>NC_056508.1:30205621-30296734 GCF_014905685.2 Nematolebias whitei | reverse complement strand
ATCGTCTAAATTGTTTTTTTTTTGTCACAAGGCAAAGCGTGCTGAACAGATGCCTGAACTTGAACTTTTTTTAATTCACACTTACTTGATAATAGTTTTACTAGAAATATACAAATGTAAAACTTTTCAAAATAAGTTCCTTCATGAAGTGAGAGGGGAAGTTACACCTCGAGGTGAGAGTGAAAAGATAAGCTGATTTATTTGGGGGGAACCATCGCTCTAATTTCTTTCCGTGGCAGCTTCAGCCTTTGAGTCTCAATTGATGGGAGCGGATTTGCATTGTTGGCTCCAACCTGACATTTACTTCAAAAGCACAAGTCTGATGAATTTCTGCTCTTGTGTGATTCCATCCCAAAGATGGTCGACACTGACAGCCGTGCTGAACATAGACATGGACTCGCAGAACAAAGCATGCACACAAAAAAAGTAAGGATCAGAAAAACAGAATAAGTCAGGATAAAAGTGACGCTTTAACGGTAGTAACAGGTTTTACATTAATAACTTTACTTTTCCTCATTGCCTTTTCTTTAAAGCAATACTTTCTCGTGATGAAATCTCCAGAAATCTATTTGTTCACCTCATTTTAATCAACAACGAGCACGCGGTTAATTAAACGATTACCATTACAAAATATAAAGCTGCTGCTGGGTCGTCTCGTTTTGATGAAACTCTCCTGAACACACAACTGAGACATCAAAGTAGAGCTGGTGATGTATTAGCGTGTGATGAATGAGGCTATTGACAGCCTCCATTTCTTTCTGTATCCTGTTGCAAGTTAGCTGATGTGGGCAGCTGGGATAATTCTCCAGAGTGCTGCATGGCATGAGCAATGAGCTAACACGTGCTTTACAGAATGTCGTCCAGAACATTTTAAATGAACATATATAAGTTCCTGAGCTCTTTTTAATTAATCCAAAGTTGACCTAAAATTAACTTAATGCATAATATGCATGTAATCTCCTCACCGGAGCTCAGGGGAATAAAATCAATTGATCACTTGAAGCCGTTTCTAACTTAATGAGAAACACTTACAGATAGCTCGCTTGTTGTTCCAACCATAGATCATTTGAATACTCTCCTCCTTTTTTTGTAGTTTTTCTGCTTGTCTGATTTTACTGTTTTTCTTCATTTGCAAGGACTTTCATGCACTAGTAGTCTTTTTGATCGGTCTCTTGCACATATTTGACTAGCAAACAACTTGTGCATCAAAAAAGTTGAAATGAAGTGCACCTGTCTGTGTGAGTGGACGCTCTGTGTACAATTACACAAATATATGTTTTGTTTCCAAGGTGCTGCTAATAAAGCACTCAATAGGGATACAAAACACTTATTTGAATAATTGTGCACACACACAGATGCATGCACACAAAGCCCATACATAACACATTCTGGCAGAGCTGTGTTCAACAACGTGCACACCAGTCCGGTCTTTGCCTCCCCTCCAGCTCCACTCCAGGGAGCAGATGTTTGGGGACAGCTTACAGCCTCAGCGAATTTCTGTGTACACAGCAAACAGCAGCACTCAGCACTTCTGGCTGCAAAGGGAAATTTGCTCTCGTGGGGGGAGGGATGGGGAGGGATGCTGGGGTGGGGCCTTTGAGTCAGAGGAAGGTGTCATGAGGATGGGAGAGTGGGGGGATAGAGTGAGGAGGAGGGTGCAAACAGAGGTGAAATTATGTCAAGGTTGTAAGTGCCTCACGTTGGAAGGAAATCTACATTTCCTGAGAGCTCGGTTGCTGTTTGTGGCACGACAGAGCGCCACGTCCATCGGTGTGGCATTATGACGCTCCAAGAAGCTCAAAGGTAGCCATGTTACATATCTGTGTCTACATGACCTCTGCTGTGGAGCTTTGTCTTCTCGCTTGTTTGAATTGACCTTTTCAAATGTTGCAGACAAGCATAATTTGGATGGAGAAAAAAAAAAAAGAAACAATGCAATAAGCCCCTTTCTTAGATTGCTGATGTTGCAGCTAAAATACCAAAACTGGGCAACAACTTAATGGCAATGGCCGTGTTACTCGTTAATTTTGCACACTGTACAGAAAAAATGACAATCATTCTGTACATAACCATTCATCTTTTCTGTTCACAGTGCAGCTTTTGCACATTTGCTTGACAATATGCTTCACACAGAGCTATGTAAATAGGCTGGAACATGCACATACGGTCTTATTTCCTACATGTGTGCAAGAACACACATTTTGACCCCTCATCAGTGTGTTACGAGCCCTAAACAAACTGGCATAAATGAGCCCTGCGATGCTTGTTTGTCTGAAAGAAGGCAACCCCCTACTCCTCTGCCCCTGGGGTGAGGTTGCCATAGTGACAGATTCACAGACATATGGAGGGAAAAGGAGAAGGGGAGCTGCTCTGAAGGGGTGGGGCTAAAGAGGCGAGGCGAGGGATGCAGAGGAGAATGGTACCTGTGTGAGGACGCCAGTGGATTTTTCAAATGCAACTTTTTGTTTTGTCAGTCAGTCATCCAGTCCTGACAATTAGTGAGGTAACAGTTTGTAAACTTTTCTCAGTCGAGTCTTCATGGAGCAACCATCTCTGCTCCATTTTATGAGGAAAATAATTGTTTTCGAACAGGCTTCACAGCTCAAAAATCACATGTATGTTAGATGAAATATTTAATTGATTCATATGTTGATGTTTTATTTGTTTGTTTTATACATTGATGACTGATCAGGATTAGGGCATCAAGTACTTCTTCATCAAGTTTTTCTAACTCACTCGTCAACTTTTCAGCCAAACTGAGGACAAACTCACTGATCGGGCAAAGTTGTGAGAAGAAAATAAACAAAGTTGTTTTTTTTTAAAGCATGTTGGACAAGTCATCAAGATTGAAACACACTTTTTTCTAATCAGTCTCTTTGCAAAGACGAGGTGCTCAATAAAACCTCACGCCCGCTGTTTTAATTTTTATCTCCATCCCTCCCATTGCTGCCTGCTCAAACCCTCGATGTGCCTTGCATCTACCATTCAACCACCTTTCTCCTTCTCTTCCCCTCTCCCTGTGTCATCCGTCTTCTGCTCTGTCTCTGACTGCTCTTCAACTGATATGAGAGGGTGACCCATGGGCCCTCAGGGGTCAAGTGATACAAGGTCATTGGCGGGTCATCTCTGCTGAATGGTCGACCTCAAAAAAGAACTTCTGGAAGTGGCCAATCAGGTGGAGCTCTCCTCCACCCACCCTAAGGCAGATCCCCCCCCCCTCCCCAGCTCATCAGCAGCCTGTATCACATGACCAGTGTGAGACGTCAGAGGGAGGATGATTAATGATGCTTTTAGTACCTGTTTAGAATGAAGCTGTCCACACCACACTGTAATTACCCGCTCCCAGGCGGCAGCTGCCCAACATAATTGCTTTTTGTTTGTTGACCTGGTTTATTGAGGAGAAGATGGCTTTGGTTGGCTAGTGCCATGTACAGTATACAGAGGTGAAGCTATACATGTCAGGCGTTTAGGTGGCTGAGTGGACTAAATATTTAAGGAATTTACCAAAAAAATAAATGCAAGCGTGAACATTTAAGTGACAAAAAAAAACAAGGAACTTCCAACTGTACACTGCAATGGAAAGGGTTGTCATGTGAGGTTGAAACATAGCGTCTCATGCAACCCTCCAGCAAAAGGTCAAATACAGCCACAGGCTTCTTGTGCAAGGTTATGTGTTATGCTAAAGTGCACAAGTGTTTGACATGCACAAGGCGGTATGTTCTGTCAGGCACATTTCATGTCAACATCATGAAAGCAGGAGCTCTGTGTTGCTAGGAAAATTCAAAACAAAGTTCAGAAGGTCAGCACCAGATATCCCCCACCCCCTCCCTCTCGCCCCTCTTTGGCTACATGCCTAAAGCAAATATGAAAATTTCAGTACCTGTGGCTCAGCGCCACGAGGACAGTGACAATGAAACTCAGATAAACAGCCCCTCGTTTGACCTATGGAGAGCATAAATTCGCTGCCCATAAATTCTTGAGCGTTTTAGCTCTGTTTGGCGCATTCGTCGTGCCTCTCTACCAAGACTAAGAGGGGCGAGTGTCGGATATCAGTGCTTCTGTATGAGCAGCTTTCATCCTGCTCCTGGTTCTCACATAACTCAGTCCTGCAGCCTTTATCACCGCCTCATAAATAACTAGGCTATCGCCTGATAATGTCCGCTTAATGCTTAGTCAATAAAGCCCACAGTAAGAGGGGCCTTTTTTTAGCCTCTCTCCTGTACATAAATATAAACATTGGAATAGATTGATGTGATGGGCAAGCTCTTTTTACATTGGGACAAAAAGAGCAGAGTGTGGACCCAGGAGCTGAAGGTGGGCTGGAAGGCTGCAGGTGTTTAGACGAGATAGTGGGCCGTAATGACGGGGCTGCGAGAGAAAGGCTGAGTGGATAGCCTTGACTGATCACCTGTGAAAGACACATGCACTCGTATACACACAAATGATAGCACACAGACGCACACGAGCATAATCATTCACACACCAACACACACACTAATGCCATCATTAGTTAACCCATTGGAGTCGATGTCTGGTGCACAAAAGCTCATCCTCCCTATTTGAAGGGCATTAGATCCACAAGATGAAGAGCTAGTGATCTGCTTTTGTATCTTGTTACGTATGCAAAACCAGTCGTGTGCTGCTACCACAAAATTAAAAACACGGTTGTGAGTTTCATTGTCTTCGCAGGGGACAGTTATCGACCATTCGCAGCCGTCATCAGCCCATTCGATTCCTGCGCGGCACCGAGGGACAGCTGTAGTCACAGTGATGGGATCAGACTGAGCCTGGAGAGACAGAGACTGACAGAGATGTTGCTGGGCTGAACAAGGGGTCTGATTGTGATCCATGGGTTCGTCAGTGCAGAAGCACCTGGGCTTTGAGAACAGCTGGGACAGAGAGGCAGCAACACTGAAGGGGTTCAAACTAAGAAGGATGATCTCATCAGTTCAGATTGACATGCACGGCGGGGTGATGTTGGCAGTTTGCTTGTTACGAGCTGAAAACCATTTCTGTTGAGCAAAAGTCAGACACAAGATTACAAACCAAAGTATGATCAAAAAGCAGGAAAAACAGTCCTGATAATCAGAATATGCTTCTTTTTTTAATTCAGAGATACAATTTAATGGGAATTTGTTTTGACAAATAACATTAAAATAATAAACATATTAAATCTTTATAAGGTGGCGTGGTGGAATAGTGGTGAGAGCTGTTGCCTCTCAGTGGGAAGATCACAGGATTGCTTCTTGGCTTGGGGAATTTCTGTGTGGAGCTTTCATATTTTCCCCGTGCACAAGTGTTAGGTTTTTTTTTTTTCTGGTTTCTCTCCAGACCAAAAACACGTTAGGTTAACTGGTAACTCTAAATTGTCTCTTGATGAGCGTGAATGGCTGTTAGTCTCTTTGTGCTCCTGTGATGGACTTGCGGTCTGTTACGGCTGACTGCTGGAGATAGGCACCATGATCAGCAGAAGAAGCGAGTAAAGAAATAGATGGATGAATAAAATTATGACAAAACTTGGAAGTAAAAACCACAATACATTTGCTCCGAGTTAAATTGTAGCTTTGAGACACAGGGAGACCTAACTAAACTCTAAGATGTCATGAAAGAGGTATATCAACGGTAATATTGTCTATGTGTATTGGGCATAAAGTAAATAAATTGCAGGATTATTTCTATTTCAGAGGTAATCAAATCCACATTATGTGCCAGGAGGGAATGACAGTTACCTTAAATTGTTACCTCAGAGACACAACCTACATTGCTATGGTTATGAAAACATAATAGTTTCACAAGAAGTCGAAACATTTCTTTAATTTAAGGCCTAGAA
Source organism: Nematolebias whitei (assembly GCF_014905685.2). NCBI lineage: Eukaryota > Metazoa > Chordata > Actinopteri > Cyprinodontiformes > Rivulidae > Nematolebias > Nematolebias whitei. Next base: position 30,290,904 of record NC_056508.1, on the reverse strand, counting down.
TTGCGTGTCAAAATGCAAATCGACACCTCCTTTTATGTTAGAATTAACTACGATTATTGTCAAGGGAATTTAGGTAAAGGTTATGGGTGTTTATCAGTAACTAATGTTAAATTAATGTGTGTGTGTGTGTGTGTGTGTGTGTTAGAGAGTTGTTTTGTCTCCTCAGAGAGGAGCCTGCAGGCGCACGGAGGCGCACCTGATGAAGGCCTTGTCCGAGTCTGTAAGCTGGAGCCAAGGTCGTCTTGACCTCTCCTCTGCTTCTTAAACGTGTATTTAAGCATTTCTTGCTTCACTGTCCAGCGCAGATTCTCACAGACGAGGCTCAACGCATGCCACTTGGCACATCTGCAAAAGTTTCCTCATGACGTACCCATACAAATAAACTGGTTTGAAAACTCTTCTCCTGTTGTTGTGTGTTAGCTCATTTTATTTGATGAAAGGAAATTTATTTTATCCAACAATTATCATGTCTAAAATATTTTTTTTCAAATAGCAAAAAAGAAATGTAATGTGAAAGCCACAGGAAAAATAAAAGTTCAAAGGGATTTCTATGGACTGTTTCATTTTCAAAACTTGTTATCAAAAATGTGTATTTGGTGAATCAAATACAAAAAAAAAAAAAAAAACATAAAATAACAAAACTACCACAATTACAACCCCCAAATATATATATATATATATATAAAATTTATGTATGACATGTAAATCCATGTACAGTAATTCAAATAAATGACAGGGCAGTGAAGCTTGATGTTTCTAAAAGGACAAGTTCCTTACTGTAGAAATGCTACTTTTTGTTGCTCCTCCTTTAATTTGCTTTGGAGTTTCCAGCATAAGAGCTATTTTTCAACAGAATACAAAGAGAAGGGATTATTAGATGAGTTTGCCTGACACTGAGTAAGTAATACACTAAACTTATTTGATAAAAACGTTGGCCGTACTTAAATGCATTAAAGCCTCTGTGTCTGTAAAAGCATCTTTGTTGTCTAGTGTTCATACTGGACGTCATTTATCAATATTTGCTGCACTGCTTAGCACTACGATTCTTCGCAGCAGCAAAACAAGATATTGAATTTGATGTGTAACATTTGCACTCTCGGTAAGTGTTATGTATTTATTTTCTGTGAGTTCTTTAAAAATCTGAACGTCTGTGTTCGTTGAACCACTTTCATTTAAAGTTTAACAAGGAAATCAAACTTTCAAACTCATATCAAAGCTTACTGATGCTAATCAAGCTAAATATAAAATATAAATCCAAACAGCTTCGCTTAAATTAAACTACACACATTAACCTGTCATCTAATCACTTGTGAATGTTATATTTGTAATATAGGATGGGGAATCTTTGGATAATTCAATGTAGCAATTCTACAATTCAATTTGATTATGATTCAGTGGCCTGTGATGTGATTATAAAACAATCATTGGTTTTCAAGACATATGATGATCGTACAGCATGTTGATGATGTTCTGTAGTGGCTCTAAAAAGTGTAAAATGAGGAAGTATCTCACTGGGCTGTGTCTGTGGGAAAGTAGTTGGAGAATCAAAAGTGCAAAAAAATAACAAAATAATGGTCTTTTTTGTGTTCAAGGCTTGAAGAACTGTAGCCATGCACAGCCTCTCTCCGTCTTTCATGTCATACCATGCTGCAAACGTTTTGATACGTTCTGGAGACTCCATCACAAATGCCATTACCAACCAGTCTCAAACAGTTATAGTGTAATGAGATTCTACCTTCATAGGTGTAAGGAAAATGTTTTATCCTTGTCTGGGTGGAAACAATTCAATTCAATTCAAAAATACTTTATTAATCCCAAAGGGAAATTAAAGTGTTGTCATAGCTCATCATCCTGGTTTCATTCAAGACTTGTTATAGATGATGAGCTGTGGGCAGGAAGGATCTCCTGCAGCAAATTTGAAGAATCTGGCCACAGATACCGATCTGTCCACCTGGATCCAGCTTGCTGTCAGATCCAGCAGGTCTCTCAGTCCTCCTGGGTAGCAGAGCTGCCCGAATGCTGGGCAGAATTCCTCCCTGAGCGATGGTCACTCCTCCCAGCAGTCTGCCAAGCTCCTCGTCACCATGGAGAGACAGCTGAACGTAACAGGGGATGATCCCGGTCCTCCTGTTGTCATGAGCCGAGTTTTCCACCAGCTTCAGGATCTTGGTGGTCAGGTACTTGAGCACTGCAGCCAGGTTGACGGGAATTCATCCACGACGCCTCCTTTTCAACTCATTTGTGATTTGGGGCTGTAGTTGAGATATTTGAGCTTTTGAGATGTCCTGGTTGTTAAAAAAAAACGCCTTGTTTCCATGGTTACGCATAATAGCAATGCCCAAAAGCAAAAGGGTTTCAGTAAAAATCCTTCCAGCTGCACAGCATCCGATAGCAGAGTAAATAATCATCTGAAAAAAAGCGATTTACATTCAGAAAAAAGAGGAATTAAAGTGCTCAAAAGCAATATCCCAGAATGAAAGTAACAGAGCTACTTTAACATGTAGCACCCCGAGCGGCGCAATTCTAGAAACGTGCACACAAGTTGCATATAGTGTGGCTCTTATCAAAGTAATTTTTCCCAGCCTAAGTACTTCCAACCACTGTCTTTCAATGCAGAAGGTGCTACATGTGGAGTCTTTGCTGTCTGGATAAATGGTCTTGATGCTGCACTTTGAAGTTATACCTTTTTAATGATGTTACATGAAGTTATTGTCATCAATTGCATTTGAATGTTTATAAATTGATTCAGAATTGTTCAAAATTAGATTATAATCCCCACCCGTAATGTAAGATTTATGGCTGGCGTAGTTGCTACAGGAGATGGTTGGCCCCATAATGAGGTGACTGGGTCAAATTTTTCAGTGAACTAAGAAGTGCTCAAATTCTTGAGAAAGCATTGCTCTGAACACAGTGGCAAATGTATCTCCTGTGTAATGGAGACAGACCTGTTGCAAAATTAGGGGAGACATTAACTGGGATATCAATAAATAAACCTCTAATTAGGAGGGAAAAAAGAAGCAGAGCTGCAACAGCACAGGGGGAGAATAGCAATGGCACACTCACATCTGTATGCATGCCAGGCTCTCTGGCAAGTGGTTGAGTCTCACAGGGGGCTTCACCGATGCCACCCGCTTACCCACCCATCCCTGACTCACCCTGGTGACGAGCATGCCCACTCTTTGACTGTGCAGTGAACCCAGCAGATCCCTCCCTTCCTCCAAGAGCAGCTCTAAGTTATTTCCACATTCCCTCTTCTCCCCTCTCTAACCACCTTATCTGCACAGTGCCTTGAGTGTGCGCTGTGTACAGTGCCTTCACCGTGATTGATTGTGGTGGGGGTCCTCCACTCCCTTGGTGAGACAGAAAATGGAGGAGGGAAAACAGGGGAGAGTGAGGGGGATAATGGGCAAGCCAAAAAGCCTGGAGAGATTGTGATGGGAAAGTAAAACGTGCCTGCTCACGTAATCACGTGCGCCCCATGATATCTGCCCAACACGTGTAAAAGAGGCGCTCATGTTGGAGAAAGGTGTCAACATGCAGGTAAGTATGGAGCTGTAATGTGTGTATGATTTAGGTGTCAGGTAGATGTAGAGGTGTAACCTCAGAAACGGTGATGGCAGCTGTGGTTGGGGGGGGAGGGGGGATGCATGGCGCTGACCGCTCCATGTCTCTACCCCTCTGTTCCCTGGAGGTTAATAAAGACTGATGACACTGATGCTGTGCCATCCGGCTCCACAGTCTCCACTGCACAACCATTTGCACCATCATTTATCGCACCAACCCACCCTCTCCCCCACCTCCTTCCCGCTCTAATTCTGCTTTAATAACCGCCAGCTCCATTCATCAGTATATTGACGGGCATGACAGGCGGTGCGGCACACACTAACTCCCTGCCCTTTACTCGCTCACAGCTGGGGTCATCGCGAGGTCACACAGTCAATAATCACAACACACCTCACCGTCACCTTGGAGCTGCTGCATGCCCGGCATATCTATTTGGGCACAAGCCTCTCATCTACTTTGCAGCTCAGAGCAAGGCATGGTGAGCATTTGTTGCAGCACTAAAAGCCAAATGAGCTGCCATAAACACCTGGGATTGTAAATGGTAAAAGTCCAGAAAAATCTGCATATTGCCCTGAAAGTTAATTTTTCAGCACTGCCTGCCACACAGAACATCGTAGTTGCTCTCACCAACTTCTGTCTTTTCCAGGGAATGGATGTTTCGTTCCTTTTGGGGGGGATGGGGTGTGAGTGTAAGTGACAGTGGACACTCATTTGTTACAGGTGCAGAGCCTCTCTCTCTTTCTCCTTGGGCATTCACCTCTTCATATGCAAAACATGTCCTGCTGTCCTCCAACTCCAGCACTGTATGCTGGCGTGACGCATTTTTTCTTCATTTCAGCTTGACAGTGACATTTATGTTCATTTGCTCCGTGCAATTGTGTAGCATCTGGAGAGGCCGTTTTCCTTTTTTTTTTCCTCCTCCCTCCTCTCTCACCTCTTTCTATTTTTTCTGTCCTGACAAAAATATAAATGCATATTTGCATGCTACAATGACTAAGCCCTTGATGAAGATTTTGAGTTTTAGGAACGCAGAGAGGAAAAGCACCCTTACAATTATGATTGAGCAGTGGACTGTTTTTAGACAGATTATGAAATAGCCAAGATTCATTTCACAGAGAGCTGACCAGTCTATGAATCTCATGAAGCTGCTGAGTGAGGTGGAGCTGTGGTGCACAGGAGACCCTAAGATGCGGCACATGGTGTTCATCCAGGAATTACACAAACTTCCTCTTGCTCCTTGGTGATTTTATAAAGTGTTGCACCCTCACACAAACTTTGTTGTCTCTTTCTTTTCCACACAGATGCACAACGACACAGACCGACAAGAGGCTATGAGCATGCAGATGCAAAGAAATGTGCATGTTTGCTGCAAATGTTCTTGTATTAAGATGAAATAAAAGTATACACATCTTTCTACCCCTGGTCCCTCTTCACCTTCTCTGGGCCGCCAGCAGCAGCTGCAGTTAGGGGTGCGGGTGCTGAGGGCTCTAATCTGCAGTGCAGGTCCCACTGGCAAGGATCATTGAGCTAATTAATAATGTGGCACGGAGAGGGATGGCAGTCATTACGGAGCCACAGTAGTGTGTACTGAGATGCTGTGGGCTTGTGTGGGTTTGGGGGGGGGGGGGGGGGTGTATATGTGTGTATATATAGGGAAGTGGCGCTGCAGACACTGGCATGCAACCTTTTGATTCATAGTTCACAGAGGCTAAGCAAACACGAAGGCACGGCAAACACGCAGAAATCTACACTGCACACACAGCCCCATTGTAAACTCAATGACCCAACATAGACACACATGATGTCCTGTGTCTAATTCCCCAACATTCAAAAAGACGGGAATTTATTTTATTACAAGCCTTACAAGATTTACAGGATTTCCTCCTCTATTTAGTATCCAACTAGTTAATCTACACTTCGAGTAAGATAAAACTAAAGCTGGGGCTTTGCATAAAACACTCTACTGCACCAGCAGAGTGTATCATTTTCAGTCTGGTGCCATGTGTTTGGAGTTACTGTATACATCGCCAATGTTTACTACAGACGAAGGGACCAGGAAGCTATGAGCACTTAGTAGTGTGCCACAGCCCAATAGCTCAGACTTGGCTAATGAAAGGAAACAACAGGAGCAATTAGCAGTGTAAACAAACTGCTCACTGAGACCCGAGTCTCCAGCTTCCCCCCACCCTACCCTGACAGCAAAGGGACTGGCAGCCTAGAGTAGGAGGTAATTGGGGGAGCCAGGAGCCAAGACAAAATCAATGACAACGCACACTCAGACCGAGCATGATTGCTCACCACCCTGCATCTCAACTCCTGGGACTCAAATGGGACAAGATACTGTAGCAAGTTTGTCCTCAACACCGTAACAGGAAATGCTAAACCTCAGTGGTGTCTGCATGACATTTACAAGTGCAAACAGCTAAAAACACACACACAGAAATACACAGGGACAGCTGACACAACATAAAATACAAGCTTTGTACTCTGACCACGGCCATACAGGAGCCTAATGACCTTCCCCTCAGTCTAATTGATCTCATCTTGGTGCCGTTTATGTGTCTGCCTGTACACTAATGTCTCCTACTCACTCATCCACTGGAAAGTATCTGCGTCTACAGTGCGACCATGTGGCAGCAGCCAGCAGACAGTCGTGCTGAAGCCACGGACATCCATGTCTCCTCCCTTTCCCAAAGTGGAGCCACGGGGCAGAGGAGCATCCCTAATGCAGTTGGCTGGCTGGCACATCCTGCAGCAAGCATGGAGCTTCTGCTGTCTGAGTGCTGCCCAAGACAGTAATCAGCAAGACAGTCTTTCCTGCAGAGTCGCACAAAAGTTCACGTTTATCAAGGAATAACAAGTCCACGTTTGATCTGAATCAGGACTAGTTGTTACTATAAAGTTTGTAAATATGTGTTGAGTAAAATAAACATAAATATAAATCAGGTTAAAGTATGCAATAATGTTTTTAGTATATAAAATTAATAGAAACAGGAAGGGTAAAAGTACCATATTTTTCACCCTATAAGTTGCATTTTTTTTGCATAATTTGTATGCACTGCGACTTATACGCCAAAGCGACATATTTATGGATTTATTCCCATATTTAAAAACCAATTTTTGGCTGAGATATGACCGATTTCATTCATTCTGACTGAAAATATTGAACACTGCCATTTTTCAGCTGCTAGATGGCACCATAGTAGTAAGACATGCCGTTGTATCATGTAATAGGGAAAAGTGGTTATAATTACAAATTCAAAAAAAGTTCAAGACAAAAGCAACTGGACTGTATTTATCATACTTTTACTTTATTGTTTTTGTTTTGAACTTTTTAGAATTTACCATGTCCTGGATGACTGAGAATCTTCACCAGCTATTAATGATACAATCGGCTTGCCATATAGGGCCCACCTTCGTTCTGCTCTGAGTGGAGCAACCTCAGCTTCATTTCACTGCACCGCCCTGATGAAATGCAGCTAATTTGAATATTAAAGTGCATTTATTAAGTAAAAGTTCAGAGACACACCTTTGCTATAATTCTGAGCAAACAAATTATTGTTTAGGTGTTTTTCTTGTTAAATTTTGAAGAAATGTGCAGCATTCCTCTTTCCTGACTTCCTCCCTGTTTGCGTGCTCCTGGGAGCACTGAGGCAGTGAATACTTTCGAAATACAGCTGATTTGACCGTTAAAGTCCTTTTATTAAGTAAAGGTTCAACTGAGACACACTTTTACTATAAAGTCGAGCAAACAAATATCAGTAATTGTTTTTAGGTGTATATCTTGTTAAATTTCTAAGAAATGAACAGCAGCTCGTCCCACTGCACGTGCCCGCTTCTGCGAATCGGGTTTTAAAATACAGCTGATTTGACCATCAAAGTGCATTTATTAAGCAAACATTAGACTGAGAAATGCCTTTACTGTAATTTTGAGCAAACACATAATTGTTTTTAAGTGTTAATCTTGTTAAATTCTTGTTAAAGTCCTTCCATGCACACCCCAGCGGCCGCCATTTGTCAGCCTGTCGATTTTTGGTACAACACCGGCCCACATTTCCGGGTTGTCAGCGGTGACGCGTAATAGATGCAACGTATACGGCGAAGCAACATATTTATGGATTTTTCCACTTTATTAGACATATTTGGACAGATGTGATTTGTAGGGCGGAGCGACGTTTGTGGCGGAAAATACGGTAGTCAAATTTGAGCGCAGGTTTCAGTGTTTAGTTTTAATTTGTTTTGCAGTTAGATCTGAAACTTTTAAAATAGTTAACAGTGATAAGGCAAAACCTTAAATCACTTTTCTGATAAGGAAAGCAGACTTTAAACATTTATTAAAGTGATGTTTTTGTGCAAAAGTTTTTTGTCTTCCCTCATTTCTTTAAGCTTTAAAAAGATGATTTTTTAAAATATTTTAAAATGTTCATGATCGCTAGTTCGTTAAACTTTCTGAAAGTTGTTGTCTGCTTTTCATTCATTTTCTGACCAGTTCTTCATCCATCCATCCATTATCTTTACCCGCTTATTCCATTTTGGGTCACGGGGGTCGCTGGTGCCCATGTCCAGCAATCACTGTGCGAGGGGCGGGGTACACCCTGGACGGGTCGCAAGTCCATCACAGGGCCACATAGAGACAAACGAGACAAACAAACATTCACTCTCTCACTCACACCTAGGGACAATTTAGAGTTACCAATCAGCCTAACATGCATATTTTTGGTCTGTGGGAGGAAACCGGAGTACCCGGAGAAAACCCACGCATGCACGGAGAGAACATGCAAACTCCACCCAGAAAGGCCCCTGGACCGGGGTTTGAACCAGGGACCTGCTCGCTGAGAGGCAGCAGCTCTACCAGTTGCGCCACCGTGCTGCCCCAGTTCTTCATGAAACTACTAATTATTAATTGAAGAATGTTTTATGTTTTTTCCTGCTTGCTCTCGACGAGGACAGAAGCTTTCCTTACTGCTCCTGCATGTGCTCTTTCATGTGCTGGGGTCTTTTTTTTGCAATTCTCACAATGTGTCTTGGAGGAAGCAATGCGAGATTTTATTTTTTAACCTCCTTCCCCCTCGTGTTTTTTCTTTTTATCTGTAAAAAGGGCTCTGCCTCCCGAGGCCGGTGGCCTCAGTCACCTCCGTCTCCCCCATGTCTGTTGTTGTTATGTTCTATAGACGACTGTAACTGAAAAGTAATTTCGTTGTGCTCCAGTGCAATGACAATAAAGCTGATTCTGATTCTGATGTGTGTTAAGGCAACCTAACTCTGACCTATACACCTTCCAGGCACAAAAATGCTTCTAAGCTCAAGGGATGGGCCTGTGTTTTGTTTTTTGGCTTCATGGTTGTCTGTCTGTCTGTTTGTTTGTTTGTCATATTTTTTGATTAAAATTAAAATTATAATTGCCTTTTGCATACATACTTTGGTAACGTTTATTAATGGTTTGCACAAGTCACAATTGTTCCAGTACTTACTTTTTTCTTCTTCAGTAAATCATCCAAACGCTGGTTGTTGGGGTCAAAGAACTGTTGCTGTGTGGGTCTTTGATGGATAATAAATTCAATTTCTCCTATTTTTCTTTTTTTTTTAATAAAACACTTAAATATGTTTATGAAGATAACAAGTGTTTATATCATAAACTAGAGTACATTTCTTGAGTCAATGCAAATCGCTTGATGCCTTGCATGTGAAAGTTTAAACACAGATGTCATGTGATCTGTTAGCGCTCAGTGGAATGTGGAAGACTCAGCCTCTACCAAACCAAAGTTTAGCTCAAAGTGTTTTTAAAAAGAACAATTTTGACATTTTGGTGTTTGTAGAAGTCAGTTAGATGAGTCCATCTGCAGGTTTATTCCTAATCATAATCAGCTCATCCACTGATTATTTTCTGAGAGTTTCATTCAAATCCCCTCATTAGTACAAGAAATATTTTGCTAACAAACAGACAAACAAACACACCAGCATAAACCCAGACACAAACAGTCACCCTCCTTTCATGGCGGTGGTGCAATTACAATGCATAGTTAAAGTAACAGTTCATATATTTTGAAATGGGATTTTGTTTCAAGATTATAAACAACAAATATCTTACCTGCTACTTAGATAATGTTTTGAACAGTCTCAACTTGTAGAAATAGAGTTTAAATTTAATTAAACTGACAAAGCCAATGTGAACAGGTCCAAGATCAAGGTGGGTTACTGTTATCCTAAAACAAGTACTGTTTCAAAAATGTCACAGCATTTCACAAGAATGCCATTTTATAAACCTTTACACTGTTGTCTATTTCACAGTACAGTAAATTACAATATTATTGGTACTTACAAGCACAAATAGTAACAGCATCAGCTTGCTGTAGTGCATCCTGAAGAAATATACAGTAATGTATTTTTTTTTTCTATTACAATGTGATGTGAAACTGACAACAGTGTAAAAGTTTATGAAATATAAATCACATGAACTGATCGTTTGAGACTGCAGTTGTTATAAGGTTAAAAAAAATGTATGTTCCACTTTAGGCCTAAACTTTTTCAAATTAGCTTTTAGCAATGGGTCAAAATCAAACTGTTTTGAGCTCATCAGTTTTCTTCAAACTCAAGTTCTTTATGGAGTTTTCTGCATCAAGTGGGATATCATTTGTTCAATCTTTTTCCATAAATTCTCACTTAAAAAAAACCCAGAACTATCCTTTAAAATGATCAGTTCAAAATCAAGTTTTCATAGTTTTGTTGAACGTTCCTAATCAGAGGTGCAAGCAAAAATCAACTATATTTGTACAATCTTTAATTTGTTTTCTGTGTCAGCCATGTTTACTTAGACAAAATTTTACAACCAAAAGTCTTAAACATTGGGACATTGTGCAAATTATAAATAAAGACAATGATTTGCAAACCTCATAAACCTAATCCTTATGAAACATAGTAAACATATCAGATGTTTAAACTAAGAAATTGTACCATGAACTATTACCTCATATGGTAATTGTGAATTTTATGTCAGCAACATATCTGAAAAAGTCGGGAAAGGACAATATTCACCATTTAGAATCATACCCTATTTCACATAACAGTGCAAACATTTGGGAACTGATGAGATCAGCTGCTGGTGTTTTGAAGGGTTAAGTTGTCCTGATTTTATCTGATGTATTTAAGATGATCAATGGGCTCTTCTTTACTGGATTTGCTCTCACCAAATGTTTTCAATTGGTGAGAGGTCAGAACTGCAGGCAGGCTAGTTCAGCACCTGGACTCTATGGCAAAGCCATGCTGTCATAATGAATACAGTATGCAGTTTAGAATGGTCAAGCAATACTCAAGGCCTTTTCTGTAAAAAAAAATAATAATAATAATTAATCTGGATAGGAGCATATGTTGTTCTAAAACATTCAGCCTTGTTGTATTAATCTACTAGGACCTGGCCATCCACATATGTGGACAACCTGGCATCCACATATGCAAGAGTTTGGGTCTTAGGAGGTTAATGATGTATTTCCAGATGTGTAAGTTGCCCATGACAAAGGTGTTAATGTACCCCCATACCATCTGAGAGACATGCTTTTGAACTGTGCACCTACAACAAGCAAGCCGTACAGTCTCTCCTCTTCAGTATGAAGGATATGGCATCTCTATTTTGATTTGTCTGAGATCCAACAATTTTCAGTCAGGTCACCTGGACAGGTTTTTTTTTTTTTTTTTTTTTTTTCAGAAATGTTTCACCTTCCACCCGGAAGGCTTCATCAGCCAAGGAAACACACAACACAAAACTGATTCTTCCCCCAAACAGCTTACTCCAAAGTGGATAAACCAATTATGTTGGTGCTAAGATGGTGTCTTTGGCACGCCCCCTCCTCTGTTGCCGGCCCTCTTCTTCATCGACAGTCATGTCAAACTGGTTCAAAACCAAAAGCATGGTTTTGAGCATGGACTTTTTTGGTTTTGAACCAGTTTGACATGACTGTCGACGAGGAATAGGGCCGGCAACAGAGGAGGGGGCGTGCCAAAGACACCATCTTAGCACCAACATAATTAGTTTATCCACTTTGGAGTAAGCTGTTTGGGGGGAAGAATCAGTTTTGTGTGTTGTGTGTTTCCTTGACTGATGAAGCCTTCCGGGTGGAAGGTGAAACGTTTCCGAAAAGAAAAGAAAAAAAAAGAAACTGTCCAGATGACCTGACTGAAAATTGTTGGATTGTATACCTGGATTAATGAGCATGGACTTTTTTGATTTGTCTAAGAGTTAGTCACTGTAACGCAATCCATTTGAAATGAGCTCTGGCCCAGAGAAGACAGCAGAGTTTGGGGAGGATTTTCACATGTGGTCTTTTCTTTGCGTGATAGTACCTGATCCCATATTCCTGGATGACACAGTGAACTGATGATGAATGTTTTGTGGAAATGTTCCTAAGCTTTGGCAGTGAAGTCCACAGCAGAATCAGTTCTGTTGTTATGCAGTACCAGCTGAGAGCCTGAAGATCTCAAGTGTTCAGTGTTGATCTTCAGCACAGAATTTCTCCTCATTCTTTCAATTCTGTGATAATTTCATGACTTGTAGATGATGGGATATTCATAGTCATCACACTTTTCCATTGATATTTTTTTTCTTTAATTGTTCTACTTTTTAGACACAATTTGTTGCACACTGACAAACCTCTACCCATCTTTACTTATAAGAAAAAAAAAATGTTATACTTAGTCTTCCTCCTGACTTGGGACCAATTAACCTAATTATCTGTGAAATGCTCGTCCAGCAGTTTCTTATGGGTACCACATACTTTCACAGCCTTTGCTGCCCCATCCCAACTTTTCTGAGATACAATGCTGTTATCAATATTTAAAAGGTTGAAAAACTTTTTTATTTTAGTTTAAACATTTAATGTGTTTGCTGTGTAAAAATGTGTCTAAAATATGGGTTTATGAAATTTGCAAATCATTTCATGGTGATTTTATTTACATTTTGCACAACATTCCAACTTTTTGGAAATGGTATACATAAAAATCTAAAAAGGAAAACAACGTTTTGCTCACATTTTGTAAGTGCTCTAATAGCAATAAATAATTGTCTAATTTTTGACCGTATTAAATTGATTAAAATCATGTAATTCTGTCATAAGGTTTTTATGTTTTATCTTGTCTTTTACAGTGAAAATAGAAAACTTTTGCTATGACTTCTGATATGGCTAGATATTTATTTCAATTACTTTTGTCAGTGATTACAGGAGGCAGCAATATCCTAGAAAATCTGTGAAAACTGATAGCTTCCAGACTATTTTGTGAGGGATTCCACACAGGCATAAATTTGAGCTCACACTGAAATGTCTGGCTCATAGAGACTTGTTTCATCATTTATGAATCAGAAAATTGGAGGGGAACCCTATAGTCATTACCTACTTCAGCCACATTTCTGATTTAGTGGTCAAATGGATGGATATTGGCTCTATTAGTCCTCATTATCAGTGCAAATTTGGTAATACTGCCAGGTGGGCTCAGCAGGGATTGTAGACAATTATTATGGCAGAGTGGAGACAGAGACAGAGATACCCTGTCTGCAGAGAAGACGAGCAAAAGGGAGAAGGGCAGGAAAGAGGAATGTGATCAGACTCCACATAATGATAACACAGGAGACAGAGATCTGATTGGGATGCAAAACAGTCCCATTCTGCAACACTTAACAACATCTTACGCAAGAAGAGCCCGCAGTTCAGGCACCTAGATGTCGGGACACTGGACAGTGAACACACACACACATATACACACTGCCTGCCCTCTGAAAACCAGTGCATTACTGCTCCAGCACACATTGACAGATCTGCCACTCACCACCAAGACGGATGCTCCTCAAGGGATGATTGCAAACCTTGTTCATTAACTCATTAGTTTTGCTGATCTAACTACTTTTATTAAAGAAAAAAGTGAGCTGAAGGGTCTTGCAGAGCTGGGTCTTCTGTATTTTGGTATTTTGTGCCAACGAGGACCATAGTTGTAACTGTCAAGGGTTGTCAAAACATCCCTGTTAGGCGTTGTAAGTAAAAAGGTTTGGGATAATATTTTCTTCTTTCTTACTTGTCCTTCAACAGAACTATGAGTCAAGGTCTCTGCATGAAATTGTACTACAGTAGACCTATAACTTGTGGCTCTTTATTTTATGATTACAAGATTTGTGATTAAAGCCATGTAGATGACTGGACTTTGGCAACTCACTTAAACCCAAAATTAAATTTTGCATTTTCTTTCAATTTTAAGAGTCTCAAAGATATTTTTCATTCATTGTGCCTCTTTCATCCCCTGTCAGTTTTCCAATTGAAGTGTGTGGACTGCACAGATCTTTCAGAGAGAGGGGCATTTATCATGCACACCCAGCCATGTCAATAGTTGTCCGGCTTAGAGGGCTCATAATGAATCTGAACAGTTGCACACCTACAGCAAATTCATTTACTTTATCAATCCGATAAAAGGAAGTGATAAGATAGCGGCTTGCCACTGTAAGACTACCAGCCTCACCGAGATCACCAAGATCTGCAAACGGCAAAGCTCATTTCTCACAGCAGCCACATGGAGCCTTTATCTGTAGATTACTTAAAACTAGCTAAACCTCATAAGCATGTGCACTTATGAAACCCACTGTTTTCATATTGTTATCAACCAGTTCATCTGTCTGTACGCAAAGAAGCTCCTCCAGCCTCCCTGCATCTACTCTGCTTCTGGTTCAGAAAGTGCTGGAAGAATACAGGTGCTAATATGATTTGGACCTATTCCTTTTATGAAGTTGACCCCCTGTAATTGACATAGACATTCTGGGAATTTGATTAGCTCTTCCTGCTGCTTGAGGGCAGTTGACCATGGCAACTTCATCGTCTGTTTCATGTATGTAGCGCCACCTACTGATGAAATTAGAGAATAACGCAAAGGAGCCAAAATAAACTTCTTCGTCTCTGACTGTGTTTGGATTTTAACACTATAGGCCAAATAAAACATTTGCAACATCTGAGCCATATAATTTATTGGTATTAAAGAAGGAGTTATGAATAAAACAAGAAAAATTATCAATTATTTTTAATGTTTTCCCATTTTTGTTTTAAATGACTAAAAAGTACACATTTATGAATCTTGTTTATTTTTTCTCTCATTCTACAGCTGACAGCAGGCACATAAAATGATATATACATGCAAGCAGAAGTGTACGGGTGTCCCTGTGTGTGCACGCTCGTGAGGTTGCATGTGTCATTACAAAGAAAACTGATAAGAGCCTCTTGAAGCACTTGAGATAAACTTGCTGGCTTAAGTGCACCGACACTGTCACTAACCCATACAAGGCGTGGGAATGCAAGCCTTGAAGAATGGGAAAATCACATCGTGCACTCAAACGGAGCATTCATTCAAAGCGCTGAACAAGAACAAGCTCAATAGCAAAACAGTGTGTCACATGAAGTGAAAATTACTGTAAGTCTATTCATCAGGAGACGTCATTAAAGCTGTCAAACATCAAAGGCTCTCAGATCACAGCTCATTCTACAGAGTGACACCAATAGCCTCATTTATCAGTTTTGTTTGAGTAAGAAAAAGGAAGCGGATGGAGAAAAAAAAAGAAAATCAAGAGACCTGAAAAAGCCTTAAAAGAAAAGGATTGGAAAAAAGTGAAGCACATTGGAATTTAAAGGGTTTAACAAAAAAATAAAAATAATAAATAGGTAGATAAGCGGCCAACACTTTAACAAACAGATAAAGAACAAATGTGAATACTTAAAAATATTTATGTCAAATTGCAATATTTTACACACCAGCAGTATGGAGACTTGTTTGTAGTTGGACTCCCCACCTGGACCAGGCCCCGGCCCCTGAGGCTCTGCATGCTGGCTCAGAGCTTCACACACCTGCACACAGGAAAAAAGTGCACAAAATGCTATCTCCCCTTCTATCAATATCATTTTTATTATCTGCATATCTCACCTTTGTTTGACCTCGCGAGGCGTCAAAAACATCCTTCACTTCGGCCCAGATTTATTAGCGTTTATCATTTTATTAACACGGGAAACATTTTGGGGGGGAGATTTTATTGCTAATTTCTATCCAAATACTCCTTGTAAGAGGACATCTTTAAAGTTTATGCAGCTCATGATCAAATGCTTTTTATATATCCCCAGGCTCTTGTATTCTCCAAATTGCTCCAATAAATAACTTGTAAGTCTAATTATGCAGCAATTAATTGCAGCCAACATGGAATGCCCATCAATCTTGCATTGTGAAAAAGTGGTTTCCAGCACAACCTGGCAGTCCAAATAAGAAATTTGATTAGATTTTGCGAGCACGTGTGAGATTGTGCCTGTGTGCCAGTTTGTCATTATGTGTTCACATGAGTGTGACTGTGTGTGTGTGTGTGTGGGGGGGGGGGGGGGGGGGGGAGAGAGAGAGAGAGAGAGAGAGCATGTGCCCGTGGAGGTTAGGACCAGATCAGATGAGAGAGCTCCATCCCAGCAGCCCAGTTGCTATGGCAGCAGCAGTGAAGGCTGTTTCCATGGCCATAGGAGGAAGCTGGCATACCCCAGTAACAGACCTCCCACTCTTCCTCTCTTCCCATTTCACCCCCCCTCCACTTCGCCTGGCTCCTGACCTGCTGGTGAACCTGCCCAGGGGTCGGAGGTCAATGGCTCGGAGCTGCAGAGTGACAGTGAGGGATGATGAGGGAGAGAATGAGAAAGAGAGGAGTTACACCATACAAATGGGGAGGAGAGATGAGAAAATGAAAAGATGAGACCAAATTTGATTACTATCAAGAGGCGGGGGTGTGTGGGTGGTGGCGATTATGCATTTCAGAAAATGGCTGCGATTTTGCAGAGAGTCTTTAAAATGGAGGGGCATTCCTCTGACTTCTCTGCGACGTGTTTTGTTTGTCGTTGTCTTATTTGCGTCTGAGGTGAAAGACTTTTTAAGGGACAGGGGTCAAGGGAGTGAGAGAGAAGAAGACAATGACTTTCACTCGTTCTTTTTTTGTTTATTGATTTTGTGGGTGTTTGGGGGGTCACAGGAGAAAGTATTTCTCTCCCTGGGTGTGTCAAACCTGTCTGGAGAAAGTAAAGGTGTGTGTGTGTGGTGAGGGTTTTTGAGCTGCAGTTACAGAGGGTTTGTTTAGATTTTTAGGGGGAGGTCAAGTTGACCCCTGACCTCCTTGTTCGAGAGGTCAGACGGTCTTAAGTTTGCTCAGACTACAACTTCCTTTACTTTCATTCACCTTCAGGATGTGTCTTCTTCTTTCATCTTTTCCCTCTTCAGGGTTTGCTACAGTGAGTCATCCTCCTCCATCTGTCCTCTCCTCTGGACATGTCCACACCATCTCAGTCTGGTCTCTCTAACTTTATCTCCCAGTTGTTCAACATGCTGTACCTCTGATGATCTCATTACTAATCGTATCCATCCTTGTCACTCCTAAGGAGAACCTCAACATCTTCATTTCTGCCACTTTCAGTTCTTTATCCTGTCTTTTTGTCAGGTCACTGTCTCAAGACCATATAACATGGTTTCACCACTTTATTTTAAACCTTTCCTTTGACTTTACTGCCACCCTTTTGTCACAAATCCCTCCTAACACATTTTTCCAACAGCTCCATCCTACCTGGACTCTCTTCTTCACTTCTTTACAACACTCCCTGTTTTTCTGGACAGGTGACCCCAAGTACTTGAAGTCCTGCACCTTTGTGACCTCTGCTCCTTGTAGTTTCACTATTCCACCAGCCTCCCTCTCATTCACACACGTACTCTGTCTTACTACAGCTGATTTCATTCCTCTTCTTTCAAGTGCATACCTCCACTTCTCCAAGTTCTCTTCCACCTGATCCCTGTTCTCACCACAGATCACAATGTCATCTGCAAACATCATAGTCCATGGGGATTCCTGCCTGCCCTCATCTGTCGGTCGGTCCATCATCAGATCAAATAAGAAGGGGCTTAGAGACGATCCTTGATGCATTCCCACCTCCACCTTGAAGCTATATGTTACTCCTACAGCACATCTCACCACTGTCCAGCTGTCCTCATACATGTCCTGTACCAGTCCAACATACTTTTCTGTCACTCCATTCCTCATGCAATACCACACTTTCTCCTTCGGCACTCTGTCATATGCTTTTTCTAAATCCACAAAGACACAATGGAGTTCGTTCTGAACCTCTCTATACTTCTCCTTCACCATCCTCAAAGCAAAGATGGCATCTGTGGTGCACTTTCTCTGTATGAAACCATACTGCTACTCACAGATAGTCACCTCTCATCTAAGTCTTGCTTCCACAACTCTCTCCCAGATCTTCATTTTGTGGCTCATCAACTTAATTCCCCTGTAGTTGCAACAACTTTGTAAATCACCATTGTTCTTAAAAATGGACACCAGTGCACTTCTCCTCCATTCCTCAGGCATTTTCTCACCCTCAAATATGCCATTGAATATTTGAGTCTTAAACCTCTCTGCCATAGCTCCTAGATATATCCAAACCTCCACTGGTATGTCATCAGGTCCTACTGCCTTTCCCTTCATTCTTTTGAGAGCTTTCTGGACTTCACCCTCATTAATCTTTCCCATTTCCTGGTCCACAGCTTCTATGACCACTATTATTCTTTCTCTTTCATTCTCTTCATTCATTAGCTCCTCAACGTACTCCTTCCATTTTCTCATCACAGGATCCTCACTTGTTAGAACGTTATCATTCCTATCTTTCACAAGCCTAACCTGCTGCACATCCTTTCCAGTCTGATCCCTCTGTCTTGCCAATCTGTACAGGCCCTTCTCACCCTTTTTAGTGTCCAGCCTCCTGTACAACTCATCATACATCTTCTGCTTTGCCTTAGCTACCTTTTTTTGCTCTATGTTACATCTCCTTATTTTCCTGTCTTCTCTTGTCTTTACGTCTTGGCTAACGTCCTTCTCTGAATAGCTTCTTGAACTTCACTATTCCACCATCAAGTTTCCTTATCGTCTCTTCTCTGTCCAGATGAGATGACACACCAAGTACATTCCTACGTGTCTCTCTAATTACAGTTGCTATATAGTCATCTGGAAGCTTTTTCTTACCACTCAGAGCCTTTAACAGCTCTGTTCTGAATTTCTCACAACATTCTTCTTTCTTCATTTTCCACCATTTGGTCTTCTTCTCTGAATTTACTATTTTATCTTCTTCACAATAACAACCATCCTACACACAACCATCCCCTGTCACAACCTTCCAGTCCCCAATCTCCCTCAGATTTCCTCTTCTACACAGAATGTAGTCTACTTATGTACGTCTTCCTCCACTCAGGTCACTCTATGTTCCTCCCTCTTTTGAAAATAATTGTTCATTACAGCCATTCTCTTGGCAAAATCCACCACCATGTGTCCTTCCAGGTTTCTTTCCTTGACCCCAAACCTACCCATCACTTCCTCATCCTCTTTGTTTCCTTCACCAACAAGCCCATTCAGGTCTGCTCTGATCACCACTCAGAATATGTTCTATCACTTCATCACAAAAACACAACGTTGTTCAAAACATAAACTACAAAACAACATTTAATAAGAGAAATTCAAATTTCTAAATAAAAAAAAGTTGTTTTCTGTTTTATTGGGTTTGATGATGTTCTAGTGAGATGTGTTTAACATTTTTCAATGCTTATGGTCATTTTGTTGCTATTTTTTAACAACAGATGTCACAAATTCAGGGTATTTTTTATGATTTCAGAGAAATTGTGTAAATTATTTCCAGTTTATTGTTGTTTTTTTGCTAATGTTATTACGTCATCTATAGTAAATAATAAAACATGTCTTTACATAAGTAACTGTACAATTACTTTTTTAAAAATTGTATATTTAGTTCTATGTTGTTGTTGTTTTTCTTTGTTAGTTTGTTTATTTGTTTTGGGGTTTGGCCATTGTTGTTAATTGTGTTTTAATTTTTGGTTTATAAAAGCTGCTTGTTCGTTTTCTGTTGTTTTGCTTAAAGCATGATCTGTCATAATTTCTCATGTAGTTTTTGCTTAAAATTTGTTTATAAAAATGCTTTTCTGTTCACTGAAATAGTGTGTTCTAAAACTATGTGGTTTAATAAAATATGTTTGTGTTACTGCATGAAATGTTTTGTTTATGGTACGATGAGT
Organism: Nematolebias whitei; assembly: GCF_014905685.2. Classification (NCBI taxonomy): domain Eukaryota; kingdom Metazoa; phylum Chordata; class Actinopteri; order Cyprinodontiformes; family Rivulidae; genus Nematolebias; species Nematolebias whitei. The sequence continues at coordinate 30,271,236 of NC_056508.1, read as the reverse complement.
GAAATTATGTTTATTTGTTGTTGTGCTTGTTTGATTGATTTCTGTCTTTTGTTTTATTTGTATGTGTTTGTATTATTTATATTATCATGCTCTATAAGGCCGCAGCGTGTACTTGTGGAATCAGAGATACAAAGAAGATGAAATGAAGACACCCCCCCCCCCCCACACACACACACACACACATCTTACTCAAATTCACTATACCAACAAAACTGCAATGCTACAGCCTATAATAACACATTATGACCAATATACAGCAGGAAATAACCACCGTTGCCTCAATAAAATCTCAGACTTTCATTGAAAAGCGTAGAGGCAGCACTGAAGACTTTGAGGATAACATTACCCCCCAGTGGTAAATGTTAGCTACTGCACACTGAAACTCATCATGAGTGAATGTCATCAGTGAGCTGTACAATCAATCTCCATCTGTAACACTCAGAGGTCCAAAGAGCATCTTTAGAAGAGAGTCTCTTAAACTCTGCATTATTCTTTTTGATGCATGCAAAGTGTCAGCAATATCAGCTGTATCATTTTTATCCATTATTATTTATATTTTGGGGACTGAAGTGGAGCAGAGCCAGAGTTTTGATACCGTCAACCAGAAACCAGCACAGTAGCTGAGAGGGCAGAGCAGTAGCTGCATGTTGGCTTTCCACACATAAACACACAAACGCTGAAGGCTACGCAGACGCAGTCTGACTCTCTGCTGCATTCTTTATCTTCTGCGTGTTCTCCAGATGTTGTGTCCTCTTCGTCACCCCGTTCCTCCGCTCCGCTCCGCTCGGTTCCCTGCCTGGAGACTTGTCACAGCCCCTAACCGCATCAGGAGCACTGCTAGATTGGATATACATGATCTGTCCATCCATCAGTGGAGAGAATGGGAGGGAGAGAAATGGCAGTGTATCTGCGAGGAGCGAGATAGAGACACGAAGAGAAGGAGAAAAATTGGGATGGATCGTCGCTTGAAAGCATGAAACACACAAGCCCCAGAATAAAACAAATGAAAAGACAGACACAAATGGAAGCATATTAAAAACCTGTCTCATATATTACATGCACTGAGCTCATATGTCCAAAGCCACATTGGAATAAATAGTGTTTTCTATGAAGTGCTACTTGGAGACAAAGTTGTATTATCATTTGTTGTGTAATTTTGTGCTGAACGTAGCTTGGCTGTATAGTCAGCAACAAATACAAATTTTATTAAGAAAAGTATAAGAAAGTTTCAAAGATCATTTGTGTGGATTTGTCTTTCAGCATCTGTGTCTCGGATGCAGATTGGGCCGGTGATGCTGAATCACCTCTGTGCGCTCTGAATGAGCTGGAGCACATGTGTTATGGCTCCTGCAGAATGTTTTACACTGTGGGCAGAGACAGTATGGCCTCTGGGAGCTGAGCAAACACTTGTTTATATCTGCAGGTGTTACAGTGATGTCCCCTGTTGCAGACCTGCTAAATCAAGTAAAGTAAGCTCCTGCACCTAAAGGTAAGCTGATATGATACTCTTCTCAGAGTTCATCACATTTCTTTCACCTTATTCATAATATGGTTGAATTTAGGGTGTAGCATATTATTAGGAATTATAGACCCTTAAGCATGAAGGAAACACAAGTGTAAATATCCTTATCTCTAAAAGTGTATTTTTGTTCACAGCATGTAAATAAATTGATTGGTAAAACAATGCATACAGTAAAAACAGAGCAGCTTTTGTCTTTTTTACATGTTTGATGCATGATCGCGTTCTAAAACTTTAGATATGTGCTGCAGTGCTTTTGTTTGATGCTAAATATTCAGTACAAGAAAGGTTCAGACTGAGGTTGCCCCAACACTCCATCGTTCTAAGCCGCGATATCCATCTCATGTCTGCAGCTCTATCTCTTCCACACATTTACAGATGATGTGGTATCACAGCACATCTGTTTATCTCCTCCTTTCCCCCTCTGTCTCCATCTCACTTTTCGTATTTTCTCAGTCTCCTTCTCTCTCCTTTTCCTTGCACCTTTACCTCTGTCCTCTCCTATCTTGGCTTCCATTTTCATACTGTCACCCCTCCCACCAACCCACTACATATCTCCCTCCATCGTTTTTTTCCTCTCCGTCCCCAATCCTCTCGTTTTCTCTCTCTCTTTCTCTCTCCACTGCGTCCTGATGAATTGCCTTCCCCTCCTGGTGAACTCGACCGATAATCCTGGGGAAGCAGTAAAAGACCATCGATCAGCCCTGCAGACAGGTCCACAAGCCACAGCACTGGAACAACACGCTAACAACAAGCCCCTGCACTTGGCTCACAGTTTATGTATATATGTGCATGTATGCATGAGTCAGATTTAGCATACATGCACATATGTACATACAAGTGGAAAATTTATTTTTACAAAAGTAGCTCAAGTTTGCAGGTGGACCTTTCATTGTAGCTTTTTTAAAATAATTTTTATAGGGTGTTTCTTCACACGTGTAAGCCATATGTATCAATGAGATAGAAAAAATCCTCAATCATCGCTGGTTGTGTTTCATGTGCTCTGTGTAGCTGCATGTGTCATCAGCATGCTCAGTGTACACTGAAGAGCTCCCTCTGTGCTCATCCTCTGTGCGTCCTCACGTGATCAACCCCCTGCTGTGACTCATCCTTTCGGAATGTCTGCGTGCATGTGCTACATGTGCATCAGTGTGCATGCTGCAGGATGGTTGTGTGTTTGGTACACTGGATATGCATCTGTGTGTTTGCTTCCTAAATGTTCATGTTTGCCTGCGCGCACGTGTGTGAGTGTAACATATTAATAAATGTATGCAGCACACGCAGAGACCATAAATCATCTGGTGTTCTCCTGGCCTATCCTGATGAAGAGTAGAGAATGCACATAATCCTTGACAAAGCTTGATGGCTATGAAATTGACCAATTGATTGATTGAAACCATTAATTTGCATCATACTTTTATGGCTGAGAAGCCAAGTGATCATTAGTTGGCAACAAGCAAGTAAAGACAGCTGTATTGTTTTATAATTTCCACTGATGCATATCTGACAAAGGACTAGACTCTGTTTTGGTCTTTAGATAATTTACAAGCAAGGCTCTTGCAGTAAGTTATATGGTATAATAGACTGGACTGTGCAAAATCATGTTTGACAACTTTTCATCTTCATCGACCATTTTGCACAAACAAATAAGCCAACCTGAGTGATTCAAACACAAAGCAGCCAGTGGTCATTATTCTATTCACTTAAACATGATAAATGAATGGCTGCATTTATAGAATCCCATTCTTTACATGCCATATTACTACACTCTGCTGTCGCCAGTATGGAGAAGCTTGACCATAAAAAGCCTGTTCCTTGGGAAATAAATCCCTATTTTGACATCTGGTGTGCTGCTTTTCATTGAGGAGACTCGCCATTCATGTTTTATCTCACTTTGTATTTGGGAACTGTTTGTGAGTCCTTGAGTGCCTTTCTCTTTGCTGCCTTTGTTCCTAATGTACTGGCAAGACTGACTTCATTAAGTCCTGCATGCAGCAGACACATTTATGTCCTATTTTTTTCTTTTTCATTTTGCTGTGATACACCACAGCACTGCCACCAAAGCGGAAAATAAAGCCACCACCGAGCTTGAAGTCATGTGCTCTTTGTGGCTGAGGTGACACCACGTGGTTAAAACAGAGAACTGCAGCAAAGACAAAACAACCCACGTCTGCATGCAGCTGGTTCCCACCAGAGAACTAGCCTGCAGTTATCAGACGCTTTTGAACTAAAAGAGAACGAGGCCCGGTGCAGAGCACAAACAGGGCACGCACAGACACCTGCAACAGGTATCTAAAGCATTCCCCAAACACGAGAAGGCGTTCCTGGCTCTGATTCTTCTAATGCTTGTGAAATGAGTTAATGTGAGGGTGTGCATGAAGGTGCAAGTGTCCCTGTGTGCTTTCCTGAGAGTGAAACGCCACCACAGACATTGACAAATCACAGGAGAATGTTCAATTGCAGGTTCTTGCGTCCTGCTGTCATTGGGCCCATCTGTCACAGGCCAAGGCTAGCTGGGAGGCAGGAGGAGGCAGGGAGCGAGGGGCGTCACTCCTCCAGTGGATGATGATCACACCAGAGCTCCTGCCAAGCAGACTGCTGGCCCTGTCTTGCTCCTGTGATCCCTTTGAATTCTTCTACTTCACAGTCGGCTCAAGAGCAATGATACTGCAGTTTTCATACTGACAGCAGTTGTGGGGCAGAGGGGGATTTTCCCACTTGAATACACTACAGTTCTGTGTCCATATCTTTCCATCTTTTTGGCCATGGTGCAGTGCTGACTGCTCCAAATCTTTGCTAAGATTAATTTGGAAGCTTGGGGGGTTATTTTGGCTTATTGTCAATAAATTTATTGCTACAAATGCCATACACAGATGCTCTGTTTCTGGGATGAGTCAATGCAGAGCCCTGCAGCGACATAACTGATCAGACATGCAGGGAGAGAGAGAGAGAAGGAACTGTAATAACCTTTCATGTAACTACAAAAACACTACTTCCTCATCTCTTCTCTTTCCTGTGTCAACTTTTCCTGCAGGAGAGAAAAATCTGGTCATGCAGGCATAGGGTTTCACATGTGCACCCTCTACAGTCAAGGCCAGGAAGTGCCCTTGTTGTTACATGGGAAGAGAAACAAACAAGAAGCCCAATTACAGCCCGACAGTCGTCTATCTGTCAAGCATCTGACAGGAACATAGCAAAGCCAAATATATGACTGCCCCATAAATCACATCATCTCACTCAAACTATCCTGTCTTGTGTGAGTAATTAGTACTATCATGCAAAAGCATTTTGGCGTCCCGAAATACCATTAGATCATTTTACTTTTGATTTTCCATCACTTTTCTCCAAAACCCACACAGTGAAATAGCCAAATGTTCCTGAATATTATAAGCATAAAACTGATTTAGGAGGCACTCAGCAAATCGATCATGCAACAGAATCGTTTAATGTTTAAGGAAGGGCCTTGTGATTTGTGGATGTTGAAACAGAGTTCATATTCCACATTTGAAGATTAGAAAAAGGACCTTGTATTTTCACAGTCAGCTCTAACCACCTCGTACCCCCCTTGCAGCAGTTCCTCCCTGAGAGCTCCATTGCTATTGCAGATGCTTTATGATGGGCAATTTAGCTTCAGCTGCTATCTGAGCCATCTCAGGAATGGACGCGCTTAGAATCAAGTGCAATAAAGCAGAGAGAGACAACTACAGGGAGGGGGAGAAAAGACAGAGAAGAGGGAAAATAAAGAGACGACAAGCTTGTCTGGACAGCCCCTCTGGACAAAAGGTTTGGGGGGTAGGGTGTCCTGTAGAAACACAAACACAAACAGTGGTTTCATGGTTTGACAAGGAGCAGTCGAATCTGGCTGCTTTCACAGGAGCTTCCAAACAAAACCTGGATGAAAATGTTCACATGATGGCTTTTTCAGAAATGAACCATTATTTGTATGTAGCACCGCAGAGGATGTTAAATCTTGTGAAACATTTGCACATGGCCTTTTATAATGAAAGCACATTCAGAAGATTTTTTTTTAAACTAGGTTAACTTCTATGGTTAGATAAGTCAGAATTAAGGTACAGTTAAGAATTAGGCTTGTGGTTGTGTAAGCTATAAAGATACAGAATGTCAAGCGAGACCTTGCAAAGATTAAAGCCCCAACGTGATTGTGTGTGTTTGTGTGTAACATTTGGTCCTTCCCACTGGCCAGGCTTTGTTGAGTCTACAGAGCCCCAGGAAATCTCCTGAGACGGGGAGACAGATTTACGCCCCTGAGAGAGCTTTAAAGCCTGAAACCCAGGCAAAGCAAGTAAGGGCCAAGAGCGGCAAGTGAAGAGAAGCACAATGAGACAGAGAGAGGGAGAGGAGAAAAATAAAAGAAGAGTGGATGGATGAAATATGGCAGAGACTGGTATTCTGATATCAATGGAATGCAACATGGCTGCCTCTCTGCTCATCGCCCTTCACCTCTACTCACATTCCCACTCTGTCTTGTACCTCGTGTCTTCTGCTCTCCACTTTTTCCTACTGCTCCCTTGCACACACACGCACAAAAGCTGGAGCCATAAATCTGCCAAAGAGTGCTGCTGGGATAGAGACACCTAAAGACAGGGCCTATGCTGTGTTTGGAGAGAATGCAGATGTACCTGCCTCCAGCGCATCATCGTCTGTCCCCTTTCCCACTCTCCTCCTCCTCCTCTACACTCCTTCATTTTATCCTCTTGATCTCTCGCTGGAGTTCTCTAGTCTCATGCTCTTTCATGCTCTTAACCCCTTTCAACCTTAACTTGTCTCACATCTCCTCCACTGTTGCCTCAAAACCTCCCTTTTCCCTTTGGTCTTGCTCTAAGGTGATGCTCTTCCACTTAGGAGGGACAAAACATCCCAGCTGAGTCTTATGCCATTGTCATGCTTTAAAATACAGCCAGAACAAAAGGACAGATAATACAGGAAAAAGAAGCAGATGCAAGGTTCACACTGATGTCTTGTTGGGGGACAATGGTAACTAAGACCTGGTCTGCACAACCTGTGTGCTGCAGGTCTTTTATCTGTCTCTGAGTATACATCATTCAGTGACAGGTCTAACTACCTGCAGAGTGATATTTAGTAGTAGCTAGATTCACAGCTATACGCCTATACATGATACGTGTATTGGACAGGGACACCACAAAAGAAACAGAAGAGGTTTGGAGTTGGTTTCATGTTTGCTCATAAAGTGAAACGGTGATGGCAGGTGTAGGTGTTGAGGGGATCTATAAAAGGGAACGTTGTTATTTAGATGGCATAATAACGAAAGCTAGTGTTTCGTCCCATCTGTACCATAGCAGCCATGACGGCCTCCAGACAAATCAAATGCACAAACAAAGCATTCACACTTATGTCTTGACATTATCACAGTCGGGCCTCACATTGTCTTCCAGCCAAAACAAAAGCCCAGACACAGGCACACAAGAGTAAACACACACCGTCCAAACAGATGTGGCCCGTATGACCTGATTTACAGCGAAGTAAACGATTTAAGCCACACATCTCACTCCAACACCTAAACACCTGACAGGGCTCTCATAAATAAGGCTGGCCAGAGACTCCCACGTAATTTACACTTTGGTTATCTGCTAAGCTAACATGTAACAGGTCTCCACTCCATATTTCACCACCCACATCTCACTATGAGCTGGAAAAGATAGAAGTGCAAAAGTACATCCAGAAAGAAGAGGAGGGGCAAGAGAACTTCAAAAGCTTCAGTGCAAAGGATTGCATTTTGGGACATGATGTGGATCTCGGGTTAATGTGTGTGTGGGGAGGGGTTTGCGTGCTTGCGTGCGTGCGTACGTGCATGAATGACCCCGGCCCAGGGCGTAGCCTAAACCAGACTGGCCACAGACCATCTTAGATCAAGGCCCACAGCCAGGAGTTCTACTTGGACATCTCTCATAAATCCTCCAGCTTTTGTCTGTTTGCTCTTTCTCTGGCTGAAACTTATCCTCTTCCATTAAGAGTGATGGATCAGCAGCTCTAAGAGCGTGAGAGACCCGGAGAAAATAGGTCCTTGCAAATATTGTAGTTTACACTGAAAATGCAACAGAAATACGTGTAAAAGCAGCAACAAATGTAAAAAAAAATATCCAAATATAGCTATAGTAGGATTTTCAGGAGATTATAGTTCTGATTTTAATTAAGGGAAAGTAATTTTTACTTAATATTTTAGTTGCAGTCTGGCCAAGCTCCCTTCAATTTGACAGCATCTGTGCGCCCTCTGGTGGATGTTTCCTGCAATAATCACACCCAGCCACAGTGTCTTGTAGCAACTGTTTTAACAAATTTAATTTCTACATTGAACATTTACGATACCACGTTTGCAATTAAAATAAAGATAAAAGAGGATAATTTGTGTTTATTCTGTTTTTCAAATGGAAGTTAAATTAAGGACAGATGTAAAAAAAAAAAAAAAAAAAACATCGCACACAAATCAAGTTTGTTTGTTTTATTTTTCCACCAGAAGGAACTAGCTGTAGGTATGCGAATTATTTCCCCACGAGGATGACAAAAGTTTGGCAAGCAATATTGCAAAATTTCTCCACCTGTTGGAACAGCAATCTCACATGAGCAGCTGTGCGATGCATCTCTGGGTGGGTCTTTTCGCTCTAAGACTGTGTAGTAATAACACGTAAAATGTGTTTTCCTGTGTTTGTTGGCTATGTGGAAAGATTAAATGCTAATATATCATTTCACAGTTTTGAAAACCATCCACATCAATCATTTATATTGCACTATTCAGACATCAAAACAAAGCAGATGAAAACAACTGAAATCTCTTTTGTTGCAGCAAAGCTCCAATAACCTCAAAATTTAAATGTTGCAATCCCCCGATCACAGATTATTTCTATAAACAAGATAATACACATTCCAACACGTGATACCATTTAATGGATGGGAGCTGCTGCATCAGGCTGCAGCTGCAGGCCAGTTGAGGATGTTGCCCTCAGGTGGTAAATGTGAAACACAGCAGCAGTGAATGTGAAGTTCATCAGATGGATGAAAGATTCACTACTGACGCTTTCATTCGCTCACTTGTTTAGCATCCTGTTTATGTTCAAATGAATTGCCTTTTTTGATTTAGATTGTGTTTGTGTGGACGTGTGTTGAGGAAGTGACGCTCATGCGCAGTCCTCAAGTGAGAGCTGGGCTTTGTTTGGGAATGTTGCTCTCATGCGCTTGCGCGTTCCTTTGCTGGACAGAGTAGGCACATAAAGCCTGGTAAATTGCACCAGGGCAATAAAATGGCAATAAAATGACAACAACAGTGCATTAATCCATCACCAGAGAGCGCTGGAGGTACTGTAAAGACCTCCGGCTGGAGTCGAGGATGATTTCTAAGATGCAGCACCCACTCAGTTTGTCAGGGGTCAGAGAGAAGCCTCTTATTCCTTGTGGATAATGCACATATTAATAACTAGCAGCAAGTAAACAGCCATAAAAGGATACCCCAACTTTATATTAAATGGTTAGGTTTATTTTAATTAGAGGATAGAAATAATAAAATGGCACTTGGAAGTAGCAGGGGACTGAGATAGAGCTCCAGCTTTCTACTTTTATATGCAGCAGTGGATGTTTTTATGCAAGCTCTTCCATAGAGGCAGAGCTTCTCTGTTATAGTACAGCCCCCTCCAGCATGCTGCCTTCCCTCCTGGCTCCATGCGGCTCCTGCAGAAAGAGAGCTTTATTTAGGAGCACCTGGATTTATGTGCAGGAACCAGAAGCAGCAGGTGATGGAAACTGCTGGCGCTGTAGGTTGGCTGTGGCCAGGGGGTTCTGGCAAGGTTGTAAGTGGACCCACTGGGTCACGCAGTCATTTCCTGTTTCCCTACATCCTAGCTCTCTTTTTACAGTTGTTCTAGTCCAGTCTGCCTTCATCTACTGCTCCTGCTTTCCTGCCAGCATTACTTCCTCCAATAGGAAACAGATGAGCAGCTCAGAGTCTGAGGTGGCCGTGATTTGCCCTTCCCATCATCAAGGCAACACATCTGACATAGATTTTCACATAGTTGGGTCTAAAAAAAAATCCTTTTAAAGATGTCGTTTTGGGAATGATGCAGCCTTGATTAACACAAGTTGCTTTTATTTTCCCTCTAAAACCTACAAAATGTGTTTTTTACAAGTTTCAATGTGCCAATATACTCGTTAGGTTGCAGATTTTGCACTAATTTCAACATATTTGCATCTTTCTACTGACATCATGATGACTTTCTGACAAAACACGCCATCTTTGAGAAAGAGCTAGCAGAGTAAATCAGTTCAGATGAAACTAACAGCTGTCAGCTATTGGACACAAACAGCATTCTAAACTGAGCCAGGTGTGTACATGCCAGAGCGCAAAGGTCAAAAGTGGAAACACACGATCCACTCTTTCTTGTTCTTCCTGCTCGTCTCCCTTTAATGGTTTCGACTTGGTCAAAAGAATAAAAGCTTTCTGTCAAAATGAACTAATGAACATTCACATAATGATTATGTAACGTGCAGTTTGGCACATGGTGAACAGATTTCAAACCAGCCAACACAAGTGTGGTGAAATTAAAAGGCAGAGAACGGCATAAAAAACTTGGAAAAAAGAACAACTACGCAAAAATATTGGACGAACTGTGAGAACACAGGCAACGTAAGAAGCGTCTCTGTTTTGCAGAGACGTGTTTGGTCTGTTCAAGTTCCCAGACTCTTACACATCTACTGTACCCCCTCTCCTCCATCACACGGCTGTGTCTGGGTTTACTTCTGGCCAGCGGTTGAAATGAACGACTTAGTGTTTAGACATGGCTGTTTGGATAAATTGGACCACATGTGTCACACATCCCTTAAGTTAAAGCGCCCTCAGAAGTGAAACATCCAAGGCACATTATATTTCACCAAGACTTGCTCATGAATTAGCGTGCAGAACATTCACCTAAGTTTTATTACGATTGTGTTTACTGCTAATCAGTGTAATGGACTTGACTAATAGCGCTTGAATGTGTGTTTAACTTATATATTCTGTGAGCCTTGAGCGATGACAAGGCTCTTACAAGGACTGAATTATTAAACCTATTCAAGAACCTGCCAGGAGCCCCCTTATCATGTGCGGTGTAACATCTATGCCTTCTCATATGTGTTAGATTTGTTATGCAGTGTGGCTTCATAAAGTATTTATCACAGCTTTATAAGACTCCAAATTTTTTTTTTTTTTTTTTAGAGCTGGGTATAAGCCTTGCAGCATTTTAACTTCTGCCAGGACGGATCAGTTAATACGAACCTCCGCATCTCCTCTTGAAATAAATACCACAACGCAAAACCAGAGGAATTTCTTGGCCTCTCTGAACTCTAATCCCTGATCGAAACAGAAACGACTGAAACGTAACGTTCATTTGGCTTCTTGCAACTGCAGAGTTCCTCAGCACACAGATGTGATTATTCACAGCTGGATTTTACTTACTCGGTTATAAGCTTTGCATATACTACCTCGAGCATGTAATGCTTCAGGTTGATATACAGTGTAACATTAGATAGTTTACAGCGCTGCGCTGTGTCAAGGTTGGCTGTGGCTGGGGGCACAAGCAGGAGGTGGGGGGGACTGTGGTGGTCAGCGTTGGGTCAGAAAGACCGTCGCAGCTCCGGGCTGGCGGGAAGCCAGCCTCTGTACGTGTCTGCTCTGAATGTTAATGGATTAACGCTTGCCACACATACAGCCATGCTGGGGGAAACTCAAGATGACTTTTAACGTGAAGGGCCGCCAATAAGTCGCCATCATAAATTCAGGGACACAAGCTGTCTGTACCAGCATGGCAGTCGGTTGTGTTTCCTCCAGGCTGAGGGGCTGTGTGATGGGGGAGCAGGTGGGCTGACCTTGCCTCACCCAGCCTCAAAATCTGATCAGAGTATGCTGGCTGCAATGGCCTTGCTGAATAAGATATTCAGCAGGCATGCCGTTTTCCTTAGAAGCTAGCTTCCTGGTTATGTTTGTACACAGTGTTTAAACCCAGACCCTGCAGATTTAGCATTCTCTAACACAATAGGCAGCCATTCTCTGACAAAATGTTTCTCTTAATAGCTTTAAACAGCCAACTTAGGCTTGTCTAATGCGAGTTTCCACATGGCAAAGTGAGCAGTCGGTTTAATACTTAGATGCCGTGCAGTGACAGTCCCAGTTGCTCTGTGTAATTTAACAGCAGGGGGACAATGAGCTAATCTTGCAGAAGAACTTGCGTTTACCAATTTAAAATCAATAAAGATGCATTGTTTTTTTAACTTGAGCCGTGCTGTAAATAAGAGCTTGGTTCAAAGAGCACTTCATTGGGGGGGTCATTTTAAAGCCATTGATACATTCGACTGCAAAGTTTCACATGCATTTTGACACTAATGTATCCATTTTTTCTTAATCATTTTGTTGTTGCACTGCAAGCAATTAGGTATATTTATGTCAGTGGATGATTTCTAGCCATGTATTGATGAAGTGAACCGTAAGAAATCATTAGCTGCGTGGTTTGAAATAGTTGAAAGCAAAACAAGTGGCACAGGATGGTGGGAGGGAAAAAGTTATGGTGTTGGAATTTGTAATCCAATTATCCTATTCTAGAAAATAAAACAGTGCGCTGTGTTTTCCTATGATTTTCTGTCTCTATCCGCCACAGAGTTTGCTTAATGTCCTCAATCTTTTCTTGCTCGCTCTTCAGTGCAAATTAATTTATGGTCTAATTACAAGACAAGCCTGCAGATATGAAGGAACACAAATCACTGGTCCTTACCAGATGGCAGAAAAACGGCACAGGATAATTGAAAATCTAGAAGTGGATCAATATTTAGAAGCCCAAGGTTACATGAAGTGTGACACTACTTTTAACATGGAAATATGATGCATTACATCCGCAGGCTAATTGGCTTTTGTTTTTTTGGTACTGAATGAGTGAAAAGCGTCTTGCCCTGGTTTCTCAATACAGTAGCAATCATTTTAAGCAATCACATATCTTCTTCTTGCAACCCTAATTAAGCAGAAATGTACTGGCTTAGTTTTATATGTATACCTGCAGCAATGTTCACTCGCTTGCTCTGTTGGTCAGTAGTAGGTCTCAGGGTTTCCTTTATGACACAATGTTCCATGAAAGCTCCAAGCCCCACCATGTCACAGACCATCTCTGGCCCACCCAACCCCTCTCTCCAGCATTTACCTCTGGCCTGTTAAAAATGATATCAGTGCATGGAGGGCAAGCATTAGCATTTGCATTTTATTGGAAGCACAGAGATTTAGAGCAGAGGATATATCAGCTCTGAGCAGACAGAATTAGTTAACAATGCATTACCTGCCTTTTATGGCAGCTATAACTCTTACCCCCTGGTGGGGAGAGGAGATGAAGGGAGGGGTGTGGAGGAGGAGGAGGAAGAGGGTGGTGAAGGGGAAACGCAGTCAGAAGAAGGTTGGTAGAAGGGAAGGGGGCATTTAGAACGTATAGGTTTTGTCTGTGGTGCTTCACTGCACATTAAGTGTGATAGCCACGCAAATTAGAGCATCACTTTGCAATCACCTTCATACAGATCAGTGCTCAGTGCAGAGGGATGATCAGACAGCTGACGGACATTTTTATCTAAATGCAACAAGGTAAGGAGACACAGCTGTTGGACAGCTGTGCTCACGATACCAGAAAAAAGAAATCCCACATTTTCTAGTTTTGTTTTCAGCGCACTGTCATGAGTTGGGATCATCAGTATGCGAGCACCTTTGTATCCCTGAGCAAGCCGCAACTCTGATTAAACCCACTATGATAGTCCCTGTCCCTCACCACAGCTACAGTAGTTCCTACGGCACTCATTTATTCGAATGTGCTGCAAGACGACCCACCTCTGCTATGGGTTGTACCCTGTGGAACTCATTTGCACCAGGAGTTAGTGGTGGGGGAGTGTGTTTGAGGTGCAAAGAGCCTGTTGCGAATAAATAAATTTTTTTACAGCAACACATAATCGCCACCGAGACATGAAATACCACACTCTGCAAGACACAGATGGACAAAAAAAAAAGGAATAAAACATTCTGAATATTTAGTCATGTGTTAAGAATATCAGTTCGCTGCACAACTCAACCAGATTTTTCTATTCCCTTCACTCATGTTTTCTCCTATAATTGGCATGCTGAGATCTCTACATGCATGTTTACCATGCATGTCACTGGCAGGAATCCAATGAGCACCACAGAGGCTTTTCCTACCACACCTACTGGCCCTGGGTTTGTCAGCAGACAACTCCAGGCTCCATAAAACAGCCTGCTGCTCTCTGCCTTTGCCCAGCTTAATGGTCCCAGGGGCTGGATATTTACTCGTGACCTTTGCATTCCATTTGGAGCGTAAAAGCCTTTTTGCGAGGAAAATTCCATCGCTTTCGACATAGTCACTGTGCAGATCAGAAGATACCATAAAAAGAGAAAAAAAAAAAAAAGTGGTAAAAACAAAACTTGTCACGGTTTCTGTGATCTTGTATTAGACATAAATGGAATTGATGTTTAAATACAAATGTGTATGCAACCGTCTTAATTTGTTGACATAGTAAAGCCATTTGGGGTTTATATATCAAAGTCTAGGTTCTAAAAATTATGAAATGACAAGTTTTTTTTTTTTTAAAGAAATCAAGCAATTTCACTTACAGGTATTTTTGCAGTTTATTGCCTCATTGCCTTTAAGCTGACTGTGCATGAACCAAACGACTGTTGCACATTCAACCTTTGCCTTAAGACTCACCATCTTTCTACTTCATTTTGAGCCTTAACAGCTCAAATAAAAACGAGTTACAGCTCATTTTTAATGTGCAAATTTAAACACAGCTTGTGGAGCTCCAGCTGACTTCAGTAACATAAAATGCAGCTTTGGTGTTTTAAAGCATGCTTCACACACATTCAAATTCAGCTGGAAAACAACTTCAGGCTTTTAAACCTACTAGACTTCTACAAAAACAGAGGTGTTGAGGTGATATTAAGCAACAGCACCATCTGTTGGGTAGTGGGAGCTAGTGCTCTTCAAAAGAAATTACAGAAGTTCAAATATCTTAATTTAAAATGTCTTGAACTTTTTGGCCCAGAGCAACCAATACCATTTAGCAGTGATCTCAATTCGCAACGGGTTTAATATCCTTTACTAAAAAAAAAAAAAATACTTGTCTTTTCAAAACAAACAAAAAAATTGCTATTGTGCATAAACATATTTACTTTTCCTTATTCACGTATCTGAAAGAAAAAGCAAGACATCAACATTAACATTGAGTATGTTTATTAAAAGGGTGCTACAGTACATGTAACATCTCATCGACATAAGAAAAAAACTTTTTTAAAATTCTGCGGGAGCAGAAAGTTTTCAGTACAGAAAATAAAAATAAAAAAAAAAAAAAACCACAAAAATATCTACTAAACAATTCCAAAGAACTCGACATGTGGACTAGAGATGCATAAAATGGGAAATGGACATTTTGTTCAGAAAGTCAGAAGTCGGTCTGAATTTACTAGACGTCTGCCGAAAAATACCATAGCAGAGTACAGGAAACCCACCTCCTTTTTCTTTTTTAAAAGTGAAAAACACACTTTAATATCTAAAAACTGACTAAGCCAATGGGGGAAAAAAAAACAAGTCTCAAGGTGGGTGTTGTCAAGGTTGGTCAAAGTTCTACCTCATTTTTAACCACAAGGTGGCACCGACCCATTATAACCGTAAATATTGGTTTGTTTTTATGTGGACTGAAGATTGTCTAACCAGTGAAAATTATAAACTCAAAATAACATTCTGCTCAACAAAAAATGCAAAGTTGAGTAAAATGTGTTTTTATTTAACTCATGATACTGTAAAGAAATTTAAAATCACTACATTTATATAATGAAACGCATATTAAAAAAAATGAACACTAAGCAAAGAGGTTTAAATTGTAGTAATTATATCCTGGTAAAAATATGGAATAGGGAAAAAAGAAAATCTACAAGAAAAACGTAAAAAAAAGAAAAAAAAAAAAAGAGGATGCGATTATACAGACAGGAAAGTGTTTTAACAGTTACTTCCTGAACGTCAATACTACAGCCTTAACTTTGTTGTTTTTATAAAGACGTTGGGCATTAAAAACAACATTGAGACAAAATTCAGGCATTAAAAAGTATAACAGTTTGTACCACAAATATTATTTTAACACTTTCCTTACTGAGATAATTGTATCCCGTCGGCACTAAAACAGCATATTTAAAGAAAGCTCATGAATACAAAGAGAAAACAGTAGAAACGTTCCCCAGTAGCATATCACCCCATCACCCACATCCACTACAGCTTCTCCCATATGATGGATCCCTCTCAGCAGTTGGGGCCATTGTGCTCCAGGGGGACATGGATGGAAAAAAAATAAAACAAAAAAAAAAACAATAACCGCGTCTGCTGTCTGTGTCATCGCCGAATATGGTAAAAAGGTGAGGGACGGGAGTTTCGGTGTGGAAAAATGTCTGACTTAAGGTAGTCCCTGCAGTGGAGGTTTCCTCTGAAGGTGATACACTCACGCACTGACGGCATCCTTCTCCTTCTTGTCACCGTCTTCATGCCAGGTGAGACGCTCCTCATAGAAGGCTATGACGATCTGCGGGCACTTATGATTGGCCTCCTTGGCAAGCACGAGATCTGCCTCATCAGAGTCTTTCCTGTAAGACAAAGTTTGAATGTAGTCGTGTTGCACAATGGGGTGCAGAAAAAAATAGATTTTTAAAGAATCTAAAAATTCTTAGTCCTGGCGATTCTGAATCGATTCTAAAGGCCCATAAATCGATTTTAAAATGCGTTTTAAGTTCTTACTCCCCGCTCGGCCACCATACAATTTTGGCCGTGTAGGCCACCGTACAGCAAGCTAGTTAGCCAGCTCCCTTTATCTGAAAGGAGCCTGCTAGCATGGAGGACAGCGCGATTCAACCCGCTTCTTCGTCTTTAAAAATCATTTCAGATCCTACAGTGTTCCAGGGGAAGACACGGTTTAACAAGAGCACGGTTGTTTACAAGAAGTGTAAAATAAAATTGCGGGACAGTATTTTGGAAATACGACAAAATGCATGAAAGATGAAAGCGAAAGCAGCCGACCAGCGAACTCTGCAACAAACTTCTAGCCGATTCCCCACAGGCTGCGAAGATTTCCCTCTGCATCTCCTGCTAGATCACAAAGGATTTACGAGCAAACAGCTCAGTGGAAGGTGAGGGGTTTATTTTTAATACACCTGATCCAATGTACGTTATTTCTTCAAGTAGCTTTTTTTTTTGGCGATAAAGCAGCACCACAACTTCACCCTGAAACAACAAATGGGAGAAGCTCTGATGCAGCTGCAGCTCAAAGGGAACCGTTTCTTATATTATACTAAAACTTAGACAAGTTGTACAACAAACTTTAAGCAATTTGTCTTTTTAACAGGTTGAAGAGGACAAATGAGACATCGCCTGGAGCCAGTTCTAAATTATAAATGTATATGGTTTATAAATTACAGTTCAGAAGTTTTTGTGCAGGTTTGCACAGGTTTTGAATTTTTGTTAAATATTTACCAAATATGAATCAATATGGGCAGCACGGTGGCGCAACTGGTAGAGCTGCTGCCTCTCAGCGAGCAGGTCCCTGGTTCAAACCCCAGTCCAGGGGCCTTTCTGGGTGGAGTTTGCATGTTCTGTCTGTGCGTGCGTGGGTTTTCTCCGGGTACTCCGGTTTCCTCCCACAGTCCAAAAACATGCATGTTAGGCTGATTGGTAACTCTAAATTGTCCCTAGGTGTGAATGAGAGAGTGAATGTTTGTTTGTCTCGTTTGTCTCTATGTGGCCCTGTGATGGACTTGCGACCCGTCCAGGGTGTACCCCGCCCCTCGCACAGTGATTGCTGGACATGGGCACCAGCGACCCCCGTGACCCAAAATGGAATAAACGGGTAAAGAAAATGGATGGATGGAATCAATATGGTTAAGACTGTGAAGTCTGTACATTTCATATTAGGTTAAGTTTTGAAAATATAACAAACGTTAGAGCAATATGGTAAAAAAACAAAAACAAAAAAAAACTGTGAAGTCTATTTTATTTTGAGTTAAAGGTTAATGTACTATGGTAGGCTGAAGTCTGTTAACTTTTGCATTTATATATTTTGAATTATTTGTCTGTGATGGACTGGAGACCTGTCCAGGTGTCCCCCACCTCTCACACAGTGATGGCTGGACATGGGCACCAGTGACACTCTTGATCCAAAAAGGAAGAAGTGGGTAAAGATAATGGATGGATGAATCATTTGTTCCTAGATTTTTTATTTATTTATTTATTTATTTAAATCCAGGCAGCTAAGCTAACCTAATACTAGTAATTTAAGTTACAGAATTTTTTGCACTCATAGTTTGTCCTATTTTTGGTATAAATATAAAACGATGCAAAAAGATTTGATACAGTAAAGAACCTAAAATTATTTTAAATAAATATTCTATTTGTTTACATTGTTGTTTAATCTTTTCAGCTCGTCAGTTACATAACTGAAACAAAATGTATGACCATTTCAATAGAAAAATCGATTTTGAATGGCATCGTGACACCAAAAATCGGAATCGAATCACCAGATACAGCGATTCGCACCACTATTGCACATCATTACCATTACACACAACGTTAAAAGACCTGAATGATAAATTTGCTTATGCATGCTTAATAATCCAGGAAGACAAATCTAACCAAGAAAAGTCAGGAGCTCTGGACGGATTCTTCTTATTGAAGCTTTTCATCTTGTAGCCAAAAGAGTCAGTCTGAGGAGCTGCAGTAAACTCAGTCTTACAAATAGCACCTTATCATAGTGGATCAACCAGTTTGTTGTTGACATCCAAAACTAGCTGTTCACATGCAAAAGGACCATCAGCTTAACAATTGGTTGTTGGTGAATAGCATACGGCCATCAGGACACTGAGGGCTGAGTGATACTAGCAATAACAGCATTGGAAGAGGGGGACAGTTGGACACGGAGGCCTCTGCCCCTGGTTAACAATGGACAGGTTCTCTCTGCAATGATGGCTTCCTTCACTCCTCTCAAACCAGTGTTCCTCTCCATCAAGGATGTGAACATCTTCATCCCTGAAAGAGTGACTGCTGGCCTGGAGATGAGTGTAGACCGCAAAGTCCTGGCCTGATGATGTTGATCTTCTGTGCTGGACCATCCTTTTGGCCAGTGGCTGTTAAGTTTCCCTGATGTAAGACTGATCACAGCCCTCCTGACACTGAACAGCAAACACAACATTACTCCGTTTGTGCCGGGGGACTGGATCTTTGGGATGAACCAATCTTTACTATAAAGTATTTTGGTAACATCACTCAGCCCCCTGTGAATAGCAAGCAGCCATCAGGACACCAACGACCAATTGTTAGGGTGATGGTCCTCCTTGATCACATGAACAGATAGTTCTGGTTGTCAACAACAAACTGGTTGATCCACTATGAGAAGGTGCTTTTTATGACAGTTTGCTGCAGCTCCTCAGACTGACCAAGTCTTTTGGATAAAAGACGAAACGGTTCAACAAGAAGAATCTGTCCAGAGGACACAATTTAACTTTGTTAGATAAGTGATGAATTAATTTACAGATTCCACTTATTATAAAGGATCTTGTTAGTGTTCCTTTTATTAGCTTTACATTTTTCCTTTTAAAGTTAAAGTAAATTAAAAATGTATAGCCACCTAACATTTTTTTTGCATTCCTACAGAAATTAGCATGCTTTACCATAAAATATTTACAAAATTTTGTTTTTTTCCCCAACTACAACCTCAACAATGAGACTTCAGCTACAAGTAATGATGTACTGCATGTATAAATTTAGATAACATGAAATTGTAGTTTCATGATGTAGCTCACTGTTTTAAGACTGGACAGCTATTATTATTATTATTATTATTATAGTACTGCTAATAAGTAATTTGCCAGTAGACAGGGCACAGTAAAGTGCAATTTTAAGGAGTCGTGCCATTCCATCTCAAAAGGTCAGAAAAACAGATTTTGCTACTTATACGTTGCAGCAGTTTCATGCAAATAAAATTTAATACCGTCTCAAAAGCTCAGAAAGACAGTGCCCACCAGTAAATCGTGTCATTAACCGTTTTCATTTGACAAGACTAAAGTTTTTTAAGCGTTGATTTATTTAAAATAAATTAAAACTAGTGGCGTTTCATATAGTTTAAAAAACAAAACAAATAAAATAATAAAAACTTACCACTTCATGAGGAACATTAGATCGCCACATGAATCGGTTGCTCCAATAATCTTCTCTGGCTCAAGGCCCCTCTCAAAACCACGTGCAACTAGAATTTCATCCTGAAACACACAACAATACCAAACTTGAAAAAGAGTTGCACATGTGATGTGGTAGACCGTGTTTTATGTAGGTAAATATCTGTTAGTTCACATGTACACCTCAGTTATTTAGATTGCTCATTTATGTTGCTGCTGAAAAATCAAGGTTTATTGCCAAACATTCACAAAGATCAGCTTTATTTTCCTCTTCTTCAAAAGTCAGCAACAGCCAAGGTTTGCAGAAGAGGAAGGCGTTCGTTAGTGAAATCAAATCAAGTTGAGTTTCCAGAACTGAAACATCAAAACAAATATTCAAAACACAACTTGCCCATTTCTAGGTTAAGTAAACTACTAGTATCTAGGTCTACCTTTGGAGCAATACACTTTTCCCCACCCTAAAATGATACACCAAATGCTATTTAACAATTTAATTAGGGCTGCGATAAAGCAGACCATTTCACTTGTATCATGCAGTTATGTTCTGCATGATGTTTATACATTTCTTCAATTCACTTAATGTACTTGATCCCCACATCTAATTTAGAATGAGATAAACTATTATGAGCTTTATCACAACTGACAGTCATCATAATAAATATAGCAGTCTCTGACACTATGCAGTCCTTATTTAATCTGCGACTTTGATCCAAAAGATGAGATCACAAGGACAAACAATAAAACACAAACAACTCCCCAGAGTGACGCATACAAAAACACGCACACCCATGTGATCAGTATCAACTTAAGTTTGAAATATAAACACAGCTGCAAACTACTTTACCTCTTTCTTCTTCTTGGGTTTACTGGCACCTTCCTCCTCGTCCTCATCATCCTCTTCTTCTGAGGCCCTCTTTTTTGAGCTGCTGGAGTCTTTGGAGCGTCCAGAGGGGCCTGTGCTTGATTTACTGGCCCCGCTGCTAGGTGTGGCACTCCCACCACTGCCCTTTTTGTAAGTCTTCATGAACTCTGAAATAAGCTCAGGGCAGTCCAGGTTCTTCTCCGGCTCCCATGTGTTGTGCTTCCTGGGGAGGATTACAGAACAGTTAGTAGGTCAATCCACTTCTCCCCCAAAATGATCATAAGTAGATGAATAATTGTAAGATTTACGTTAAATACGGTCTCCCTGGCCTACTGAGAGTATACAGATGTTTTCTGAGTGCTGCTTTGGACTTACTCAGAGTATCCTTTCCACTTGAGGTAGAACTCAACCCTGCCTTTCACCACCCTCCTGTCCAGCACCTTCTCCACGACGTATTCTTCCTCATCAGATGAGGATTCCTCTTCGCGAGACTTTTTGCCCATTGCAAAGTTAGGTGCTTAAACAAAGAGCTGTTAGGCCGAAGAGACTTCCCTGTCCGAGAGGAAAACACAAAGGCGAATGTTAAAAACACTGGTCCTTGAATTCTCACGAATATGCATTAAAGCCATTGTGCACAAACGTATATTTCTTTCAACCATATTTAAGCTTGAAGCAAACGCAAGCAATTCTGCGTGACTGAAGGGCAACTTTCACAACGTGGTGAGACGTATCAGCAAAGGCAACCGCTGCATCGTCGCTGATTTAGCACACACCAGGCTCGACATAGCAAAACATAAATAAAAAAGGTGTCATACTCATTTGCTTTTGGCTCTCAAAGTTCATAAAATGGTATTCTGTTAAGTTGCTTTAGCACAACGCACACAAAGCGAGCAGCGAAATGAGGAAAATGATGTTCTCCTCAGCTAACCCAGACTTGCTAACGCAGATAGCCGCTAGAAGCTAATGCGTGACTGGAAGTTCCGCCTTTAAATGTCAAAGTACAAATCTATACTAGCAGCAGCATGACTCACAGATGTAGGTAACCTGTTACTTACCCCGTGGACGTGTAAACGGCGGGTTTAAGGCGTTAACCGCTGCGATATGCCTCGTCTATTGTGGACCAGCAGCGAGGCCAGTGCAGAAGCGGCGTTAGCATGTAGCCTGTAACAGATAAAGGGGCTGTGCGCAAAAAGCGCGCGTTAAAAGGCGCACAATGAACGTACCGCCCCTCGACAGCTGATAAAACCACCATGTTTGTTTGGAAAAGATTACCGTGATTGTGTTACTATCTAAGTGTTTGCAGCAAGATTTGTGCAAAAATATTGGCATAATCTGTATATATGTGAAGCATAGAATAAACATGGGGGGGGAGCAAAAACATATACCCTATAGCGAAAATGTAGAAAAATACATAGAAATCGTGTAAATACGTTTTTTTTTCCCTGTTTGTATTTTACACTTATATATTTTGTTTAGCTACATTAACAATTTGTCTCTTGTGGTCCGACCTTTTTATTAATCATTTTACAACCAAATATAATCAGGATTGGAGTGGTACATCTGGTCCGTTTTTAATTGGACAGGGCGGACACACTATTAAAAAACAAAAGTAATACAAGTGTACAAGTGTTATAATGAACTATTTCGTATGCGTATTTTTACAGTGATTCATCCATATTAAACCATCATACTATGCTGAGGCTAAACGTAGTCACATGAATGAAAGTGAACATGCCGCCTGGTGATTGGTTGGTCACAGTGACTGACGGGAGTTTTAACCAATCAAAATGTAAGCAACGCTGACGACAGAGTGCGGCGGGATTTACTGACCAATTGCTGGAAGAAAAAGGCGTACCCTTTCCTACTTATTGAAGTGTTGAGCAGCATACCGCTCTTGCTTGGCGGACGCAGATTCTTGCTCTGAGGTCGGTGTAAAGGATTCTTCAAGAGTAAGGCGTTAAGATGTCAAAAGACGTAAGTATTGTATACATAAAGTGTTATACAGCATAGATTTAAAATTTCGGTTACGTAAATGTTTAAATTGAAGTATATGTAACTCGTATTATACTAACCGCGTGTTCCGGTAGCGGTAGCTTTCCAAAATTGCAGCCGCCATTTTAAGAACGTCAACCTTGTGGCCTTTTGTTCATACGATCAGCATTTTACGGCGCTTAAGCGCTTCCCCGCGGTCTTGCTATTAGTTATTGCATACTAAATATATTAATAAATGTGAACGCTTGGTTGTTGTATGTAGACGTCGATGAAAAATTGCGTGATTTGAGCAAAATCGATCTTGTCCGCAAACGCTAATGGCGGCGACGTCTGCCTCCACCCCGACTTGATTTTTTTAATTTTTTTTTTATTCTGTCTTTTTACATGTCGCATTGCAGCATTAGTTAACTGCAGTTATCTGTAACGATGTCTTGAATTGGGGATAATTCAATAATGTTATTAATGACTATTCCCCACATGTTTATTGTGCAGGTCCCACGTGAGCCGGAACAGCTCCGTAAGCTGTTCATCGGAGGCCTGAGCTTCGAGACGACAGACGAAAGCCTGAGAGCTCATTTTGAACAATGGGGGTCTCTAACAGACTGCGTGGTAAGTGTGATCCTTTGATATGAATTCGTAAAGATGAACGATTTTATTCCGGTTTTGGATTTAGTTTAAAATCAGCATTTCTGACTTCAGGTCATGAGGGATCCGAACAGCAAGAGATCCAGGGGTTTTGGCTTTGTAACTTATTCATCTGTACAAGAAGTTGATGCTGCCATGTTGGCTCGTCCTCATAAGGTGGATGGAAGAGTGGTAGAACCTAAACGAGCAGTTTCCAGAGAGGTATATTATTTTTGGTTACACAATTCCATTTTATGTTTAGGACACGTATTTGACGTACTTGTTTCCATTTTATAATATAAATACATTCATTCATTGATTCTTTACTCAGGACTCAAACCGCCCAGGTGCACACATAACAGTAAAGAAGATTTTTGTTGGAGGCATCAAAGAAGATACAGAAGAATCCCATCTGAGGGATTACTTCCAGCAGTTTGGTAAAATTGAGGTCATTGACATCATGACTGACCGTAACACTGGAAAGAAGAGGGGATTTGCTTTTGTCACCTTTGATGACCATGATGCAGTTGATAGGATTGTCAGTAAGTATAGATGTATTTCCCATTGCAGGTTTGTTAAACTGAGTGTTAATGCAGTACTTGACCTTCGTTCTCCCTCCTCCAATTTTGTAGTCCAGAAATACCACACAATCAACTCTCACAACTGTGAAGTGAGAAAGGCCCTCACCAAACAGGAAATGCAAAGTGTAGGCATGGGAATGAGAGGGAGCCGGAGCAGCAGCAGCGGCAGCAGTGGGGGAAGGCCTTATGATTATGACAGAGGCTTCAATCAAGGTTAGACTTTATTTAATCATATATAAAATATTAGAGTGTGCTAAATCCAGTGTTTTGAGTTTTGCTTTTATTTTCATCAGGAGGAGGAGGCGGTGGTGGTGGCGGCGGCAGAGGAGGAGGAGGAGGAAGATATGGAGATGGTCCTTACAATAACAATGGAGGTGATGGTGGTAAGTAAAAATAAATTCATTTTTCTTCATTGTGTGTTCATTTGTAGTTTGTTCTAAGACCGTTTTTATGTTTTTAGGTTATGGAGGTGGTCCGGGAGGTCCTGGTGGCTACAACCAAGGTGGCAACCGTGGTTATAACCAGGGTTACAACCAGGGAGGCGGCGGCGGAGGAGGAGGAGGAGGCGGCGGCGGCTATGGAGGAAATGGTTATGACAGCAACGGTTACGGTAAAGATTCTAGCATTTGTCATAGCGTAACATGTTTTATGGTGATGCGGTAAAACGGGTATAATTTATTTAAAAAAAAAAATTTCAGGCAACTGCGGTGGTGGTGGCGGCGGTGGCAATAACTACAACAACATGGGCCATTACGACTCCCAGGCCTCCAACTTTGGTCCAATGAAGAGTAACTTCGGTGGTGGTGGTGGCGGCGGCAGTGGTGGTGGTGGCAGGAGCTTCGGTAAGTATTTAGACAAAGATGACGCATTTATGTTTACTGTTGTTTTTTATGATCAGTGGAGGTTAATTTAATGTCTCCTTCAGGTGGCTATGGAGGAGGCTCAAACAATCCCGGTGGTTATGGCCGTCCAGGACGATTTTAAGTGGTGAGCATCGATTGGTGTCCCTCTGCTCATATTTAGCATTGTAAAACCAGAGTTTTTGTCATTGTAGGGATTCACTGCAGTATGGATAACTTTCAACAAATTCACTCTGGATGTCAGGTCTTACAAAGTCAGTGCACAGTTAACAATGTTGTTCCATATTGTTCAACAGGACTGAGTACTTAGGAGAGGAGAGCAAGGAGAGGAGAGCAAGCGAAGTGACAGGGCAGCTGCAGGTTTACCTCCTAAATCTGCTCAGCCAAACAGTTGTGACAGGTTACAGCTGCTACAAGAAGAGATGTACAGTAGATAAATCATGGAGGGCCTTCATTTAAAATTTTGTCTTGTTTTTGTTTTGTTTTTTTCATCTAATGTGTTACTGGAACGCAAGCATTCCAACGAGGGATTTTATGTTTATCTTTGAGTCTGGTTTTTATTTGTAACTGCTTCAAATCAATCTGAAATAAAACATCTTTCAGTTTTTTTAAAACCTTGTTAGACTCTTTAGTGATTTGGGTAAGGGAGGGTTTATTACTAGATGCTGATGCTTTTTAAAAAAAAAAAAAAAAAAACCCCAAGGTTAAATAAGGGATAAAAAGTTCATTTCCCAGAAACTACAGTACTTGGAAGAGAGCAAAGTGGTGTGCAAATAACTATCATCACAAAGAACTCGTCACTTGATTCAGACCCTACAAAGATCACCTGGAGGATGCTAGCTTACATGCAAAGTCTAAGGCTAGCCATGGAAGCGAGCTGAGGGAGAGAAGTAGCAAAACCATCGCCAGGATCATTGAAGCAGGGGAGAGTGAGAACAGAGGCCTGAGGCTAGCTAACAGCAGCTACCAAAAGGCTAAAATGCTGTCTGTAGGTAAGACCAGACTTCTCAACTACTGATAGTAAATATTTTGTCTTGTAGCTGGTAGTGAAGATATTAAGACAGTAATGATATAAATGGACAAAAGTTTGCACTTAATGTTGGTGGTAAAATGGGCCTCTGCTTGTGCAAAGAGGTTGAACTTGTGTTGCATGCATTGATAATAAATTTAAGAAACTATTGTTTGGTACATTTTTAGTTATGTTGTGCTTCTGCCTTCCAGGTAACTTGAAGAGCTCTGGAGTCTGACTTCATTTCTGTGACAATGGATCAGTCAGGTATAAAATAAATTCACATTTTCCTCTTGTTTTATTGAATCTAATGTTCATTTCCCTCCCGCCCACAGGTTAACAGGACATCTTGTATATGCCAAAGCATATTTTTTTTACACAAATGGAGGCTGCAGTGCAGTGATTTTTTTAAACGTATTTTTTTAATAAAGTATTTTAAATAAAATGGGTGGTTTCAATCAATTTTTAAGAGCATGTTCAAAACCAGATCTGGATAACTGACACGATCAAGTTGTTTCTGGAGTACTTAAAAGTTCAGCACTGATCACTCTTCTCCATTGAACGAGGTACCAGATAAATTCTTCCATCAGGCGTTTGTTGTAGAGAATATTCATCTTTCGAGTAAGGCTGTCCGTCCTCGTCTCGCAAGTGAGAAAATACTTCCTTGTAAAGGTCTGTCAGGCGGCATTTCATAAAAGCCGAGCTACGCTGGAACCCGTGCCGTTCCTGTAATAGGTGGTCTCGCTGGACCTGCAGGTGGTTCAGTTCTCTTTCGAGGTGAACTATGCTCTCCAGCTTCCTCTTCCTGCAGTTCTGAGCTGCCACCTTGTTCTTTCCTCTCCGTCGAATATCTCTAACCAGTGCAAGTTGTTTTTCCGTCAAAGTGTACTGTGTCAGCAGCTCGTTGAAGTCGTCCACGGGTAGATTGATGATCTTTTCCATGGGGAAGGGGATCTTCAAAGCCATGGCCCTCCTTTCATCCCTGCTCAGAGGAGCACGAGTAGAAATGCCCACTTGTGGCTTGGGGAACATATTGCAGTGCAGTGAGCTCCCTCTGCTGGTCATATCTTCATAAAAGGAAGTCACTGCTATACCTGGTTTTATTGACCTTGAGGTCATACCACAAGGTTGTGAGAGCAATAAGCTTGACTGAGGTAAATAAGATGAATGTCCACCTGAGTGTGAATATGAGTGGGCTTTGGTCTGATAGTCCATTGGGTAATTGATAGAAGCCCTATTGGTATGCTCAGTCATACCACCTGACTCGCAATCCCTGTATGTTGAACCAATGTCTATGTAACCTGGTGCACCTCCAACTGGGTTGTCAGGGGAAGCCAAAGGTGGACTGGATCCCAGTGAGAGGCCAGAGTCAGACTCCAGATCATCAGCGGAGTGAACGGGCGCACTTTGTCCGAGCGCAGTCCACTGCACGTGCCGGCCCAGACCCTGAGAGAGGCAGCTGCTGGGCCTCCTGTGCCCAAGACTGGAATCTGACATGTTCATGAGAGACGGCTGCGTGTGAGAAGAAATGGGAAACATTCGTTGATCCAGATGAGGCTCAGGGTTTCCGTATGTGGCTTCTGTGTTGCCCACATGATGGCAGGCGGGCATCTCTTCAGAGTAACATTCTTCATAAGTGTTGGCCGCGCTCAGTTCACAAGCAGCAGGGAGATGTTCAGGATGAGGCTGAACCATCCCATACTCCCCAGCAGGGGCCATCAGCTGCATGTTC
Organism: Nematolebias whitei; assembly: GCF_014905685.2. NCBI lineage: Eukaryota > Metazoa > Chordata > Actinopteri > Cyprinodontiformes > Rivulidae > Nematolebias > Nematolebias whitei. The sequence goes on along the minus strand of NC_056508.1, from coordinate 30,243,816 downwards.
TGGTACTGAGCTGGTTCATAGGAGCCATCACCTGGGACTCTAAACTCCTGCAACAAAAGGACCACATGATTGATGAGCAGAAATATAAAATCACACTAATGTTTGATTAATACTAAAATGGATACGTTTATTCAACCTTTGCTGCACTTCAGTCTGCTATAAAATTCTTACAAAGTACATGAAATGTAGAGAATTTGTCTCGTTTTGCAACAGATTAATTAGAAAATGGGTAGTTAATTTCCCTGTTTGATTTTATTTTTAATAGAGTAGTTGTGTTTAATATTGTAGCCGTGTAGTTATTTATTTGAAAATACCATTTGTTGTGTTTTCTTCCAACATTTGCTGTTTTCAGTGACACGGTCAGCCAAACAACCAGAAACACTTTCAGCTGAACTAAATTACAGACATGCTCATCAATGCTGCTCTAATACTTTGTGTGACTGTAGCCCGAAAAGTCACGCTCACATCGTCCACCAACAGATTTAAACAGCTCTGGCTTCACATCACGTTCCTTTTCAGGCTTCAAGAACTAAGATGAGACGAGGCTGAAGGTGATATTTTTCAGTGGACCGTTTTTGCGAACTTTAATAAACAAAACTTTGCAAAACTACTTCTGTAAATGCAGTTTTCCTTTAATGACATGACAGTTTTATAGACTTATAGTTTCATAAGAAAGTAGAAGGAAACAAGGTTTTGGGCTAATGTGTTTATTTTATTTTGCTGAACGAGTGCTGGAAACTGAATGCTGTACTTTCAAGTTTCAAAATCTAACAGCAATATGACCTTTGTGATAGTGTTTTATATACTGTATATGTTTTGTTACCATATTTTAAAATGAATAGTTACTGTAAAACTACTTATTCATTGGTATAACTACCAATAAATAAAATGGACCCCAGGAAAATTGTTACGACAATGGCTAATGGGGGTCCAAATAAATAAATAAATACTTCCATTTAATGAACACGATTTGGCCCATGTAACTTTACTAATTAAAAACATTTTGTGTTGCACAAACAGAAAAAAAAAAGTCTTCTTAAAACATTTTATGGTGCCTGAAAGACATTAAAATCAAGTCACCGAGGTATTTTTTTCTGTTTAATGTTCAGTGACCTGTTTGAAATGGATAATATTAAAATTATAATAGCATTTTCAGTAGAATCATTTGCAACTCTCATAATATTAGCTTATAATTTAAAACCAATACATAAATGTAGAAATCGTTTTTGTAGAAGTAGTTTACCTGCAGCTCAGTGATGGCCATCAACTCCTGCCACGCCACATCCATGTCTGTGTCCTGTGGAGCCCCATGAGGCCTGATCCCAGGGAAGTTAGCTTGGACCGACACCCCTCCACACAGCCTGCCAGGTGTCGACACTACCTTGGAGTGGACAAAACAAACCATTTCAAGCACTAACATCGAAAACAGACATTCATATTATAGACTTGTGCTGAGGCTTCTCTTTTATCCCCCCTCCTTATGGACCTACCTCACAGGTTCTCCTCAAAGGGAGAACACAGTTGGCTGTTGAACACATTCAGGAGAGATGTTTGCTTCAAAAAGTCAACCTGGTGGAGACATAGAAAGTCCTGTCACTAACATACCTTAATCCTCATATGTTTAGACAAATCATTAAAATACCTTTACACACATCTCTAGAAAATGGAACGTCTTTTGAGTTACTGGAGCTAAATAGATGATTGTATGGGTGATGCCAAAGTTCTTTTGGAGCTCAGAAAAGGTTTACTTCAGTTGAGCTGACTCCTCCCATCAGCTGTTCCAGGGTGCAGCTATGCCAAGCCCTGATAAGACAATCTGCGGGAAAACAGCATGCTCTAAAAGACACACTGAGGACAGATGACTGTTTGGGAAATTTAGGCTCTCAAGCTTACTAAGTTTATTTAACTCAACCACACAGCTCTGAGGTTTGATTCTATTTAGCTTGTTCACTTTTTTCATTTAGAAGTCCAGTTGTTATAAATCAGTTGTATATTGTGAATGTCCACCCACTGACGTGTGCAGAAACAAAAGCACTCATGCATGCTGCTGAATTCTAACTTGAATTTAAAATATTTGTTGTTTATTTAGTGATCATTTTTAATAAATAATTTGTTTTTAATTTTTTTTAAAAAAGCATGACTGTTCTTGTGTGAATTCAGTATTTATCAAACCTGACCTGAATGTATATTCATCAAGCAAAACCTGCACTGATACAATCTGTATCTGTGCTCCGTTAATTTATTAACAAGCACAACCTGGGATTGTTGGGCACTTCTCAAGCTGAGATATTTAAAATTTTTTAAAGTAAAAGTTTACGTTAACCCTTAAAGGCCAAAGACCAGTTCAGTTTTCTGAACTGTAACTTGTTGGAAGACCTATATATAATATAGATTGGAAAAGTGCGCAAATTGGAAAAGTGTGCAACTTTATTTTATTTATTTATTTATTTTGAGGAAAATTTTGGTTTATGCCATTATAAGACGTTTGGTTTGTCTGCTAATCCTTAATTTACGGGCAATAATAAACCTGTTAGAATAGTTATTTCAAATCAAACGTGTCACTTTTAATATTTTCTATATGCAACACAGATTTCAATAAGATTTTATTCATTTCGTTCAATATTTTTGATGATCATTGTTTCAAGTCCAACCTCATTGTTAACCGGTATAAGTTATATTCAGACTATCTGAACTTCTTCATTTAGAAAAAATACAACAAAAAAGTTTTCAAGCGCAAACCTCTCAGCATCATTTTTAATTAAAACGAAATGTATCACTAAACATGAAAAAGAGGGACAAAAATAAACCTACCTGAATAACATCATCATCTTCAAGATGTGATGAGGACAATACAAAAAGTGAAGCACCAGTCCTGGTGAGAAAAACAATACACCAAGAAAAACTCAAAGATGTTGTAAGGCGTTCCACATGGGGCCTCCTGGTCTGTCTCTAATTCAGCTGCAGGTCTCGTACTGTAAGACACAACCCTCAGCCACCAGAATAAATGGGATGGCCCTGCAACCTTCCTGTAAAGCACCCACACAAACTTTTTTTTTCTTGTTTCTTCTTTGCACTTTTGTATCCTTAATAGCACACTTGCACCCCAACCTCCAAATTTCCCTTTTGCCCTCACGACAAACCACAAACCAACAGTCTGGCACAAACCACAGCAATCATCCTGTCGGTTCACAAGGAAGGTCGATGTGTACAGATCCTTACAAAATAAAGGTTATTTTGGCTCCTAATTTTGAAACATAGGTCTTAAAAAAATAGAATAAATATCTAAACGAGCCACATGGTTGTCTCTTCCCAAGCCAAATGGAACAAGAACAACGTCCTTTCGAATCCTCCAAACAACAAGGTATGAGGAGTGAGATGTGGAGCACCTGGAGTCAGCGCCAGCTTTGCAGTGAGGGCCCGGGTGGAGGCAGGATTGAGACTTGGTTTAGCAGAGATGGAATGTACACCCTCTGACAGGTAAGAAAGACTACATTGTTCTTCTATCTGGCAGAGCAACCACCAAAGTGAGATAGAGGAGCAGGGGGAAGAATGAAGGGGAGCGTGTCTCACATAGCAAGTGAGCATTAAAACCCCTCCACTAAAAAAAATCCTTCATGTCGGCCTGAGCTGAAACTCTCAGAGAAGTTACCTCACATAGGTTGTGTGATTTGTTAAACTGTCCCATGTGCCACAGGTGCTTCAAAAACACTCTGCTTATTAATTATTTTATAAAATATCTCGTTTGTTTGCTTTGCAGCTTGAAAGGTGTTAGTGGCAGATGGTCTTATGGCAACACTGATCATTTGTGAACATTTAGAGCAAATGAAACATATAGCACCTTTGAAACCATAATGCATCTATTGTAAAATACAGGAAAGTTGGCTTTTCAAGCAGTTGTTGATTGTAATAAATAACTGGCTTAAAAGCTGCATTTGTTATTTAGCTTATAGCTCCAAAGGACTCAGACCCTGTGTTGGTTAGAATATCCAGAATGAATGGACCAAAAAAAGTGAATGTTTTCTTTTAATTATCCGCAAAATATTTGTTTTGTCATGTGTGAATTGAGCTAGATTATTAAACAACAAAAAAATCATTGTATCTCATGGTAACACTTGCATGACCAAAAATATGCATGTCAGGCTGCTTCAGACCCAGGCCTCCCTTGCAAAAGAAATCTGTGATCCCAATGGGATTTGCCTGGTTAAATAAAGGTTAATAATTATAATAACACTTGCATGAGTTAAGTTAATGTAAAATTGATAATTTTTAAAGAAAGCAACAATTTTCATATTTTGAGTTTGGTTCTGCAGAAAGGTTGCAAACATTTATTCTACATCTTCTAGATACTTCTTTGAATGGTCTCAATTTGGAGAAATATATATTTTTATGTTTTTATTGATGAGGTAAAGGCTATATATATGTCAAGAACAAAGTTTATTGCTTTCATTTTAAAACAACTTGAAATTTCAAAGATTTCATTGCAGTTTATGTGAATGCCATTTCAATAACATTTGCACTTCTATGCAATTTTGCATCACATGCTTTTTACGAGGAATTTGGTGTCTTGTATAAAAAACATGCTAGCTATAGCTGTAACACTTCTTGTGGAAACTTAATATATCCGCCAAAATAATAACGTATTGTGAGTTTGATTAAATTATTTTAGATTTAACTTTTGCGGCACGATGGCTCAGTTGGTAGAGCTGTTGCATCTCAGTGAGAAGGTCGCCCGTACAAATCCCAGCCGGGGACCTTTCTGGGCGAAGTTTGCATGTTCTCTCCTTGCATGCGTCGGTTTACTTCAGTTACTCCGGTTTCCTCCCACAGAGCAAAAACATGCATGTTAGGCTGATAGATAACTCTAAATTGTCTCTAGGTGTGAGTGAGAGAATGGTTGTTTGTTTCATTCATCTCTATGTGGCCCTGTGATGGACTGGAGACCTGTCTAGGGTGTCCCCTGCCTCTCACACAGTGATGGCTGGACATGGGCACCAGTGACCCCCGTGACCTAAAAAGAAAGAAGTGGGTAAAGATAATGGATGGATTAAACTTTATTAATCTTTTTTTCAAGAAAATTAAAAATGTGATGGTGATGTGAAAGTTTTTAAAATAGTATTTGCAATTTTTTAAATCATTTTAAAACAACCACAATATTATTTGGTCTTACCCTATTCAGTCAAGCTATTAGCTTATCAATTTGATCAAAATTATACTCTATTTACTATTTACTATGTATTTCTATTGGAGTCATTCAAAGAACTATCTAAACAGGTAAGACTTTAATTGTTCATAACTTTTCCACAGTACCCCGCTTTAAAAGATTTGAACCTGTCAGGTGTTTGTGGACGCTGACATCAACAGTTAAAAATATTAATAAGCACAGAATGTGTGACAATAAGGACATGCTTTGTGCTAAATGTTAACTGAACTAAAACAAACATTTATGGCTCTAATTATTATGATAGATTTAAATCCATCCAGGAACTATTGCACTGAGACACACACCACAATGCTTTCACTGGTATTCTTTTCACATGGAAAAAGTAGGTGGCGGACAATGTCAAGAAAGGTGAATGTCTATACCAGGAATCAAAGCAGGGACTTCCCAACTTGAGTTCCTAGCACCCAGCCCCTGACTCAACCAATGCCACAACATGCCAAAGAGCAGCCTGTTATTACTGCAACCACAGCAGTTTCAAATTTTGTTTCCAAATCTGGACACAGTTCGCAGGTCAACGCCCACATTCCCAGTTTTTTGTTTGTTTGCTTCAATTAGTCTTTGACATCTCTACTTTTCCAGCCTGCCTGAAGTTCACAGGTCTGCCGTAGTTTAGTTCTCGTGCACCTCGGGGCTGAGAGCAAACATGTTGGTCTGTAACTACCCACAGTTGACTCACGCAGGCCTAAAGTCTCCTAATGAGCTCAGACTCTCATACAAGTTAGTGTTAAATCTGACCCCAAACCACTGCTAAAACAATATTTTCCTCATTTATATGTGATGGTACATTTCCATATGCATTTATTAAGCTTTTGAAAGATTGACAGATTGTGGTAGGTTAGGCTTTAGCAAGGAGAAGACTAACTTTATCAAGCTTGAGTAGAAAACCCCCACTACCAAACAAAATGAGCTCATTCAGAGGGTTGTGGTGACATAAAGGGATTATTTATTCAATTATTTGGAGTTAGCTTCTGGGAAAAGATAAAAAAAGGATAGTTAATTATTTCCTTCAATAGCAGCCTTATCTTCTAAAAATATAAAGAAGAATACTTTTATTTTATTCAGGTTTGCAACCATAATAAATAAAAAAAAACGTTTTGTAACTGTATGGAAATAAAAACAATAAGATGTGCAGAAATTATTGTTTTACATTAACTAAAGACATTTACGAAGAGGAGAGATAGGATTCACAAATAATATTTGTATGGTTTCTTCAAACATCGTGCAGCGTTTGTCATGATGGTCACACGCTGCATTGATCTGGAGGTAACGAAAATGAGGAACCTGAACATGCTTCATCATTCTAATGAATATCTCACAAGGACCTGCGCTTATCTTAAGATGTGCAGATTACGCTAAAGTTTTGCAACTGTAGATTGCGTGGCTGGATTATTTTTTTTTTTTGACGTCTTATATTTGTCGATTCCGGTCAGTTTTTGTAATGCACAATTAAATAATAAACAATGCATTAGGTGAATGAAATTACTATGAAAATGACACAAAAAAACACGTTTTTTTTAATTGCCTAACGCTTTGTGAATGTTTTGTGGTGTGTGTATACATGTGGCCCACATGCTCAAGGCACGCGAAGGCTCGTGGGTAATGCAGACACAGAGAGGGAAGGCAGGGAAAGGAGGATGTTGGTTGGCGGAAGCTCTGCTTAGTACTGATAAAAAGAACCCTTGGTTCTTAGGAAGGGAACTGGTAACTGCTGTGGTTGCTGCATAAGCTGCAACCGAGGGGCTAGCTCAAATTTTAACACTTAACTTTAGTTTAGGTTCATATTTAAAGTATCTACTATATTTAATGAAAGTGAACAAAAGCTCCACAAGAAATAAAAATAACCTGGCATCAGTAATTTAACAGTATTCTCATATCATGCTTTAGGGATCTTATTTTGTATAAAAAATAGGTACTAGTAGAACTTCTTTACAACAAGCCATTCTAAATCATTGCTTCTCTGTATGGTTATAATTTCCATTTAGCATCCAGCAAATTAAATCTTCATTATCCATGTTTTTTGGTCAATTATCATCCTTTCTATTAAATGGTAAATGACCTGTACTTATATGCAGTAGCACCTTTCTATCTTAAGATACTCAAAGCGCTTTACAACACAATCTGTGCCCTCTTTTACTCATTCATTAGGCACTCTACTAGATCTATACAAAGAATAATCAGTGCTTTTTCATACACTGATGGAACACACATCGGAGGCAAAGAGGGGTTCACTGTCTTGCCCAGGGATACTTTAGCATGTGACTGCTGGTGGAGTCGAACCCCCAGCTCTTGCACTGGAGGATGTCTGCTCTAACCACTCAGCCACAGCTGTCCCATTTAGTCCCCTATTAGTCGTTGTTTTCCCTGTAAAGTCAAATTTATGATTGAAATATTTGATTTGATCTGAGGATCTTTTAACTTGAGCAAGTTCAGTGCAGCGCACGGTTTCCTCCCTTGTACAGGGCGATTTTGAAATTGTAGCGGCTGAATTGTGTAAACTTAGTGTAGTATTGCAACATTTCAAAGTCCTACCACAATCTGGTTATAAATGTATGTTGAATAGGTTTGTATCTCTTCATTAAACTTCCTCTACAGATAAATCATTTTAGCATTTTCTTTCCAGCAATATTTGTAACTCAAGACCAAAAGGATCTAACGGTAAGTGAAGTAATTCATGGACATGGACTGAGATAGAGGGAAATCCCCCACCAGCCTGCTTTCCCAAATGTTTCCCAGAAGTGGGAAGAAAGATAATTGGAGGTGGTTAAATGTGGGAGGATCCTGAAAAAAAGATGCTGATGAGGACTACTAAAAAGGATCGTAAATGGAGTGATTTCTGGTTTGATGTCCTCCAAACAATGTGTGTCACAGAACTTTACTAACAAGTTGAATACATTCATACAGAAAGTTTTTGGTTTGCCCGTGTTCTCAAACATAATAATGTAATGCAAGCTAAGGCTGTAAGCAACAATAAAGGGGAGTTACAGAATTGGAGTACGTAGAGAACGTTTTGTAGATGAGGACAAAACTATGATTTTCTCACTTGAATTGTTAAATTCTCAATAAATAGTACATCACATGTGTTTTGCAATCATGCATTATTTTGTAACTTTCTTAAATTTTTTATTAAATGTTCTGTATATTATGCATACATTACAGAGGAAAATAACATTTAAGTTAGGTAAAAAGAAGTAAGCATGCTCAATCATCCAGGTATCACAAACACACTTAAGATGTCATCTGTCATGTCATCTGGATAGATTCTTCTTCTTTCTTTTTTATTTTTATTTCATCCAAGAAGATTCTGTCCAGATGACATGATTTAACTTTTTAATGTAGAAAAGATACATTTGAACAGAACATGCTAATATATATTTTTTTAATTCCCATGTGAAGGCCAACTTTATCAAATGTTACTAATCCAATTCTGTAAAACCTCCCATAACCCTTAAAGCCCTTATTGGATGACCAAATTGAAGTTTGATCTTCTGTCATTGGAAAGGTATGAATAATTTTAGAATTAACACTTTCTTTTTAAGCTTAGGTCAAAATGAAAGTTAAATATATTCAGTTGTTACTTTTATGAACAAGTAAATACATTATAAGTAAATTGCTTAAACCGTTTTCTTTTTAAAGAAGATGGGAAATGTATTGCGATTAGAAATTTAAAACTTTGTACATGTAAACTTGTAAACACTAAATAAGTACACTAGCATGCTATTTCGTAAGACTTTTAAACATGGACCTTTGCTCTTTATGTACCAGCGTTGCCAGATTTACAATATATATCCACATTCAACTCATACGATGATTTCGATAAAAAATACAGACCAATTCAAAGTGACTGTGCGATAATTCGTTCTTTCCTATTTGGCAACTTTATTACGTACAACATGAGGCGCTATCAGCCAATAGGAAAGAGCCTTATTGACGGACTGTACAGTAGTGTTAGCTTAGTTAGAGCTGGTTTGCGAACAACATAGAATATGGATTCTCCTATACTGGTAATATTATCTCAGTTATCTATTCGTTACAGTTATTGAAAGGCAAAACTTGTTATCACAATATATATTAAGATTTACTTGAATATTCGCGAAACATTGTTATTTTTCTTAGTTGCCGGAGTAACTGAAGCTAACTGTTAGCTAACTTGTTAGCATGGGTGAAGTCTCCGAATGTTTGCTGCTGATGTGGAAGTGTCATGTCTTCCGTACTACAGGACGAACATTGTTATATACAGTTTCCAGTTTTGTGTTACTTTTCGTAACCGATATTGATGCATTATTGTCGTCTTCATTCACTCATCTCGGGGCCTACAACACCCCCTGTCAATTTTATTAGCACACAGCACAGTTCTTTGTTTGATGTTCGTGATATTTTATTTCTTATCAGTTGATGATTAAATATAATGCACATTGTATTGCTGTCTACGCAGGAACCCTCCTTATACACTGTCAAAGCTATTCTAATTTTGGACAATGATGGAGACAGGCTTTATGCCAAGGTAAAGGTTTTATAAGCAAATATCATATATGATCAGCATTCCTGTTCCTGAAGCATAAATAACTCTGCCTCTTCAATGGATATTAACTATAGTTTATTATTACTTTTGGTAAATGTAATATATTATCTTGATAAAAGCGTGAAAATAAGTGTGAAACCAAAAATGATGAGATGATGACACCAAAAGCACACATTTACCTTACTGTTTAAATTATACCTTTAATATCAAATATAAAGGCTTGATTCAGTGAGTTAATGTTGCATTGCAGCAAAATACACAAGAAAAAAAAAAGATTATTTTTGTATTATTTATTAGAATAGTTCACTATAAATTACTGTGTTTCAAACTAAAGTAGAATTACACTATGACATCTTGTGTCTTTTATGCTGACTACATTTATTTTTGTTTTTATGATGTGTGTTTTAATTGAATCTATAATGTACAAAACTGAGGATAAAACAATCCAGAAAGATTTTCTCTTTAGCATCATTCAAGTGCAAACCTAATATGGCATAAAATAACTATAAAACATCTAAATTTGTGCAAAACATTTACGTTTGCAGAATGCACACAAAACATAAGCAGTTTTTGCTACTGTTTTTCCAAATTAAGATGTTTAGAAATTGAAAAACATTTGTATCCGTTACCTGCACTACTTATTTTATTTCAGAAATGTGCTGTGTGAACATAAACGTTAAATAAGTTTTAAAGGTTAGTGATTAAAGTCTGCAAATTTATTTAATAACTAACTATGGTAGTGTTAATTGTAAATTAACCTTTTGATTATTAGATATTTTTTAATAATGGCTTATTTGAAAAAAAAAAATCCAGTTAAATGATAAAATTCTTTCGACACCTAGTTTGAAATACACTTGCTTGTACAGTCAGAATACAACGGCTTTACGCCGCAGAACTACCAGGAAGTTAGAAAGTATTATGACAGTGACTTAGCTTTATTTCCTTTTTTCAAGAAAGTTAAACAGTTCATTATCTTTAACCTTGGCTAAAATAAACAGTTCTTATATTTTTAATTGCATATTTATAATTCAAAATATTAACTATTTTAATGCACCAACAGTATTATGATGACACCTACCCTACAGTGAAGGAGCAGAAGGCGTTCGAAAAGAATATATTCAACAAAACGCACAGGACTGACAGTAAGTACCGTAATGATCAGCATATTAAGGACTAATAATGTGGATCAGTTTACTTACAAGTTAATTTTTTATGTTTTTATTTTTTCTACATTTTGTTTAGGTGAGATCGCATTACTGGAAGGCTTGACTGTTGTCTACAAGAGCAATATAGATCTTTTCTTTTATGTGATTGGAAGTTCACATGAAAATGAGGTAAATAGGGTCATTTTAGAATTTTGCAAAAAAAAACATTGTGAAGTGAACATTAAAACACAAGTGCTTAAAGATGAGCAGAATCTCGAGAGAAAATTCAGTATCCCACTTTTATTTAGTCTGCTGTGCTCCTTTTTAGAGAAACAGGTGTGACAGTTTAAATTGTTGGAGGTGAAAGAGCAAATTCTACTTTTGAATATGTGTCTTCTGCTTATTCTGAAATGCTAAAAACTTCAGTTTATTTAGTCTCTTTAAAAAAAAATCTAATTTTATGTTTTTTGTTCTTTAGCTATTTTGCAATTTATTGTTAATTTTATTCATTATCATTCAAATGTTTTCATAGTATCATAATTCCTCAGATTTAATGGACTTACTTATATAACGCTTTTCTATCTTATTGAGACACTCAAAGCTCTTTACAACACAATCTGTGCCCTCATTTACCTGTTCATACAGCACTCTACTAGATCTCTACAAAGACTAATCAGAGCTTTATCACATTCATACACCGATGGGACACACATCAGAGGCATTTAGGGGTTCAGTGTCTTGCCCAGGGACACTGCGGCATGTGACTGCTGGTGGAATCAAACCCCCAACTCTCACAATGGAGGACGACTGCTCTAACCTCTCAGCCACAGCCATCCCTTTAGTTTATTTATTTATATATATTTTTAGTTCAGAATAGTTAGACTTTTAGTTTAGTTTAGAATGATCAGTTCATTTAGTTTGTTTTAGGCTAACAGTCAAGTAAATACTAGGAAACATTATATTTAAATGTCATTATTGTAACAGTGTAGTGCACACAAACCTCATAAATCAAATCAGCATTACAAATTCCTTTAGTTTTTCTTAAGCGTACCAAAGATTTGATAATATAGTGATTCTGTCCTCAATGTATTTACACTATTTGGCAATTGTCTTTTTCAACTTGGGTATTATTTTTTTTATTTAAAACGTTGGGGGGGGGGGGGGGGGTTAATTTAAAATTTTTTAAAAATGGTAGCTAATAGTGATTTAAAAAATTACTAAACCAAACACGATGCTAGATTCTAATTTTAACGTTTCTTTTCTTTCCACAGCTTATGCTCATGGCTGTTCTGAACTGCCTTTTTGATTCCCTCAGTCAGATGTTGAGGTTTGCTTTGGCAGCAATTTTCAAGCAAAGAATAATAAAGCAAATAAAAAAATAGGACATTTAGAAGAGTAAGCTTGAGATTATAGCTGACGTTTTTCCATTTTTGTTTTTGAAGGAAAAATGTTGAGAGGAGAGCCTTGTTGGAGAACATGGAGGGACTCTTCTTGGCTGTGGATGAAATAGTGGATGGAGGGTAAGTCAGAGTTTGTCATTATGAACGTTCTCGTTCTGAATTCTTCTGGTTCTTTTTGTTAATTGTCGATGGGACATTTTGTGCCTCCAACAGGGTGATCTTAGAGAGTGACCCTCAGCAAGTTGTTCATCGAGTGGCCCTCAGAGTAAGCTCTTTTTGACATTTGTCCTCTCACAAATATTCAGTAAAGTTTAAAGGTGATGAGCTGCAAATACAATATACATTTTTTTTGTAGGGTGATGATGTACCTTTGACAGAACAGACAGTCACCCAGGTGAGTAAAGCATGTCTGTATTGATCCTCTGTCTACTATAAAGTGTAAAACATCCATTAGTATATTGACTGTTAAAAATTACTTGAGAATCTAAAAATACTACGGCACTGTCATTGCGTCATTTTCCTCGTCTACTTTGTCACTCGCCTTTGAGCTGTCAAATTTTGGGCTTTTTTTTTTTTATCTGTACAATGGTGTGCGTGATACTAATTATTTGGTGGTGAGGGAGTAGGTAGCCAACAGTATTCAGTCTTACAGTTTCTAAGCCTGTCTGTGTGCGTGAGTGAGAGAGCTGCTTGTGATTAATGTTGTCATTTAAGAGGTCTGAAAGTGCCTAACGCCATTCCTCCCATGGTCGTGATTAATGTCTGTGTCCAGTCTTCATGCTTTATGGTTATGATTTGGCTTTCACTCAGCGAATTAAGATGATTAATTAGGCCTTGAATATTTATCTTCCTTAATATGACGGTATTTTTTTTTTTGTCGAATTTGAGCAACTAATTGTAACTTTTGTAATTTCTACCAAGACTCATGTCACTTGCTTTTTAATTGAGCTCTGTATGAGGTACAGTACTTTGCAAACAAACAAAAAAAAAACAAACAAGACCCAATATTTTTTTGTTTTTTGCTTTCATGGAGCCAACTTTTCAGTTGATATTTGATCTTTCTGAAGGTCTTTCAACATTTTTCTTTGGATATTTTTCCATTTATTTTCTGTTCAGTCCTTACACCTGATTATGACTGGATACTGTGCAGTATGTGTTTAATGCTGCAAGATTAGCACTTGTCTGTGATTTTAGAATTAATGTTAACTTCATGCATCAAAGCATGTCATGGATGAAGGTCAATGGCAGACTAGTGTATAGCCTTATTTTCTTATTACATAATATTTGGATTTTACATCAACCTTTTGGCCTTTTCTCACAGCTATTACCCACCTTTAACAGACATGGTTTTAATTAGAGACTAGCCTCTGTTGTTACTTTTACACTACCTCTGCCCAGAACTAATGCCCTCAGAAAAACAGCTGTGTGCAGATCATACTGGAAGATGTTGTCTTCTGAATAAACATTGATTTTTGACCGTGTTAGTTTTCTAAAGAACATTACAACATTTATAATAATGAAATATTAAATTGAATAGGTAAGTCAATCTATGAGGGAAATGTGAACTGTGTTTTACTCCTTTTGACATGTTTTGGAATTATTGCAGTCAACAACTTGTTCTTTTGTCTTTTTTATGTGTGTCTTGGGTGTTGAGTTGGAATATTGTAATATTTGTGTGTTGTAATGCTTGTGGGTGTGGATTCCAAGATGGAATGATAAAAAGTAATGGAGATAAAACAAAACGATGAGGAAAGTGAACAAGTAGAGAACAGAAGATGTGGCAGGTTTAAAAGTAATGTTTAAAGCAGACAAACAGTGTTTGAATGTCATTTCTTTAGGAAACAGGTGAAAATTCATCAAACAATTCATCAGTTAAATGTTAAAAATGTTAAATTATTATTTTTAAATATGGATGTTTGTTAACTTATTTTATATATGAATATCTTTATTCAGTGCCCTGAGCCAACTTCTGTTGACTGGCGCTGTATAAATAAACTGAATTGAACTGAATCAGTTGATCATCTTAGGTTTCAGCTTTTAGGGCATCACTTTGTTGATAATATATTTCGTCTAACTATCTGCGGTATTTTCTTTTCTGTTTTTGTTTTTACAAATGTGGAAATTGTGTCTTTGACAGCATGTTGGTAACAAAGTGCCTAAAGATCAAATTTCATTTTGGTTATCTGCTAAATTGTTTGGTGTATGTCAACCCAAAACAGGTTCATCCTTTGAGTTTAAAAATAAATTTATAAATGGGATGCAAATGTGTGAAAAGCAGCCTAACTTCAAAGAAAAACTTTGACAGACCTTCAGAAAACCTGAATTATTGATCAAGACCACTTTAAAAATGGTAACAGTTTGACTCCTTCGAAGGAAAGTTTAGAAATGAGGAATGGCTCCAGAATAACGCGTTACTGTATGTTCTGTTTAGGGTTTAACTTCAACTGTAGCCATCATTTAAGTGTTATAACACCGTTTCTCCAGTGATCTGCCTAAACAAAGCCATTTCTTTTCACAGGTGCTTCAGTCTGCCAAAGAACAGATCAAGTGGTCGCTCCTACGATAGTCACCCTCGTGCCTGCTCATCAGTGAGTCACTGTTCAGAACAGACCACATGGCACTAATCCTCAAGCTTTTTCTCCTCCAACTTCCACCGTAGATGATGCTGTGAGAAGTACCTGTGATTGATCCAGTCACAGTTCAGGACTTATACTTAAAAAAAGTTTGATTTTCCATATTTTTATCTGCTCAGTCTCATGTATGATCAAAATGAAGATAAAATGTGTACATTCCACCAATGGATTGTATTTTTCTTTTCTCTTAAGAAGCTGATTTTTTTTTTTTATTATAACTGAGCATATGTCGATGTTTCACAGCATCTTCTCCTCTCACATCATTCCATGTATCTCCAGTAACGAAGTATCTTTTGAACAGCATGCTGTCATCTTCTCCTGATTACTGTAAAATAAAGCCACTTTGAATTTTCACGCATATTTTTATTGAAAATTATGCAATCAGTACTACGGTCATTGAGGAATGATTGAGTTTTTTTAAATTGATATATTTTTTAAGTATCAATCATATTTGCTAAAATCTGACCACTAATATTGAGCATAAGGAATGTGCGGATTTCGTTATTCATTATTTTGATCAATTTTTTCAGAAATATTAATCATGAATGAACCTTGAAAAATGTTGCAGTTTTGTGTGATTGTGGATTTTTTTTTTTACATAATTCTTGTAACTGACTGATAAAAGCCCTCATTTTTTTTGCCTTTTGTGGCCAAAGACCTCATTGAGGCTGACCAGTGCAAGGGCTCCACCTCCTGGTTCAATCCATAAAGTACAAGGCTGAGTTACATTTTCTCTTTAGATGAGATTATACTTGAGTATCTGCCTTGAATAGATAAACCATATATGATACTGAGTGTTGTGGCATGAAACGGTTTTAACCAGAAACACAACACATGTATTTCAAACGAGGACCTCTGGACATCATGGATCTGATGTGTCATGTATCCCAACTGTCCCACAGCTGCTTCACACACAGAATATAAATGGGGATATCCTTCAAAGAATTGAATTAAGGAATGGGCACCATGTTCCTGTGATGCTTGATGTATGTGACATTATAAATGCCCTATCTGCTCTTCAGCTATCGTGTTCACATTCTGATCTCTACCCTGTGATTCTTTTTTTTTTTCCTCATCAGATTTATGTTGTCACGGCAACAGACAGATTCAATCATGCACTGTTCCAGTTCACACCATGCACTCTTTGATTGCCCTTGCAGTGAACATGTTTTAATTAATGTGTGTGTGTAGCTATGTAGTATATACACATGTTAAAATGTGAATGTTTTACAATATTAGATAGAAACAAGATGATATTGAACTTATATAATCGCATCATGTTTAAAGTCTGTATGGAAGGAGAGGTAAACACACCGAGCATGTTGCTTAGAAATCCATGCATCAGAAACCTGAAAGAAGCATGCATGTGCATTTTTGCAAATGTACATTATTTTTCATTCATTCAACCTTTATACAAGTTAGTCTCAACTCATTTACAAGAGAGACCTATTTTAAACAAAGAACACAAATGAGGTAGACAATCAATTCAATTCAAAAATACTTTATTAATCCCAGAGGCAAATTAAATATATAAAAAGCATCTAAAATAAAAATTAAATATAAGTGATATAAAAACAAAACAAAAACTGCTATATTATAAACAATACAATTTTACAGTACAATTTTTGTAATCCCTTAATAAGCAATTATTCTGTCATGTTGCAACATGACCCGAGTTAAAAGGAGCTAAGCTGTTTGTAACCTCACAAATTGTATCGTCTGAGGCTTGTCACTCCCCCTCCCCCCAGCATCAGGTCTCTATATCCAGATAATTTGGCTGAAGACATCAAAATGACAAAAAAAGATTAAGTGAATCATTTTGATGTACAGATGTCTGCAGCCTGGGGGAGTTTGCGGAGAGAATCACCCACATTATAGTATATTGTTGGAAAGCAGAGAGCATATTCTAGCATTTCACCGCTCATTTGCTCCATTTAATATATTAAACCCCATCTACAGGCAAATAATGAAGTACATTTGTAAGAAACCTGTGTTGAAAATGTGATTCACAGTTCTGATATAGTGGCCAATACTCAGTTGTGTGTGTAACTGCAGTCACGGGAGAATGCATTCATCCTTTAGTTGAAAGGAAAGCAGCTTAAAATACTACGTTAGTTATTACAAAACAATGCATGTATTTCTGTTTGGTCACATAAGTTGACATTTTCATTTAAATCTGAAAGGTTTGGTCAGATTGCGCTGTGGGTTTTCATGGTTTTGGCTTTAAGTCTTCGACTCCTCTTTGTGTCCGCACATGACTGAAAGCTCAGATGCTGCTGCTGGTGTTTCTCTGCACAAAAAGCAATTAATTGTTAAACTAACGACCACAAACAGACTCTGTTCACCTGTTTACTGTTCTTGCACCAGTTTTCTGGTATAATGAGGGCAGCTTATGTTTTGGTGTGTGGTTTCAGTCAAAATGTGTGTGTGAGGGGAGAGGGTTAAAAAGGACAGGGCTGAAAAGCCGTAAATGTAATTAGAAGAAATCTCTAAGTGCACAGCAGGGAAGACAGGGTTAAAACTGAATCCCACCCAAGATGTCTGTCTGGACACTCACTTTTCATGTAGACAGCCCCGCAGCAGCATCGGCAGCTCAGTGACTTGCTGTCATCGTGTAATTACTGTTGCACCATCATAAAAAGCAGCCAGGTAATTTATATTAATTATACAAAATGAGTGCGATAGTTAGAAATGCCACGGCTTGACATACTGTACGTACCATGCAGTAAAATTGTCAGAGACGTGTGCGTTAGAGCCCTGTAATTGATCAATACATTCTGCCAAAGAGTTGCTCTCTTTCCATTGTGTGCGTATGTGTGTGTTGGCTGAGGTGGTGGTGGTGGTGGTGGTGGTGGGGGCTAATAAATTCTCATCATCTGTACGCTTACGGAGTCTTTATGTCATAGTCATTGGGCTTCAGTGCCCATTCAATAACTTGTCCAGCTAAACAGACACAACACAATGACAGCATGTTTTTATGGCACAGCAGCAGGTCCTGATAAACAAAACGCAAGACCCACATACCACAATCATGAGAACAAGACATAGTGTACATGCCTTTAAACTCAGGATTTTACTAACATTAGTATTTTTCTCTGGACCATGGACAGGTCTCCAATCAGGGACACATGAAGACAAACAACCATTCACTCTCTCACTCACACCTAGAGACAATTTAGAGTTACCAATCAGTCTTAACATGCATGTTTTTGGTCTGTGGGGGGAAACCGGAGTACCCGGAGAAAACTCATGCATGCACAGAGAGAACATGCAAACTCCACCCAGAAAAGTCCCCAGCCGAGATTTGATCCGACGACCTCGCTGCGAGGCAGCAGCAGCTTGGTTTACAAAATAAAACAAACCGCAATCATTTCGACACAGTCTCAGTGCTTTACGTTCACATTAACTGGGTTTTGATTTTCTTCCCAGCAGAGCTGTGGCTTTTCTCTTCCCATCCTTATACAGCCTAAATGTGGTGTTTAAAATGTAATATCTTACTATGGACTAATGGTAACTATTCAAAAACTTGGTGTTTACATGCCACAGTATTCTGGTTCTTGTCTGCTTGTAGTCAGCCCAAGTTCAGGCTTGATTCCGTTTCCTGGAAGCACAATAAGATGTTTATGTGCAACACGTTAACTACGACACTTCAAGAAACACCAACAATAACCAGGAGACGGCTGCAGATGTAAACATTTGGAAGTAGGTCATGAAAAGCTGCTGGAGGCGTGCACGTAGCTGCGAATGTGTGCACGCCAAGATGAGGAGAAATTCGCCCAGGCCTGCTCTCTTCTCCTCTCTGTGGCAGCCTGATGTGGTTTATGGCTCCAGTTGCCCTCTCTGGCTTTGTTTATGGATTCCCATAGAAAAAAGAATCATGGCCACTCTAAGGAAAGCCAGCCAAAAACAACACCTCCACCATTGCACTCTTGCCTGCCTTTGCCATAACTCAGCCCAGTATTTATGTCTCTGAGCACAAAAAGAAAAAAAAGTTTTCATAGTAATGACATAACATGACTGTAAATTCTGATGATAATGTTTAATTTTTTGTGTTGTTGTGAAATAAAAATGTCACCACGCGTGTGTGGTTTATAGGATGTCGTTACACGTAGGGGAGGAAAACAAGTGCGATTTGCTCTGGTTTCACAGAACCAGTTATTTCTTGATACCCGTTAAGATTTATCACATGAAAATGCTCAACTTTGATAGGATAATGAAAGCACGCCACCAGGGGACTCATTAGTCGAAGAAAAATTCCGCCTGATGGGTTTTTCTTGTGCTTTTCATCCCACAATTTTCCTGCACAAAACTATTTTTCTGAAAACAGTTTTTCAAAGAGTGATTAAAAACCTCTTAATATAAAAATGCCTTTTGCTGGTCATTATTTAAGGGATAGTTCAAATCTTTTAGAGTGGGTTGTGTGGAAAACTAATGAATAAATAACATCTTACCTGTTCTAGTTCTTTGAACAAGCTCACATTACATAAATCTAACGAGATTGATGAGCTAGTAGCTTCTGATAAAGGCCTAAAATGGATTATTGCTGTTGTAAGAACAACTCCAATCCCGAACATGCCATTATTAGCTCACAGGAAGTGCTACAGCTACTGCAGCTGTTTGTGTTTGCAAATAACCACACAATTTCATGCACATTAATGTAAAACTTGTGTTAGTGTAAAGATTTTTAAAAAAGAGCATTCTTTTTCTATGAAATAGTTGATTCTGAAGTTGTTTACCTTTATTGTCATTCACATCAAATGTAGTACTTGAGGTGGAATGAAATTGTGTACTCAAGTTTCCAGTTACCCCCCAAAATAACAAAGATAAAGTATAAAAGAGAGACAGTATACAAGGATCTAAGATATACACTATTATTCACTAATAATGTAAAATAATATGGTATATTCAACAGCAGCCCGAACATGAGTCAGTTTAGTGGCAAGAGATCAGCAGGATGGATAATCAGCAGCACGGATAAGTCACATATCACCAATTAAAGTGGCATTACAGTGATTTTTCCTTGTCCTTACAATGATTTTCCTGGTTAGAGATTCATGAGTCTAACAGCTTCAGGGTATAGCTGTTCCTCAGTCTAGTGGTTCTACACTTAATGCTCCTCAACCTTCTGTCTGAGGGGAGCGGGGCAACAAGTATGTGCTGGGTGAGTGGGGTCCTTCATGAAGCAGGTATTAATATGTCAGTTTGTCTTGCTCCCACTTAGACTAGCTGTTGTCAGTCCACTCAGGATCAATCAACAGATTCCTCCGTTCAACAGGTAAGTCATAATGCAATTGTTTTGAACATTTTATTTCTTTGTACAACTATAACTATACAAATTTAAATTTGTATGCATCCTTTATGATTGTCTGTGATTGCCATTGTTGTCCACTGTTGTCATCATTCTTTTTTTAAATTCAGGTCTCTCTTGTAAATGAGTCCCAGAGGCTGAATGGGATTAACTGGTATAAATAAAGGTTGAATGAATAACTATACTTCTACATACTGCAGAAAGAAAAGCTTTGCAGAGAGTGGTGAAGGCTGCACAGAAGACTGTTGGAGTCAGTCTCCCCACCATCACAGACATTTATACCTCCAGATGCAGGAAGAGGGCCACCTGCATCATGAAGGACCCCACCCACCCAGCACACACACTCTTTGCTCCGCTCCCCTCAGGAAGGTGGTTAAGGAGCATTAAGTGTAGAACCACTAGACTGAGGAACAGCTTCTACCCTGAGGCTGTTAGACTCATGAATATCTAACCAGAATAATCACAGCAAAAAAAATCACATCATGTTGCTGATGATCTGTTTCATGTTGCTGCTGATCTGTTTCATGTTGCTGCTAATCTGTTTCATGTTGCTGCTGATCTGTTTCATGTTGCTGCTGATCTGTTTCATGTTGCTGCTGATCTGTTTCATGTTGCTGTGTTCATTTGTGCTCATCTGCTCACACAGACTCATGTTCATGCTGCTGTTCGACGTAATGTTTTTTTTTATGCTACTAGAGCTTAGTGCATTTTTAGTTTATGTTTTTCTTAGTTCATATCTTAGATGTTATTACCGTTTTTCTTTTACATTTTATTGTTGGATGTAACTGGGACCCTGTGCACATAATGTCGTTCCACCACATGTACCACATGTGGTGCGAATGACAATAACGAATCTCTGACTCTGACATACTTTCCACTATACTTTGGCCATGTCAAAATGTTCAGCTCATGTAAGAGATGGACCTTTTTATTGTAAGGTTATACTTTTCAAATTGTTTATCTTTATTTACTAAAAGTTGCCCCACAGAAATAGGGATCCCTTCTATTCCTTCATTGCTCAGATCTGCTCTGGGGCAGTCTATTTTAGTTTTCTTTTGCTACTTTTAGTATTTAACTATTATTCTGTTTTTGCTAGCCTTTTAACTAGCAGTACTGTTCTGCTACTTTTAGCAAGCCTTTACAAGTTTTAGCAACTGTTTTAGTAGAATCTATTGCTGGAAGATGGCTTTTTCTTGTAGAATTAATTTGCTTTATAATATCTCAAACATTTAGGAATGCTTAAGTTTGCTGAACTGCAGGGGACAACTCTATCATCCTCTGAGCTTGGCGAACATCTGGTTCGATGTCCTCAACTGGACTCTGGGTTTCTTTCTCCTCCTCCGGTCTCATATGTTTAATCCTGATGCTGATGGAGCTGTGTCAAAACAGTCAGATCTAAATTTTGGTGTATAGCAATCACGCAAAAAGAGCACTGAAGAAGGGCCATTAGTCAACTTTGATATAGACACAGACATGTTGGCTGTACCTTGAATGATTCTGCAGCTCCCACTAAAGGAAACGCACTAACAACACCTATCTTGTGCAACCCCATTGTACACATATTTTCTTCTCTTTTTTTTATTTCGCAAGAGCTTAAGAACGGAAAAGAAAAGCCTTTTTCCATGCATACCTCCACCTCATGCACTATATCTCACTGTCTCCCGCCTCCCTCCTCCGTGGATTCCCCAACCGCGCGGTTAACAGACCGACCCAGGCAGATTTACAGCCGTCGTGTTTCCATTGGCCGCCACCGTGACGGCTGAGATTTAATGCCGCCTTCCCATTGGCTGAGGCGGGACAGGTTAATTTATGGGCGCGCTGTGATTTGATGCCTCCCGCCTTTGAAGTGAGTTACTGCTCTGGCGCTTATAGGACACAGAAACGGTGTCAGGTTGCAATCGTAAAATCTTATCCCTGAAGGGAGGTGGCACTGGAGTACAATAGTCCTTATATCAGCAGAGCTTCTTGCAAGCACAGACAGAAAGAAGTGTCCAAGGCACCATTGTTTCTTTAGAAAATGTTCTCAATAAAACACCATATTCATACTCGCTTATTCAGCAGTGAGGAGGAAAGTGTTCCAACCTTTGTATAGAGGATTTTTTTCAAACCCACATTTGATATTTGCCTTTTCTTTCTGCTTTTTTTTTTTTTTTAATGATCAGCAGGTTTTTAGTTCACTTTTGGGTCAGGAGATCTTCAGATAAATCTCTTGATCAAAAACCTGATCTGCAGCAGCAGACAGCCAAAAGTCACTTTCTATCTGACTGCTATATCTGCCCCCTGAAGATTCTGTGTTCGTGCAATGCTCATCTATCTGCAGCCTATCTCTCCATCAGCCTGACAATTTATCTTGACAAAAGGAAGATGAGGCAGAATGTGGCCCTGGAACGGCCTTGACTCAGGGAAATCTCTAAGGGTAAATAGCATGGTGCCCCTGCCCTGTCTATCAACCTGGACTGAATTCATGCCCCTGGATATCAAACCCCCTCCTTTCCACTTTCTCCCCTCACACTTGAGGCTGTCTGCTCAAGTGGAAAATTGTTGGAAAATAAAGTGGTCGAGGAAAGCCCTGGAGTTGCCTTACCAAGTGGGATTGCATAATGTCTTGAAAGACCTTGTATTGAACTTGATAACTTGGGGTTACACGACTCCCCCCTCCAATGACAACGTGCCATGCCAGAGAGAGAAAACAGGTTTTACATCTTAAGGAGACATGATCCCTCTGAACTCGGAGGGTGATGAATGGTTTGGCGGCGTGTTAAAAGAGGTCGAGACAAATATGCCTGTATAGAGTTAATGGATTTTTTTCTTGTAGAATCATGCTTCTTTCAAACCTTTGACTTGGTTGCTCTGTTGTGAACAGGCAAAATAAATCAGTAACAGGACCATGTTTAATTTGTGAGTTAGCTAAAAGCTGACATTCTGAACAACTTAATTTTCAAAGTTTAAATGCACTCACCATGGGCAAGAATGTACGTTTTTATACATAAAATGATTGATTTGAACCATTCTGCTCCCAGAAATGGGTGCAAAAATTAAATTAAATCAGATTTTCACACATCAAATTTAAACCAATTGTAGATTTTCTCTAACCTATAGTACAGTGGGTCAATATGCAGGTTCAACTACACACAACCCCAATAATATTTGGTCAAAAGTCATTCCAAGTTACACCTAAACCAGACTTTTTGTGTCCAACAGCAAGCTTTGCGTATAATTATAGCTGGACCTTTGACCACTATTCTTGACAGAATCCGTCCGTCCGTCCATCCATTATCTTTTACCTGCTTCTTCCTTTCCTGGTCACGGGGGTCACTGATGCCCGTGTCCAGCCATCACTGCGAGAGGCGGGGGATACTCTGGACAGGTTCTTGACAGAATTAGTTTATAGTTTGTTGATTTTTTTTATTTTAATTACAGTCTATACATTTTCAAAAGGGTTTAGGTTAGGACTTTGGGAAAATCATTTCAAAAGTTTATTGTTAGCCTGATTTATCCATTCAGAAACCAGTTTTGATGTGTGTTTGGGATCACCGTGTCGTCAGAACCCCAAAGTCAGTCCAAGTTTTAGTTGTCTAGCTGATGATTTCAGACAAAATTGATGTCACGTCATGATGCTACTATACTACCATGCTTGATAAATACAGTGTTATAAGTTTGAAAGCCTCTCATCGACTCCCCCAATCATACTTCTTGCAAATAACTCTAACTGCAAGTCTGTCTCATCTGACCATTAATTTTTTATTCAGAAGACATCATACTTGTCTATGTAGGAAAATACACATTTCAAACCAACTTGAAAGTGTTATTTTTGGAACAGGGGCTTTATTCTCGATTGGCACCCTGTCAGTCCATGGCGATATAAAACTGGCTGTACTGTGGACAGTGACATTGGTGTTCCACCAGTTTTCAGTTTATGGCAGGCTTGAATCTCGGTGGTTAATGGGTTATTTTTGATCATCCTATCCAATTTCTACTCCTTTTCAAATATTCACTGAGTTCCTTGAAGCTTTTGGGGCAGCTGTGGCTGAGCGGTTAGCAGTCGTTCTTCAATGCAAGAGTTGGGGGTTCGATTCCACCAGCAGTCACATGCTGAAGTGTCCCTGGGCAAAACACTGAACCCTTCATTGCCACTGATGTGCGTCCCATCGGTGTATGAATGTGATTTAAAAAGTACTGATTACGGTAGTCTTTGTACAGATGAATGCATGAATGGGTAAATGAGGGCACAGATTGTAGTGTAAAGAGTATTTTGATACGATAGAAAGGTGCTATATAAGTACTGTACAGTGCATTTCGCATTTCGTATTGCCCCTGTATAATTTTTCCACCCCAGGAAATTATGTTTTAAAAGACGATTAAAAGCACAGTTGAATATGACATTCAAACCCTTGATAAGTGTATATAAATTTCTGATTCCAGTTGTTTATTAAACTCAATATATTATTAAACTAACTTTGCCGTTAAATATGTTTGAAATTTGTCTGAAAGGATGGCAAACGTTCATTGTCTTAGAACACAAATTATTTTTGACAGTGAAGAAAAATGTAAGAACTTAAAGGATATGTCTGGTTTTTCTTACATTAATGATAACAAGAGTAGTCATTTAGGTGGTTCAAATAAAGAACCCCACAACTGATATAACTCAGTATGTGATAGACATTAACATCTGGATAAAATGCCAAGGCAATTAATCCAATAGTTGTTGAGACGTTAAATGGTAAATGGTCTGTACTTATATAGTGCCTTTCTCTTATCAAGACACTCAAAGCGCTTTACACTGCAACCTGTGCCCTCATTTACCCATTCATACAGCACTCTACTAGATCTATACAAAGACTAATCAGTGCATAATCACATTCATGCATCAATGGGACACACATCGGAGGCAATGAAGTATTTAGTGTCTTGCCCACGGACACTTCAGCACGTGACTGCTGGTGGAATTGAACCCCCAACTCCTGCATTGGAGGACGACTGCTCTAACCACTCAACCACAACTGCCCAAAGCACTCAAAGCCAAAAAATTCCCAGAATGTTGTAAGAGAAAGCCTTCAGGGATTATTAAACTCAGAAAGACACATTAGCTTGGTACAGTAAATGTCTGATATATTAGACAATCCCTCTAGACGACAATCAAAAAGTTCTCAAAGTGTAAGTTAAAACCTGAAAACAGTGGCGGTGCAAAAGCAAAAATCGTTACGAGTTGTCTTTTGGGGAGCTGGAATGTGTTAAACTTGATGCCGAGACATTTTGCCTGTACAAATGAAAACCAACAGGACCATAACCTGACAAACCTTAATGGCACGACAAAACTTAATCCCATTTTTTTGACACACTGCTCCGTGAAATCACTATAAAATATTCTCTGAACGTGGTGACAGTCCAGGGTTAGTTTCATTAAATCAACAAAAGCATGTTCAGGTATATTTAAAAACCTGATATTTGTCTGATTGGGTATCTCTACAGGAAACAAACAAAACAAAAAAACAACAAGTTGCTAGTAGAGATAAGTCATTAGTTGTTCTTTTTAGATGTTTTCATGTTGCTGAATTAAAAATCAAGCATCTCTTTAAACATTCACTTCATGCAATTGGACCAAAAACTACAAAATTTGCTTTCAGCTTGTAGTTCTGACTTCACCAAAGGTTCATTTTCATGCATGAATATTTATGATCTTGGTGTATCAAAATGCAATTAGGCCGAATTGGGAACCCCCCCCCCCCCACAAACATTGCACATCAGATGGGTGATAGCTTTCGCTCCTCATCTCCTCTGTGCTATTGTTTGAGTCCTGGGAATGATAAGCAGACCCAAATTAATCTTGTTGAGCTACACTAATTAGAAAAGCAGTGGCACACATTTAAATTTGGGACAGTGCGGGCATGAAATGACAGAATGTTCCCATCAGAGACATTTTGCAAAACCTTCAGATATATCCCCTCGGTATATTTCCAAAACATTTTTTAGATTTTGGTAAGAGTATAGCTGAGATAATCTGGCACTCACTCTTCACCAACTTTGTGGGAAGTCTGGAAGGTTTTTTTTGGTCCTCTTTTAAATTGTTTTCAAATGGCTGATTTAGCAAAGATGCACTTCTTTTGATCCAGCTTTTCTTCAGTTTCGCACCCTGTAAATTCTCATTTTGGCTGCAGAGTACCTCTTGGGTATAACAGGCCAGGATTCAGCTACATCAATAATTTATTTCTGAATAATAGCCTTAGGTGTAGGAGAACACTGCAGTATTTGGCAATCATGAATACGTAATGCATTCACATTTTCTCTGGTCCTTGTTTAAAGAGAACTTTGGGGGTTTTATGGCACATTCTTCCATATCAAATAATTATTGAGCAAGTGCACTAAATCAAATTAACGGGTTCTCGTTTCTCCAAAGTTGGTTTGAATGCATGCACAAGAAAGTGCATCTGTGTTCACATCTAATTCCATACTTTCACTGTAGTCTTTTTGAGACTGCGAGACTGTGCCTCTGTGTGAGCGTTAAAGAACATGTACACTGAGGTGCTGAGGAAAACGAGAGTACAGAGGAACTGAATTTTTAATGAAGAGCAGCGCCACCGACACGCTGACGGCCACGGAACGACTCAGACAGCTTAAATATCACTGCTAATTAACACTGAGAGGTGGGCTGTCGCAGGCGTGATGGATGCTCCGAGCGTGCTGCTTTTAACCAACCAGCGATTCCTTTATTAATCAAAGGATGAAAAGGCTCTCCCACACCTCAGGGTGAGGGAGATAGCAGGAGCTATTGTTGGGAGGGTTTCAATCATTTGAGGTGAGCTTGTGATGTGTTTGACCAGGGCCGCGACCAAACGTTTGTTGGAGACGATTCAGCTGTTGTTTTGTAAACCTCTGAGACACCCGTCTGTTTGTGGAGCCTCAGTGTGCACAGGCTGACTGATTGTCAGGGACATATCCGTTTGGGAGGATGCACTTTTTTGTATGCATCTGAGAGGAGTGGTGAGCACGCAGAGGTCTGGCCATCAGTCTTAGAAAGCGGCCTCCTCCATAATGGATGGTGCTACACTGGGGTCCAAGGCAGCACTCCCACACTTTACCTCTGGACTGACTATGATCAGTCTGTCTCACCACGATGATTTCAAACCGACATGATTTCAGCACTTCGTGCACAAAGATGGAGTGTTATCTCACCCACTCGGCGCTCCTCTCCATCTGCCTCACTTAAAGAAGTTCCATTGTTAAGTGGTGGGGGCCTGCGGGTGCTGTAAATCAGGTTGCAGAGGGAGAGGATCTCTCCCAAGGGAAAGAGTGCACACTCCCAGCAGCCTTCAGGCTGATGTCATCCCACCTATCCTAATTCTGTAATTAAAGAACTAGTCAATAGCACAGAGGAAGGTGCTAAAGGGTACGATCTGCACATACGACTGTACAACTAGTGTGCCAGTATTGACACAGGCTATGCAGAGGAACAGACTTCATCCTCTCCCAAGTGTTTCACCTGCCACCACACACATTTGTGTCTCATTGTTCACTTTGAAAACAACATTTCGAAACAGAAACATCAATATAAATACACTATGACTGGGTAGGTTTTTGTGAAATAAAATTCACTTTGCACCGATAAATCGGCCGGACGATTTATTGGCCCCGATTTTCTTGATTTTGGGAAATCGGCCAATACTTAAATGAGAAACTGATTATTTTGGAAGTTTTTACAACTTTCTAAACTTCATTTATATTTCAGAGCACTACCTCAAGGCCAATGAAACAAGTTTGTATTGTTTCTAGAATATTGTTCAAGGGTATGTTTTTCAATAAAATATGATTGGAAAATTGAAGGTGCAAATACCCGAGTGTCGCTAATAAAATAAAATCGGTATCGACTGGACAGGCTTTTTAGTAATTGGCCAGAAAACTGCAATCTGTGCACCCCTAATTTTATACCCAAGCTGTGAAAATGTAAAGCTCTGATTTATATGTTGAGTTAATGTCAGTCTTCAGTTGTTGAAGCAGAAACCACATGCGTCTCCAGACAACTTTTTTCACCTTTAGTGACCGTCTACATATCTAGTGTGCAAATAACTTCTGTGAAAGGTTAAAAAACAAAAGTAAATTTGATTGTAACCATCTTATATTCAAGTCTTAAAACATCTTGCTGATTAACAAAGCTGCTGATTTACCTTAAGCTGTATTCAAACCCATCTGCTCACAAAAGACTCATGTTCAGGCTGCTGTTTAATACACCATATAGTACATTATTATTGTTTTGCATATATCTTAGTTTCTTTTTTTTTAATACTTTTGGGTGTAACTGGGACCTTGAGTACACAATTTCGTTCCACCTCATGTACCATGTAAAAATAAGTGCATTGTAATGTTTTTTTCTGTTTTATGTTGCATTAATTGCCAGGAACTCTGCTATAAAAAAATATTTCTGTTTTTTACTTAAAAGAATGAATGCTTGATTTCCATATTTCTATATTAAGTTTTTCACCTCTTGATCATGAGCTGGAAAGTAAACTGGGTCTCATGTGGTCATGGCTGCCATCTGCTGACAGAACTGGTGTATTATTTTGAAGAAAATGTATATTTAAAAAAAAAAAGATGAATGTGTTTCTCAGAAGGCAAACTTAAAATTAACATTATATTAAAAAAAAAATTATGTAACTTTGAAAATCAAGGAAGAACACAAAACATTCCATGTTTAAAAATATAAATGATAATTAAATTACAAACAAAAAAAAACCTTTATTGTGACCCCATTCAGTACAAAGCGTCAAAGTTGACTCTTGACTTCACTTCAGTCCTGACATGACAAAAAAGATCTTCATTAAAGAAAAAAAGTCTTTACAAGCTCATTTACAATTGCATGCAATAAAAAAAAAACTATTCAAATTAATGGTTATTACTAAAATAACACAGCTGGCAAAATAAATCTCTAAATAAACCCAACAGTGACTTTCAACTGTACAAGAAATCATGAGACTAATGATTTTAATCTTGTAAAAGCTTTGATTCACTTTCGGAGATTGGGTCCCAGGCACACTAATGTCTACACCCAAGACATTTTAAATATTTATATTAAGTTCATAAGCTGTAAAACGTACGTGACGGGGCCCAAACTCTTATCACATTATCTACAAGCTTGACAGGAACAGATCTACCTGACTACAATAAAACGTTTTAGTTTCTAACTGTTAAAACACGTTCCTTTACAACCGGACCTTTAGTTCGGTGGTTACAGTCTGCAGGTCCAAACTCATTCCCTGTCAACAAAAGGACAATGATCCATCTTCACTGAAGATGCTTAAAGGTAAACGGGACAGGAAATGACATGGCACTGTAATCAGATAACATTCAGTCAGGCAGAAGTCAGCACTTTAAATAGGAAAAATGAGATAAATTCATGGTTCAGGTGTCTTGGGCTGTTATTATAAAGACTACATATTACCCAGAAAATGATCTCAGTGATTAATACGGAAACAATCTTACCCGTGTTTATCAAATAATGTTAGATAACATGACAAACACATTTAAAAAATATGAAAGTCCATGACTGTCTTTCATAAAGACCAGAAAATTAATTTTTTGCTTAATAAAGAGAGCGAAAATAAATAAAACAAATCCTAAATAGGGTTATGTTTGAAGGAAAAGTTAACACCAAAATGTCTACTGGTGCTAATTTGGGGGGAACGATTAAAACTCATACTTGAAACAGATTTTTAAAAAACGTCCAGTTAGTCCAGACCGGCGCTCTTCGCAGCCTTCAAATGATTCGAGAATCATAAAAAGCCACGCAACTATTAAAATAACAAAGATTTTAAAAAAAGGAGGATCAAATCCTTATAAGATGAAGTCAAATTGTGAGTAAAACAATCACTAAAAAGCACAACATAAAATGTTAAATTAGTGTTTTACTTAATTTTTTTTACACTATCTTGTGGGTGTAGTTGTTCTTATGATTTTTTTTTAGATAAATGATAAGCTGCTAAGAATTTAGTTCAGATCCATTTGTGTGCCGAGCCAGAAGAGACTATCTTCTACATATAAAGAATCAACTATTTAAAATTTTACACTGTAACAACATATTTAAATCAGTGTACATTAAATTGTTCTACAGTATTTGATTGGTGATTACGTCACTAAGAAATAAACTGAACAAACTTGCTGTGATCTTTCTGCTTGTCAGTCGGTTTATGACTAGTTGCATGAAGAACATAAGACAACAAATTTTACACAATGTTACATGGTTTTGTGTTCGTGAAAGGTCCATGTATAACCAACAAATAGGGAAACACACAGATGTAGAGTTGATTACAAGTGAAAAGAATGTCAACGAAGTACTTCACGGTCTTCTGACCACTACTGGAGGCAGACATTTATGACATACCTGCAAACTCAGAAGGGATGAAAAAGGTGACGAACCTACGAGAAGGTGATATTTATAAGACTGGGTTTAGCTGCAGCTTCTCAGACTGACAAAGTCTTCTGGATAAATGACTAAAGCTTCAACAAGAAGAATCTGTCCAGAGGACCTGGTTTTCTACCTGGAGTATTGAGCATGCATCAGGACAAGTAAAGCAGAGTATTTTGCTAATAGCAAAAACACATTTCTTGTTTATTTATTTTGGAATGGACAAGCCTTTCAATAGCCTGTTCCTACTGCTTGGCCACGACTTCTTTCACGCCACTCTTGCTCCACCACTTCTGCCCTAATGATCCACCACAGCAGATGTTTTGATCACTTAAACAAATCACCGGTGTGTCGTGTTTCATTGGTGCTGAAGTTACGTGTTAGTTTTAATTTCATCTGACAACAACATATAACTGCCAGACAGCAATACAAGATGAATTAGATGGCCTTCGCAAAATTATTCACATTGAACCAAGTGACATTGTAGGCTAACGTTAACGCACATTTCACTGATGCTAGCTGACATCCTAGCTAGCATCACATGCTGACAAGATTTCCATTACAGATAACGTCATGTTGGAAAAGGTAACAGATTATATAACACACACAATGTTGTTAAAGTTGGATTATTTTTTGTCAAATCAAGTTTAACTTACACAGTCTATTATATTGTTGGCAGATAACGAGACTTTCCTCAGAACGAACAGTGTCCAACATTAGAAGTGACTGGTTATAACCCAGACCAGTTTCCTTCATCCATGGGAAAGATTTCCCAGTCATCTATTTTGATCGTGAAAGGCCAAATGACTCGCGTTCAACCAAATATGTTCTATTGTAGACAGAAACCTTGTTGTTTCTTAAAGTCCAGTCAATGGGACATTATGCCATCTACCATGTCTTTGAAACCCCGCCCAGGAAAAAAAAAACAAAACAAAACAAAAAACCTCTTCAGATCTAGAAGATTCACGTAAATAACATATTTTACTTGAAATCTGTGAAATGCACTGAAAAGCAACAAGTTTGCAGGTATGTTACGAGCAGTAATAAAAAAAATGTAAAAAAAATAGGAAAAAATAAACCTTGAAATCTTGACATCCTGATGTATGCTCAATAAAATGCCCCCCAGGCGCTTTCAATAGCTGCCCAATGCACCACCTGGTGGTGGATGGGTTAAATGCAGAGACTAATTTCGCCATTGTATGGAAACATACAGCACTGACATTGTGATGACATTATTATTATTATTATTATAATCCAGTTAGAACAATCTAAAAGTTAAGTCAGGTTCTCTGGATGGGTTAAAAAAAATTGTAGAACCGTTCCGACTTTCATTCGAAAGACTTCTTCAGTCTGAGGAGCTGTGTTCAGCTCAGTCTTATAAATAGCACCTTTTCATAGTGGATCAACCAGTTTGTTGTTGACATTCAAAACTAGCTGTTCACATGGTCAATGAGGACCACCCTGATGGCTGCTTGCTATTCACAGGAGGCTGAGTGATACTAGCAATAACAGCATTGTAAGAGGGCGACAGACGAACACGGAGACCTCCACCCGTTTAATGATGGACAGTTTATTTTTACAAACGGGGCTTCCTTTACTCCCTTTTCCTATACTTTAAGACTGAAGTTGTTTTCACACCTGATAGTCCGGTAGACTCGGTTCGACTGGGGACCCAGATTTGGAACATTTGTTTACCCTGATGCATGTTCAATAATCCAGGTAGAAAAATCTAAAAAAGTTAAATCTGGTCATCTGGACATTAAAAAACAACAACAAAAAAATTGTAGAAACGTTTCGTCTTTCATCCAAAAGACTTCCTCAGTCTCAGAGCCTCAGAATGAGGAAGTCTTTCGGATGAAAGATGAAACGTTTCTACAATTTTTTTTATTTAATGTCCAGAGGACCAGATTTAACTTTTTTTAAACATTTGTTTACATTTTCAGCTGGTGTGGTTTGCATTCACACTGCACTGAGTCAATGGAGCCAACCTGCTCCCTCCCCCTCAGCTGTGGTGGCGCTGCATCAAGAACTACTGACGGAAACGACACAAAAACCTGTGAAGACGACACTTCTTCTTGAAATAAAATCAAAAATAGAGTGGCGTCAAATTTGAGCGGTTTTACGATTTATGTTTTGTCATTTTTCAACAATGGACTCAGCGTGAGCAGAAGATGAAGCAGAAGACCATGGAGAATAGGGGTGCACCTCCTTAATTTTGGGAAATCGGCTGATACTTGCATGAGAAACCGATTTTACCAATTAGTTTTAACAACAATTGTCTAAACTTCATTTATATTACAGAGCACTACATCATGGCCAGTTAAAACAAGTTTGTATTGTTTCTAGGGTATTGTTCAAGTGTCTGTTTTTCAATAAGATACGATTGGAAAATTGAAGGTGCATTGTGACCTTATAACGCCCGACAGTGTCGCTTATAAAACAAAACTGGTATCGGCCAAAATTGGAATCGGCAGGTCAGACTTTTTAGAAATCTGTGTTAGGCCAGAAAACTGCAATCGGTGCACCCCTAATGGAGAATGTTTTTCACACAAGGTGGCTGAGACGGCTCTGTATGAGGTAAGAGAAATGCACATTTAGTTTTGGTTGTATTTGCACAGAATGCCCTGCGCTGTAGTCCACTTGTTGCTTTTGGAGTGGTCTCTGGTCCGCTTGCATTCACAATGCATTCCAACCGCACTAGAGTTCACTTCAACTGAACCGAGACCTAGGTATTTTAGGCGGACCGGAGTTCGCTTTTTAGGTCCGCATCAGAGTTTGATTGCACATTCACACTTCCCCAAACGAACCGGACTTTCTAGGCAAATGGACTAGAATTCGATCAAAGCAAACTAAACAGGGCTGGTGTGAATGCACCCTGACTTTAGTACAGCTCCTCAGACTGAAGAAGTCTTTCAGATGAAAGACAATTGTTTTATTTTTTCAACCCATCCAGAGGACCGGACTTAACTTTTTTAGATTTGAAATCTTGAGAACCACTAATTTCAGTTATAATAACCTACAATGCAAGTTTGTCCACCCACCTCTGCTTGTATTATGAATGTAAAAGTAAGTAGAAAGTACAAATATCCAGTAATGAGCTCCATGAATGAGATGGCAAGGGCAAATTAAAATTGTTTTAAGCTCAGGGTTCTTTCAAATCAAACCTCCAGTGAGAGGCGGCACTAAACTGCAGACTGATGTTAGGGAGCTCCAGCTCAGACAGTCAGAGACGGTTGTTGGAGGGTTGGAGGGGACTCCAGGAAGCTGTATGGGAAGTTGCATTCTGGGAGTATTGGTTGTCTTCTTTACTCACTCCAACTGTACACAGCCGTCTGTGTCTCAGCAGCCTGTCTGTCCGCGAAAAGTTCTGTAATGGAGACAAAAAACAAAAAAACAAAACAAGTTTGCTTCAAGTACAGCAGCAGACAAGGTTTTCACTTACAGCACATATGTCAAATTCAAGGCCCGGGGCCCAAATGTGGCCTTCGTTGACATCTTATCTGGCCCCCAAGATGATATGTTAAATGTACTTTTTTTCACTTGAATTTTTTCAATAATCTTTGATTATGATGTCAAAAGTGCAACAGAGAACATCAAATGAGACCAATCAAACTCTTTTTGAGGAACCTTCAAACAAGAAAAGATGTTGGGTATCTTAACTTGAGTTAATGTAGATTCTGAAACTGGCCCTTAGTTTGAAAAAGGTTTTAATTTTGGCCCCCTTTTGTAAGTGGGTTTGACACCCCTGACTTACAGTATAAAGATGAGGTGCGTGTTAAGTCTATCAGCTGTATCCATTACAGACTGACCTGATGACATCGATCACACTGGTACGGCTTCTCTCCACTGTGCACCCTCTTGTGTCTGTCCAGGTGGTAACGCTGAATGAACCGCATATCACATGCATCACAAGCATATGGTTTTTCCCCTGGAAGCAATCACAGATGTGGAACATTTATCAGTATTTTATAACTCTCTGCATTTCAGACTCTTGCATAACAAAAATGTTTGTTAAAAATCTGCAGGAAATGTGTTTTCATTCATTCAGATCCTTGAATTAATTTGTGATTTACAGAAGTTTCAGCTCATGTTCTGTGTGTTGCTCAGCAGTTTGACACAGGCTGGTTTTTTTTTTTTTAACATATAGGGTTAGCAACTCTAATCTCATCTCAAGTAGTCCCTCATGAGGCAAATAGAGACATATTAGAAAATCAAACGTCAAAAATCGTACATAGAGCTGTTTACACATGATTGTAGCAAGTGTGTATGAGGCCAAATTGAATGGTTTATCCTTGCAGAATTCTTCTGGCTCAACTGCAGTCGTGCAGAGCTCTGTAATAAACTTTGGGCTCTCACCTGTATGTGTGAGGATATGTCGCTTTAGGTGGTAGCTGCTCCGGAAAGCTCCATAGCAGTGATCACAGATAAAGTTCTTCTGAACTTTAAAGGAATTGTCGTCATCCATATCAAAGTGTGGCAATAACTGATATAAACAACAACACAATAAAAGGAAACTGAGTTTGGCTGCAACAAAATATCTAGATACATATTTCGTTTTAAGTTAGGGAGAGTTCTCACCTCCACTTTCTCTTTCACTTTGTGGGAAGATTTTTTGTGCTTCTTCTTGCGGTGCAAATTCTGGTTTGTCTGGGCATCCTTACTCTCAATGATCCTGGCTGTGTGATAGTCTCCGTCCTTTCGAATTAGCTTTTAAAAGAACGAAAACACGTGTATTAAATACACCGACACTGAAAGAGCTAGTGTGTTTGTTTTGACTGGTAGAAAGTACTAAACAGATAATCACACGAATGCTAATCCATTAATTAAACCATTAAACTTCACTTATAAGCATTTACAACATCATGAATGCAAAGTATAAGAGTTAGACCATTGACTGCTAAAGTTGGTTTATGCAAAGTAAAGTAATTATAACACTTTCTTCACATGAAGTAAACAAAGAGCAGTGGTTCTTATTTCTCTTACCAGTGGTGGAAGACTCCCGCCTGAGGGGTGTCCCATATGGCTGTGGTGGGCCTGTCCATGGTGAACCTGGTGTCCATGGTGGTTGTGGCTGTGCTGTGAGTGTGTCTGGTGGCTCCCAGGATTGGACCTGTGCCCCTGACCCATTGATGACATTTTCTTCTGGCCTGGCATATTGTTGGCCTGCATCAAGGCCATGCTAGACAATACCGCTTCGCAGCCCAGCAACCCAGCCTGGCAACACAAACCATAACGTGTCAGAGGATACAGAGGGAGGTGACAGGACCCCTCTCAGAGACGAGGAGCCAGAAGGAACTTGGAGGTGGGGTTGCGAGTAATGGGAAGTGACAAATTAATGCAACCGTGATGGTGATTCTGGAGATGAAGAGACTTCCACTGACCCATTTCATATGGTCTCGAACTGAATTGTTGGAATGGTGTGTCATCGCCGTGGTTTGAATGCGTGTGTGTTTGAGGGGACAGAGGGGGCTTCACTCAGGATGAGGGGTGACAGAAGATATCACACACACACCCAAATCATTCGGGGACCAAAGTCTGAAAACAGAGGCAGATGGATATGTGACCAGAGATTCTGGCCGAACATTATTGCACTCTGTTCATCCAGAAAGAGAGCCAGAGAGGTTTGATACCTTGGGTTTCAATGGATGACAGAAAACAACATGTATAGATTAAAAAGTAAGGTTTGATGAAAAAATAAGGACAACTTATGAATGGAAAATGCAATTCATATAGGTTTAATTGATAATGAGATGTTTCACACATAAAACAATAAAAAATGTGCCATAATTAAACTGTAGCAGGCTTGAAGTGGGACAGTCAACAGGAAGGGTAGATGCTGCTGGAAAACCACAAATAATGTGTGAAACCTCTACCACCCATGATGACCCATCCCATAATTTCTTTAACTTTCTGGCAGAGGACACTCTTCTCCATCCAATCAAAAACAACCAAAGTCCAAACTGGACAAAAGCTTCATTCCACACAAATAGGCTGCATAATCACTCAACTGAACATTTAATTTCTTATTTTAAAGAACACTGACCACTTTACTTATTCTAATTTAGTGAAAAGTAGAGGTTCAACAAGTATTTTTGAGAGTTTAACGCCGTGGAAATGATCTAGAAAAACGCAGTTAGTGGATTCAAAGAACAGTGTTTGCCTTCAAGTAGCTTCAAACTATAAACCTGTTTAATGAATCGTGTGGTTGTCTGAACTTGTAAAAACATTCACATTCATTCATCTACAAATCCTAAAGATTAAAAAAAAAAAAAAAAAATGGGCGAGAGATTTTTATGAGCACATCAGATGAAAAAGACCGGGACCACATCACACACTGGGCTGGAAAGCCAGAATGCTCTGGCGTTGATACGGAAGCCGAAAGTATTTGCTACTCTACACTGAACTCAAAAACCAGCTAACTAGCCAACACACGGGTTTTTTGAGACAATTCTTGAACAGTCGAACCGGGCCCCGACTCCTTATACCGGACCCGTACAGACAACAGGCGTGCGGGCTCAGCGCCCCGCTCATCCGCTGAGCTGCCAGAGCAAAAATGGTTTTAAAACGTTTAGAAAACCGCGAATAAAAAGTCCTGCAAATTTAGATGCCTACCTTTCGAATTTAAGGGGGCTGAGGATTATTAATTCTTGTCGCACTTCCAATTTTTTTTCCTCAGTTTACAAACACTGACAGGAAGTACTATCACCGGAAGTACTCCCTAGGAAGCGCCCTGATTGGTCCGATTGGTCACGTGACTAAACGTTCTGACCCACATTTACGACAAA
Organism: Nematolebias whitei; assembly: GCF_014905685.2. Taxonomy (NCBI): domain Eukaryota; kingdom Metazoa; phylum Chordata; class Actinopteri; order Cyprinodontiformes; family Rivulidae; genus Nematolebias; species Nematolebias whitei. The sequence continues at coordinate 30,206,412 of NC_056508.1, read as the reverse complement.
GAGACGTAAAAATGGCGACGAGCATGTTTGTGTTTATGTTATCTTATGTACAACATTTATTTCACAATTTCGCAGTTAAGTTCAATTAAGGTACACTAAAATGTAGCGACGTTACAAATAGAACGTTCAAACGACCGAATCATTTGGGACAATTGTTCCAGAAAAAGATTCGATCTTGTTGAACGTCCGAAACGCATCACCGCAGCGACACCTGGTGGCCAAATTAATTTATGCACCCATCCATTTACCCGCTTTTCCTTTTCGGGTCGCTGGGGTCACTGGTGTCCAGTTATTACTGTGCAAAAAAGGCGCGGTATACCCTGGACATGTCTCCAGTCCATCACAGGGTCACATAGGGACAAATGAGACAAACAACCATTCACTCTCTCATTCACACCTAGGGACAATTAAATTTTAACAGGTCTCTCTTGTAAATGAGTCCTTGTGACTCAATGAGACTGACCTGTATAAATTAAGGTTGAATGAATTTAGAGTTGCCAATCAGTCCAACATGCGTGTTTTTGATCAGTGGAAGGAAATTGGATCTGGAGAAAACCCATGCATGCACAGAGAGAACATGCAAACTTCACCCAGAAATGTCCCGGGCTGGAATTTGATCTGGCAACCTTCTCACTGAGGGGGGTAATCATAAATCATAAGAGTTAAATGGAGGGCACATTTGTCACGTGATTCACTGGAGGGACATGAGCCATAACCAGAGGGAAAGGGTCTGGACATAGCATTGTTGTAGATATTGGCAGCAAAATAGCCCACAGTAAGGGCTGATGTAC
>NC_056508.1:30202500-30205521 GCF_014905685.2 Nematolebias whitei | reverse complement strand
ATTATATATATATATATATATATATATATATATATATATATATATATATATATATATATGTGTGTGTGTATATGTTATCTAATATAGGCTACGGTATATAAAATTGTAAAAATGCCACAAAGTTGCATGCGCCATGGTTGTACCAACCCAAGAGAAAATGGAAAATGTCTCATTTCACAGGTAAGCGCTCTTATTTACCTCATTCTGAATGTGTGTCCAACCATAATTAAAACTAATAACATAAACGACTAAAATTAATTATAGAAATTAACATTATTGTAATCGCTGTTATTTATTGAATTGGTTAGTAGATAGCTTCTGTGGCATATATTATTATACAGTGCAGCTTTATGGGGTGTCACGGTGGCTCAATTGGTGAAGCTATTGCCTCTCAGCAAGATCACCAGTTCAAAACCAGCCAGGGACATTTCTGTGTGGAGTTTGTTCTTTCTAAACATGTGTGGGTTTTCACTCTAAACTGTGAGGTGTGTGTGAGAGAGTCAGAGTCAGAGTCAGAGTCAGAGTCAGAGTTTCTTTATTGTCATTCGCACCTCATGTGGTACATGTGGTGGAGCGAAATTATGTACACAGGGTCCCAGTTACATCCAACAATAAAATGTATAAGAAAAACAGTAATAACATCTAAGATATGAACTAAGAAAAACATCAACTAAATATACACTAAGCACTCATAACATAAAAACATTGAACATCAGCACAAACATGAACATGAGTCTGTGAGCAGATGTGCACGCATGAACACATCAACATTGAAACAGATCAGCAGCAACATGAAACAGATCAGCAGCAACATGATATGGTTTTTCACAGTGAATATTCTAGTTAGAGATTCATGAGTCTAACAGCCTCAGGGTAGAAGCTGTTCCTCAGTCTAGTGGTTCTACACTTAATGCTCCTTAACCTCCTTCCTGAGGGGAGTGGGGCAAAAAGTGTGTGTGCTGGGTGGGTGGGGTCCTTCATGATGCAGGTGGCCCTCTTCCTGCATCTGGAGGTGTAGATGTCTGTGATGGTGGGGAGGCTGATTCCGACAGATTTCTGTGCAGCCTTCACCACTCTCTGCAAAGCTTTTCTTTCTGCAGCTGTGCAGCCTCCATGCCACACATTGATGCTCGAGCACAGGATGCTCTCCACTGCACACCTGTAGAAGGGTAGAGAGAGTGAATTGTTTGTCTCGTTTGTCTCTATGTGACACACACACACAGCGATGGCTGGATATGGCAATAGTGACCCCTGTGACCCTAAAAGAAGTGGGTAAAGAAAATTGATTATTTGACTAGTTTTTTTTTGTTTTCCAGTACACAAATCTGACTTATTGAGAAGATTTTTAGCCAATATCAGTTTCATCCTTCATATTATCTCCAGGTATTCAGTGAACATTCATTTATTTATTCATTTGTCGACTACACAACAGGTAAATTATAATAAAATAATAAATATAGATTATTCCAATAATGTTATGCAATACTCTTTATATTTAGTTTCTAAGTTGTGTGTGTTATTGACTGACTTCAGATCTATAGTAGTTTAGGTCATATATATTTTTAATATATCATCAAGCTGTTTTACATGATTGTTGAATGAAATCAACATTGATTATCAATTCTATTAATTTATAGTAAAAAGATTACAAATAATTTGTGACATAGTTGGGCTTGTGGTTAATCAAATAGTTTCTTTGTTGGCTGAGTGTTTGCCTTCTTTGGTTGCTAAATTTGCTCTTCCACGATGTTGCAGATGAAAGTGGGACAGGCAGCATGCCCTCTAGTCAACCTATTTAACTATATGTCATAAATACAGCTGAACACACTAAGTTTACATTGAGTAATGGAATTATTTCTGATTTTCCATCACATAACTAAAATAAACAATAGAGAAACTTAACTGAAATTATTAAAAACAACAGAAATATTAAATAACATAAACCATGTACTTATTATTGAAGGACTTCAAGACAAACTGTTTGGCGATCATTACATCAGCATGTTTCTTTTTTAAACGTACATTCAATAGAAAGTTGAATATTTTCTTTTGTCTCTTGTAGTCTTTTGTGCTGCTTATAATATTTGAAAGGAAAGACATTTTACTAGACTCAGTCTACATTTGTAGGGGGGGTTCTTTACACACAAGTATTTTTATTCAGAAAAACAATTCGTTCAACCCTGATAGGATTGCAAAACCTGTTCAGTACATGACACTCAGGTAAGTGAGGGGAGACTTTTCAAATACACTGCAGTTAAGAAGCGTGTTAAAATATTTTATAATGTCAAACGGTGAATCAACCACTAATCAGGGAAGGACATGAGAAAAATGAATTCACATGTAAAGTGTGTGTGTAGATATACATAACATATAGTGTGTATAGATATATATAACATATAGTATGTATAGATATATATAACATATAGTGTGTATAGATATACATAACATATAGTGTGTATAGATATATATAACATATAGTGTGTATAGATATACATAACATATAGTGTGTATAGATATACATAACATATAGTGTGTATAGATATATATAACATATAATATGTATAGATATATATAACATATAGTGTGTATAGATATACATAACATAGAGTATGTATAGATATATATAACATATAGTGTGTATAGATATATATAACATATAGTATGTATAGATATACATAACATATAGTGTGTATAGATATACATAACATATAGTATGTATAGATATATATAACATATAGTGTGTATAGATATATATAACATATAGTGTGTATAGATATATATAACATATAGTGTGTATAGATATATATAACATATATTGTGTATAGATATATATAACATATAGTGTGTATAGATATACATAACATATAGTGTGTATAGATATACATAACATATAGTGTGTATAGATATACATAACATAGAGTATGTATAGATATATATAACATATAGTGTGTATAGATATATATAACATATAGTATGTATAGATATATATAACATATAGTGTGTATAGATATACATAACATA
>NC_056508.1:30198287-30202490 GCF_014905685.2 Nematolebias whitei | reverse complement strand
TAGTGTGTATAGATATATATAACATATAGTGTGTATAGATATACATAGCAAACAAGTGGCGCTTAAGACATGTATAGTAAATATGGACCAAAAACATGCATGTTAGGCTGCCTTCAGGCCCAGGCCTCCCTAGCAAAAGAGATTTGTGATCTCAATGGGATTTGCCTGGTTAAATAAAAGTTAATAAATGGTAAATGGGTTGTACTTATACAACACTTTTCTGTTTTATCAAGACACTCAAAGCGCTTTACAATACAATCTGTGTCCTCATTTACCCATTCATACAGCACTCTACTAGATCTGTACAAAGAATAATCAGTGCTTTATCACATTCAGACACCGATGGGACACTCATCCGAGGCAATGAGGGGTTCAGTGTCTTGCCCAGGGACACTTCGGCGTGTGACTGCTGGTGGAATCGAACCTCCAACTCTTGCATTGGAGGAGGACAGCTCTAGCCACTCAGCCACAGCCACCCCATGTACATGTATGCATAGTAATAAACATAAAATGGTTAAAATTCTTAAACAATAATAATAAATAAAAAATAATAAACATAGGCATTTTATTCAAACTCCTTGCAAGTATTTTATTAATACAATATTTTATTTATGGTATATGGTGACCTCTGTAAATATGTACTAATGAGTCAGCTAGCCTATAAGTGTAAAGTTAACATTTGCAAGTTTAAAGTAAGACTAAGTCCTAAATTAAGAAAAGACCATGATAAGTAGGTCACAGATCACTTCCAAGTCGTTGGATTTCATCAAGGAAGAAGTCCATGTCTTTGTGTGAAACAAGTGGAGAAAAGACAGTCACGCGGAAAAAGTTGACCATGTCTCCAAGAGGCTGGTAGCCCACCATCAGCGTGCCTTGTTTCATCATACGCTCCTTGATTGTTGGAGCTACCTGTTAGTAAAAAACATTTATCTGTAATATTCACAAGATTATGGCTGCTTTTAACAAACAGGCTGCATTTCATCAACTCTAGAGAAGTGTGTGTGATATATATAAAAACAATGAAATCTCAAATGCTGATGCTTCAATGTTCAATCCAAATCTCACCAGTGCAATACAGAAACTTACATTAGCCAATTTGTTCTGGTAATCAGCATTTCCTTCCCTCCCTCTCAGACTCGGTGGTACGAACCAGAAGCATACGTTCACAAACTCTGGCTGTCCGCAGAATTCAAACATGCAGTTTTAATATTTTACTGACAAAATATGCATTTTAAGCTACAGAGATGAACTTACCTCACTTAGCAGATGGAATCCATCTCTTTTCTTCATTTGATTCACTAAATACCTGCAAGACAGATACTTGATGAAGAAAACAACTCACCGATGCTCCAGATGTAAAAGCGCAGACACAGGTTGTCAAAACAGCTGTAGAGGAATCATAGAGTGAAAAAAATGTTTTCCTGCAAAGCAAATCTAAATGATTAATGTTCTTCTTGTTGTGTTTAGAATAAGTGACAATGTGGTTTGTATCTTTTTGTATCTTTATTATTCGTCAGAGACTGCTTTTTGTCTGCACCGAACAGCCTAAAACATTTCTTCAAGGTAAAGTAAGTCAGTTTTTATAGATGTGAAAAAATGTGTGACATTTTTTTCTAAAATGTTTTTATTTAGCATATTTTAAATGTATTATAAAAGGATGTTACTGTTTTTTGTTTGGCTGCCTTGTTCCGCTGAGGTTATCACAGTGAGCAAACTCACATGAAAGATTTGGTTTTACGCCAAACATGATGCAACTTGGGCTCAACCCCACAACTTCATTATTACAAGACTGCAGCACTGACCCCCGAGCTGCCACTGCCTCAAGGCACATCTGAGAGTGAGCAAATTATCTTGGAATATAAATCCTACAGTGAGCTGTATCTGCAATAAACTGAGACTGCATTCAATTTACCTGTGAAATATTAAAAAAGAAGTTGCATTTAAGATGTTGGCATTATTGAGTCTATGCAAAGCCTCCTCAGACAATAGACAACAATCTGTTATTTACCTCACAAGAATAAAAGCTTTGTCAACACGCTCTTCCAAGCCACATGAGCCGACAGCTTTCCACATCAACCACAACTTCAGGCAATCCACTTTGCGGCTGCACTGCACAGACTTATCCCCGACGTCCAGGTTCACATCGTAAAACTTGTCTTGTTGGAAAAGATACGAGGCATTTGAGCTGTGGCACCGCTTCAGTAAGTTCTGAAGACAATTGTAAATAATAATAAAAATGATGGGCCTGTTTAACCAAAACTCAGCAGTTATTAATGCATAATGAGTGAAATCAAACCGTGGTGTCTTTGAGCAGCAGGGCAGAACACTGCAGGCCAGCTACCAGCATTTTGTGGGGATTCCAGGCTACTGAATCTGCTCTTGTGTCACACACATATACGTATAATGTAAATAATGACAGCAGCTTCAAAACCGTTTAGTTTTGCTCATGCAAGCTAAACACGAAGGTCATCACAAAGTAAAATACACCTTAAGTTAATACCTGTGAACACCTTTCATTAGGTGTCGGTGCTGCTTGGAAAAGAGCACACTTCCTCCCCAGGCGGCCTGAAACAAGACAAAAGTCAAAGCTCCTCACAATAAAGAACTTACTAATACAAGACAGTCTCATGGAGGACTCACGTCGACGTGCATCCACAGCTTGTGTTTGTCACAAACATCGGCTATTCCATCCAGCGGGTCGAATGCACCCTGCACCGTGGTGCCCGCTGTGCAGCTCACTAGAAGTGGAACTACACCCTGACAGCAGAAAACAGGAAGTGAGTCTAATTTATGTCAACTTGAAGTTTGATATGCACAAATGTATCTTTTTATATAATGTGCTTAAGGAAGTTTACCTGAGATTTTAAAAGCTCTATCTGTTCATCCAGGTCCTCTGGGATCATATGACCTCTATACGATACGAGAATGTGCACAAGTAAAGGAAATCAGGCAAAATAAGAGACTGAGACTGGCAAAGCACGAGTCTTGGAGTGTTTTCTTCAGTCGTATTAGATTATACACATTGTTTTCCTACTTCTACATGATAAAAATCGACATTACCTTTCATCCACCTTCACCAAGATGACATTATCTGTTCCAAACCCCAGAAACGCTGCCCCCTTCTTCACAGAGTAATGGCTCTAAAACACAAGATACACGCTTCTGACATGTGATTTTCATCCAACTCCTCAGATCAAGTTTTACTCTGTAATCAGACATGGAGTGCTGAACATCTGTCCTGACCTCTGGAGATGTGAAGATGGCCAGGCGTGGGAGAGCCCAGAGGCCCTGACTTTTGACCTTTGGGAAGAGTCTGTAGCGTGCGAGGTTCATGGCATACATGTTGGAGGTGGACCCCCCAGGGCAGAAAATACCATCGCCTTCTGTCCAGCCCACCAGCTGACGAAGGCTTCTCAGAACCTCGAGTTCCATCAGCACAAAGACTGGTGCCACTTCGTAAGTGAAGCTGCAGGAAACATTTACCATCTCTGATCATTAACGGGTTGGAACTCTTCTTGTACACTCAAGATTTTGTTTTTTATTTTTTAAATACGGATCTGAAGGCGGTGTCACAGAGCTACAACTTTTGGGAGGCGAGTTGGTGGAAAAAATCCCTCAAAACTGAGAGAAAATGTGCATTTTCCATTAGTTTCACTGAACTCTGATGTTAGCAACCAAGTGACCAGCGAGATGCGTGGTCGAGTTTGGAGTGGACACTTGTTGAAAATCACAGCCTATTTTCGTGTGTCCATTTTGAAAAACTGTATTTTTGGCCATGCACATTATTTTGTTCCCACCTCAGCAGCTGCTCCCACATTTATGATTTAATCTGCTGGAGAGCTTTGAATTAAAAACATATGGACATCAACGGAGATGTTTCTTGTCAAATCTTTCCTTGGACATCATTCTGTTTAAAACTATAACGTTAACTCACAGTATAAAATAAAATGGTACCTGATTAAATGAATATTTCTTTATCCAACGGCAGATTTTTTTTTTTTTTAAGAATCATTAAAACAGGAACATCTGTTGCCTGGAAAGTTATTTAACAAATGTAAATGAGTTCTACATTTTATCAAATATTGCAGAACTAAATAATTATTTTTCACAATACGTTTTGTTACAAAATTTGTAACAATTGTTTTAGGATTGCAATAGTTTTTTTTTTTTAATCTAAAATAATTTGTGTGGATCTTTTCTTGT
>NC_056508.1:30152121-30183287 GCF_014905685.2 Nematolebias whitei | reverse complement strand
CCATCCATCCATCCATCCATCCATCCATCCATCCATCCATCCATCCATCCATCCATCCATCTATCCATCCATACATACATACATCCATCCATTCAATTATTTCTCCAGATCTTAACTTTAAAAATATTTTAATTAGTTAAAGCAATATTGTAAGCAGCTTGTATAAAAGCTTGAAAATGATTGCTTCTGTGTACAGCTAAAATTTTTCTGTGAGTTCATGCTTTAGGCTCTAACAACATCTTCACAGTTTCCCCACCTTGCAGAAAATCTGTACAGGATCTGTCCCCGTAGACCTCAGTGCTAGATCCAGACAATCACTTAGCGCCCAGCTATGGCCTGCAAACCAGGAATGGAGTATTATGCAACTATGTGCCTACCTCAGGTCATTAAGATGCCCTCACTCAGCAAAACTGGCACATCTGCGTGCGCTGATCATCCCTGCCCTGTGGTTGCTGGAGGGATGATAACTGCATGCTAATTAAAAAGCCATTCATCGGAGTGAAAGGCCAATTAAAGGCCTAATATTTGATAAGGCTCTTAGTTCACTCAGCAGCAAGCCCACCTGGGAAGCATTTATTAAATGTTAATGGAGACTGTAATTAATATCTGGGGCAGATTAACGCACAAATGAAAAATCATGCACACACACCCGCACCCACAGATTGAGAGAGAGGGTGGGGGGAGGAGGAGGAGGGAACAAGTAAAAATGAGAGACAGATATGTAACTCAGCATTTTGCTCTGGTTCTGTAGGATGCCGTGAGCACAAGAGGCTTTAACACAGATGTTGCATTATTCCAGAACACTTCTGGTGGATGACATGGATACATTTTTACATTCTTTAAAAAAACTGCAGAAATAAACTTGTTTCCATTTCTGAACAAAGCAACCAGTTAAATCTTATAACTTATTATGACAGTGTAATGATAGACTTAAATTTGTCTTTAGATTCAGCTTATATATATATATATATATATATATATATATATCATATCTATTTTTATACCTTTTAATTACTCATTGCAGGCATGCAAAAGAAGGCAGGACCATTAGAATGCAATGTGTTCAAATTAGTGTATTTATTCATCCAAATATTTTACTTATTCCCATTAGGATCACAAGGAGCTGGCGCCTATCGCCAACCACCAGGGCGTGAGATGTGGGGTACACACTGGACAGATCACCAGTCCATCACTTGGCCACCCCCCCCCCCCCCCCACACACACACATCATTTTGCCCTTGATAGGTGCTACTCCACTCCGTTCTTGTCTTACCGGTTCTTCTCAGGTGTGAGTCAGTGTGTGTACATGCGTATTTTTGGCTGGTGGGAGGAAACTGGAATACTTGGAGAAAACCCACACATGCAGAGGCAGAAACTGATTACAGAACAGCCCCAGCTGAGGTTCAAACCTCTTTTGCTTAAGACTTCTTTTTCCTGCAAAGTGGCAATCATGACCAAAACATAACCTTACAGCTAGCCAAACTAATTGTTTAACAATGTAGGCATCAGAGCAATGCATTCAATGATTTCCCTCTTTTTTACTTTGCCCACTTTTTACTCAATTAGGCAACTTCCTGGGGGGTCATTCAGGGTGGAGTTTGAATATTCTCTCTGTGCATGTGTGGGTTTTCTCCGGGTACTCCGGTTTCTTCCAACAGACCAAAAACATGAATGTTAGGCTGATTAGTAACTCTAAATTGTCTCTAGGTGTGAGTGAGAGAGTGAATGGTTGTTTGTCTCATTTGTCTTTATGTGTCCCTGTGATGGACTGGAGACCTGTCCAGGGTGTCCCTCCCACAGTGACTGCTGGACATGGGCACCAGTGACCCCCACGACCCAAAAAGGAAGAAGTGGGTAAAGATAATGAATGGATGGACAGGAACCCCACCAAAATCCTAATGTACAGTGCAGTGCAAAAGTTTTAGGCAGGTGCAAAAAATAGCAGCAAAAAAAGTGTAGCATAACTGTACACTGTAAAATCCAGTTAGTTATCATTACTTAAAAAAAAAGCAAACCGACTGCACTTTTAAAAAAGTACAGAGAACTATGCATTGAGTTTGACTCAATTACCGCATGCCAAAATGTCAGAATTTACACAACAAAGACAAAGATGCATTTTGTTTCAAGGCTCAAATGCTCACATGTAACACTTAAAGCAACTGTTGTAGTTTTAATTCTTCAAAGCTGAGAAAAAGTTTTCATGAGTGTTTATTATAAAAAAAAAAAAAAAAGTCTCTTTAACATATTCAGAAATACGTTCCAGCTCCTGACTGGAGTCTTTAGATCATATTTTACACTCCAGGTGGTCAAACCACAACCTCAGATTTTATATCCTCCTGCAGAAAAAAAAAACAGGGTCATCATTTTAAACAGGGACTTTCATTCACAACTCCGTTACCCTGGTTCTAGGCGTGTGTGCACGCTTCCTAAACAGAAACATGTTGAAACATCTGGCCCGAGCTCCAGCTCCTGTTTAATAAACGAACACAGATTTATACTATGAAGTTCATGCTTTATTAGACACCTTTTTTAAGCCTCCCGCCGAGTAAACATGATCCACTGGTTCAGGTCATTAATAAATCTGAAATATTTCAGCTTCACCTGAAGGTGACGGATCAATATTTAACAAAAAAAATAAAAAGTATTTTTAAGCTGTCAAATTCAACATACAGTATAATGTAGTGACTTCACCTTCACCTTGCATACTCTAACATGCATCATTGATCTGTTTGAATGAAATAAAAGTATTCATTATTTTAAAAATATTTTTATTTATTTATTTACTATTAAGACGATGAGTCATCACATATGTGCATTTGAATTTTCCATATGCAGAAATGTGCTCTGGACAATGTTGTGCCACGAAGAGCATTTGAAAAGTGGAAGTGTCGTGCCGTCAAAAGACTAACTGCCAATGAGAGCCACTGTTTGTTGTGTGATGTGCATGTATTAATACAGAAAGCTGAGCTCCAGTGAAGCTCATAAGAATATTTATTTGTAATACAGCTATTGTTTACTGTAATCACAGTAAAAATATTTTACAAAGGTAAATTCTTATCGTTTATTTATTTTTCAATTATTTAACAAAATTCAATGTGACCCAAGAGGAAATAAATATAAACATATTAATATTTGGTGTGGTCACCCTATGCCATAAAAACAAAAACCCATCAATCATTATAGATATACTTTTAAGAGGTTATGATTGTTTTAGAATTATAGTAAGGGGAACAAGCAGTTATAAAGAATGGGTGCTAATGATCATAATTTTATGAAAACAACAAAAACTTCCTTTGTGGATGAAAACTGTGTGAGGAACAGACAAACTCTACTAAAGTGAGACACTTGCATGTCACAGATCCAATACTGACATGTTCTGTGGTTTGGTGAACCCAGTTTAGAAGCAGATGTGAGGAACACATAGATGAAATAAAGAATTTCTAATTTAGTAACCAAAGATCAAAAACCAAACAACGGCTCACGTGGGAGCAACATTTGAATAACAGGAGCAGGGTGACATGGAGGAAGACAGAGCATGACAGGCTTGGGAGCACAATCCACGGACAAAGAAAAAACACAGACGCTGAATTTATAGGGAGGTTTACAAGACAAAATGATGAACACATGGGTGATTAGGACTGAGGTGAGACAGAAGCTGACAACAAGGAAGAGAAAAACATTGGGGAGGACAGGAAACAAAGAAAAGAGAATAAAATACAGATTCCCACAAAGAATGCAACAAGCCTGAGCATAAACACAAGGTAAACTATCAGCAAGGTCTCTCCTGGGCAAAGATTTCAAAGCAGTCTACATTTCAGTAATTTTGACAAAGCACAAAGAAAAAGGAAAGTTTAAGGACTAAAATAAAAACAGTGTTGCAGCAGATAGACACATGATCCTTCACTTCTAAATCTGAAAATGTCCAACAGTGCTGTCAACTCAGAACCTGTGGGTTCCCAGCTACACCCATCTACTGGGTGTGCAATCCTGGTCCTCAAGGACCAGATGTTTCTCTTCTCCAGCAAACCTGCAGCACTGGGTGTTTAACAGACTTCTGCAGAACATGGAGAGGCAATTCATCCATCGAGTCAGTGTGTTGGAGCAGAGAAACAAGTAAAACTTGTAGGATGGTGGCCCTCAAGGACCCGGATTGGACCAGACGTCATGGAAAATTTTGTCAAAAATCATTCAATCAATCAACTTTATTTCTATAGCACATTTTAAAAAACCGCAAGGGTAGCTCAAGTGCTGTACAATAAGACAAATTAATTAAGACAATAAAAACATACAAAGCATACACAAAGAAACAAAAACATACACTTAGCAGTTTCATGGCAGGTGTGTTAAGATGCCACGAAAAGAAAGAAATAAGTTATTTAGAATGTTGAGACAAATACTGAAATATTTGTCAATAGCATGAAGCATGTTGTTTGCTGAAGGGCTTGAGAGCGAGACAATAATGAGAATCTGCAGGAACGAAGGATGCACAGAGGAGGTTCACTCCAAGTTTGGAGCTGCATTTCTGAAAGTGAATTAGGGGATTTGGCCAAGATTAATGGTGTCCTCCGTGCTGAGAAATCATGGAAGAGTTTGACTCTAAATTAATTCTGCGTATCCACTGAAGATTTGTGCTTCATTCTCCAAGTAAAATTATTTCTGCTGCTCCCTTCTCCATGTGTCACCGAGCGAGTGAACTCACGTGAAAGATTTGGCAATCGTTTTACTCCTGATACCGTTCCTGATGCAACCTGGGCTCAAACCCACAACCTCAGGATTACAAGAAAACTGCACTGACTACCAAGATATGATTATATATATTTAAATTAAATGCAAACAGTGGCCACACCAAACACTGATTATCTTCTGTCAGCTCAATTTGAACTGATAATAGACAAAAAATAAAGGATTTGTTAAAGCAACATAATATCTGTTCACATCTGCCCTGAACTTATACACACAGCTGTATTTTTCTACATTACTCGTAGTCCACAGTGTTATCTAAATAAAGTAGAAGTTTTAAACATGTTATTACCTCTACATTGATACTGATGGCATTATCTCTAAACTTTTTATTTTATCAGTGCTGTTTTTGTAAAAAAAAAAAAAAAAATCAGATTAAACCTGATCAGGATACTGTCAAATCAGATCTACCTGTGCTGACTCTTTCCACTTGGCTGCTGCCTGTTGGGTGTATTGTGTTTTGTTGGAAGTGACTATCCTTGTCTCTGTCCCTTTTATTAAAGGCTAGCCTCTGTTTAGAAACATATAAAAAAACTGTCTTCTTGGTTCTCCCAGGGGTGTGGAGAAAGCATGAGAGAGATAGTGTAGGACGGACCAAGTTGAACTGTAGATAATGTACATGCCATGAAGATTTCCCCCTGGAACAGGCCTCATATTCCTCTTTTCCTCTAATAAATAGCTTTGTCTGTCGCTGCCACTGAACTAAGTTAGTGTGAGGCAGTGGTGCTTTTCTTTCATTTGCCTCTCATACTGATGAGATGTTTTGGTATTACGTCTGACCTTGATTATATCCTTTCCCCAAGTCATTAGGACCTACTTTACGTTGTGTGTCTTCATTACTGACGGCTGCTCCATTAACCAACACTAATGGACATGTTCACAGAAAACGGGACATGCCAAGAGCATTAAAAATGCTAAAGTAAATGGTCTATGGGATTAGTAGTAGGATTGACGTTATGGCTAAAGGTTGAGGTCAGAGTTATAAGTTGGTGAATTTGATCACTGCCAGTGTCAGCTGTTGACCATTGGGAAAAGGGATAAACTGATGAAGCGGTAAGCACACACAGATTGTAAGGGTAATATTTTTAATCTGGTTGCTAATCTATGAGCAATCTGTGTGGGAGTTTTATGTGACTGACACATGTGGATATGAATGTATTTGTGAGTGTGGATGCCAAAAACAGTGCTTTTTAAAAGGTCTATTATTTATAAAGGGTCACTGATCATGAGCTTTATACTAATGCATTTCTTACGCACATCAGTCTGGCATACGATGTGATTTTGCATATTCAATATGTACAAAAGAATCATTATTGTGACTGTAAATGTTAAAACAGACACGGTTTTATTAAATAAATAGTTTGAGAGTTGATCTTTTGGTTGGAAGTTTTGTGGAAAGTTTTAAGAATATTTAATTCAATTTTAATTCAGTTTATTTATACAGCGCCAAGTCACAACCAAAGTCATTTCAGGGCACTGAACAGAAACATTCATATACACAAAATAATAAGTTGACACTATTTATCTGAGGAGCGGACCGCTTTGAGTTTAACTCCATCGCAGAACTCTCATCTTGAGCAAGCATGAAGGTGACAGTGGAAAGGAAAAACTCCCTCATGAGGAAGAAACCTTTAGCAGAACCAGGCTCAGGACAAGCGGTTGTCTGCTTTGACCGGCTGGGTTTGTGAGGAACAGATACACAATGGCAGGTTGAGAATCACATGTAAAGATAGAAATAATGTCAAATGCAAACTATCAATTTGTAATCATTATTTTTAAGAAATGAAGTCAGTTTTTCCTGTAGTAGTCTAAGCCTATAGCAGTGTAACAAGCCAACCCTAAAGGATTTATCAAAAAGAAAAGCCTTAATCCCAGTCTTATGGGGCCGAGATGGTGTAGAGGCAGGGCAGCCGGCTTGGGACCTGAGAGTCCCAGGTTCGATCCCCAGTCACTGCACATCACGTGGCGTCTCTGGGCAGCACGTCTAATCCCCAAAATGTCCCCCGGGCGCTTTCAATTGCTGCCCACTGCACCACCTGGTGGTGGATGGGTTAAATGCAGAGACTAATTTCGCCATTGTATGGAAACATACAGTGCTGACATTGTGATGACATTATTATTATTATTATTATTAAAACTGGACAACGTGTCAGCCTTACGGACAGAAACTGGAAGCTGGTTCCACAAGTGAGGAGCCTGATAACCGAAAGCTCTTCCTCCCATTCTGCTTTTGAAAACTCTAGGAACCGCAAGTAAGCCTGGAGTTTAATTTTGACCAGAATGGCGAGTTAATCGCTGTCCTCTTAAATCAATTCAAATCTCAAACAGTTTTTGTGATTCTTATAAACACTGTTTTATAAACTTTACAATGCTGTCAGTTTTGCATTACACAGTTTTCATTGCCGGCACCTGCATGTGTGCCTGTGCTGTCTATTTAGCAAAATATCTCATGAACCAGTGGATGAATTCTAATGAAACTCCTATGTAACCATCAGATGCACATCTACAACCGAAATATTTTAATCACCCTAATTCATAATTAACCTTAACCATAAAAAAATAATTTAAAAAATAACAGGCAGTTTTTCAGATTGTGACCAAAAATTTGGCATGGTAGTAGCTGAGAGTCATCCCCAATGCATACTCTGAGCATAGCAACAGCTTTGTTTAAAACTTTTGCATTCTAGCCATTATGTGATATGCCTTAAGGAATGCTGCTGTTTAATTCACATGGACTTCCAAGGTTATTTTCAAGTGTGAATAGCAGCAGCAGCTGGCTATGGCATTTCCAATGCAGCCTGGAGTGCCCATTTTTCTGTCATGTATTGTGAAACTGGCATGGGTGGAAAAGTTTTAAAATTTCATTCGCAAAATCCAAGATTTTTTTTTTTAGGGAGGTTGTTTTCAGACTGTGATATTACAGTTTATTTTAGTCCCGTTAGCCTTTAGCTAGTCAGTCTGGACAGATACTGTATAAACTCTATTTCTTCAAACTAAGGTCCTTCAAAGAGCTATCTACAACAGGAAAGATGCTACTTAGTTATAATCTTTCCACAGAATCCCACTTAAATCAATTCAAACTGTTGCTATGCTACATTTAAGTGATATGAAATACCATTCTTTTTTTGTTAAGCTTGGAAAACCACACTCTACTGGAAAACAGTGATAGTACTGCTTGTAAGGATAGTCAGAGAATTTGGCGGTAAATAGCAAAAGTTTCAATAATAGATGTTTTGTGAGTGACTGCATGGTGAACAAACAGCAGGAATGAAGTGGGTGTGTGGCTGGTCTTTATTGGTCAATAAAATATAAAGGCGTACGCTTGAGTGTAAATTTATAGTTTCCGTGGTCAGTTAGTTGTATTTGTGCGAAGCAGTATTGAGACCACAAAATCCAGTAAATCAGTCAGACATAGCAGACAAAGCACTATGTTAACAAGTCACTGTAGAGAGGCTAGCGAGCCGTGATAGATGAGAGAGGGTGGAGGGCACTATTAAAGGATATAAAGTACAAAAGAGAAGGAGGGGAATCAGCAGGAAACGGCTGCTGAACGGCTCCCAGATCAATACTAATAACCACACACATCAAATGACTTCCCCTCATCCTTTATAACTCACACAGAGGAGGAAAGCAAATGGAGAAACACACGGCAAAAAGAGAAATTAGGACTAAAGGCTGTTAGAGGAGAGACAGAGAAAGAAAAAAATGTGAGTGAGGTTCAAATTTGTCTGTTTGCAATTTCTTCTTCTCCATTCTCTCGTTTTATTGTTTAATTAGAGGGCAGGGCAACGATGGAAGAGTTACTTTATCACTGCGGAAAAGCAGTTTAGCCCATTTCCACCTGCCAGAGACTTCACTGAACTCAGAGTCATATTCGAAAGATCACAGAAGTGTGTGTGTGAAAGTGTCTATGTGAGCGAGTATATAGAATGTTGGAAAGCCATGCAATTTGTGGGGAATTAGATTGTTCTAAAAGCATCTCTCAATAAGAGGCTGGTGAATGCGTTTGCCCTAATGGCCTGCCATTTTATATTTCTTTAATGAAGTTACAGAGCAGGAGGAAATATTCGACCCGGCCGTGCTCCTTTCTGCATGCACACGGCTCTCCTTTTTCCTCAGAAACCGAGGTGCTGACATTGACCTCATCTAATTCCGTCTGCCAGGGAGAAACTGAAGCCACATATTGTTTATCTTCTTCCACTTCAGCACACAGGGAAATTCAGTTCTCCATCTCTATCTCCCTTTGAGTGTTTGTGTTTATTTTTACCGTGTGTCTCTGTATGTGTGGGCATATCTGTTTACATGATTATGTCAGCCGAACTTACCATTGCTGTATCAAAGCATAATAATGCGATTCCAGCTTATTTTAGAGTGACAATCCCATTTCACCCAGGCTCCACAGCTTAGGCTTCACACCTTGCTCAAACTCAAATGTATTCATGCTCCGTCGAGTGGAAACCTCCCCATGAGACTTTGTGTTTGCGTCTGAGAGAGTGAGACAGCGAAGCAGAATAAAGTAAGGTCTTATCTGATGTCAGATGAGAAAACTAAGCACACATGCAGATATTTCCATGTGGCACTGTTGCCTGACAAATGGAACAAAGAATGCCAATTCATCCCTTTGGTGTCGAATATGAGAACCAAAGGTAATAGATTTCTCCAAAGCTTGCATCTTTCCCAGTGGTTTTATATGGATGTTTTGAAGAACCTTTTCAGATCATTTCCAGTGACTGCTTGTTTTGGAAATGATCTGAGCTGTGCGGACTTGTAGTGATTCCCACCAGAGAGCCAACGCCATGTCTACTGCTGCATACACGGACGTAAATTTGAGGACAGAGCTTTCATAAACTGTTCATTATGTTGGGACTCAGGAACAGATGGCCTTCTATAAGTTATAGTCCCACAAGAACGAGCAGAACATGTTGTCTGTGATATTTTTCATGGGTTATTTTAGTTATTTATAACCATTGGGCTTGAAAAAAGGAGATATTATATCCATATTCCCTTAAAAATAATGTGTTACAGTCCAAAATAGTTTTAAAAATATAAACTGGGCTTCTATTCTGAAGCAGAAGACATTTAGCTTCCCATTCGGGAGGCTTTATTAATTTGGGAGGCTTTATCAGTAATAAATAAATAAAAATAACTTATAAAGACTCCCACATTAATAAAAACCTCCCGGATGGGAAGCGAAACATCTTATGCTTCAGAATAGAAGTCCAGTTTATGTTTTTGAAACTTTTTTTGGCTTGATCATGACCTGGATGACTGAGAATCTTTACAAGAACAATTTGTTACAATATATTGAAGTAGCCTAGTGTCTAAATCATGAATTATTGTCATTCAAGAAGCCCTTTTGCTTGTCAATATTGCCTGAAAGAAAATTAAAATGTTCATCAAGATACCCCCCAAGAAAAGAAAAAAGAAAAAAAAGAAAAAGGATTTATTTGCAAAAAAAGAAAAAAAAAGAAATCACATTTCATAAACACATTTATGATGCACAAACAAGCTCGACCGCATGAAGACATTTTCTTGAGCAGAGATGCCAGCTGAGTATTAAATCTCAAGATAAAAGATCAAAAGTATTTCTGAACATTAGAACAGGTTTATGACAAATTTAATAATAAATAAAAATAATAATATTAATAAAATTGCTCAAACTAAATAGAGCCATGTGACATTTCTCTTTTGAATTATTTTTAAAAACATTTTGAACACTCGACTGACTCATAGTATGTTGTTATCATGTTAACTGTATGTCTTATGTGCTGATGAATGGTTTGCCATTACCTGTGAATTTCCTCTAAGGCTGTTTTAAGATGGTGCTATAACTACTAACAACGTTCACCATTGAACCATTCTAATCCATTATTTATGCTGAAGGTATAGACCCCATCTGCATATTTTACTGACCTTAATGGTCACAACTATTTACACCTGACATTTCTGTTAGTTTATCCCTCTCTCATAATTACTTAAATGGAACAAAGGCAAGCTGGAACTGATGAAAGTCTGACAGAAATTATATTGAGCTTTGTTTAAAAAATACAAAAATTGATCTTATGCTCAAACATATTTTGACAAGGACAAAAATGGACCTTTCAATGGGAAAGTATTAAGCTAGTCAAAGTGAGTTAGTTTTTTGGGTATAAACTACAAGTCTATGCATATAAAGTCCAACTTTAAATCCAACTACAAACTGTTTATTAAATATACTTTAAAGCGATGAGGTGCACTCAGATTTAATTTTTCTAACACTAGACAGTGAAGGCCTTCCACATCCATTCACACCTTGATACATGGACCAAAACAATTCACCACCAGTGGTTGGACTCGTTAGGAAGTATTCGACATGTGACAACGACCCAAATGTTTCACAGGGTCAGGGTGAGTCAGTGACTTGTAACCATAAAACCCTGTTAGTGTGATTACTACAACCAGCGGTATGCCAGTGTCCACCGTCTCTGAGGGATGTGAATGTTTTCAGTTTTCAAATTGAGTGTTTTTACGGACTGTAACTGAACAAGGAATGCAAGTAAACTTTATTTTTTGGTGCAAGATAATAAAGTGGGTAGGAGTTACAATGTGTATAAGAAAAAAAAAAAAAAAAATAAAAAAAAAATATATATATATATATATTTGTTTCCATTGTTTATTTATTTGTTGCTTGTTTGAGGCAGTGCAGAGTGATGGATCCTGGCGAACGGAAGGAGAAATTTTATCCAGGGCCAGATGCAATGGTGCAGCCCTGGGGGTGGCCAATGGGAGCCTTAGCAACCATAGTTTATTTTTCAGTCACCCTAAGGACAACTCCAATCATTTGAGGAAATTATAATTTTAAGCAATAAAAAAACTAAAAAGTATAGTTTCCTCAAATGATTGGGGTGGCCAGTTTATATATGTACTGTATATGTGTTACGGCCACCAAGAACACAGCATATTAAGGAGGGCACAAGACGCAAATATGAGGGTTCAAAAGATTCAATTTATTAAAGCTTCTGCTTACTGTAAAAAAATAAAATAAAAAAAAGATTAGGAACCCCCAATTTCCGTGTCCAAAAAAAACAGGCACAAAAACCCAAAGTAACAACTTAAAGCTGGACCTGATGAGCTGGCCAAACCAAACAAAAAGGTACAGCAGCAGGCCAACCCTATACAGGGCCATCGAAGCTGCTGCTGATACCAGACTAAAGCTATAAAAAAACCCTAGAAAACACCTATTGCAAAAGAGAGCAAAAACAGGACTACCAGTCCCACCAGGTCAAAATCACTACAAAAACATACAAATAAGTTAACAAAAATTACCTGTGGTGGCTGAGGCCACCATCTGCAGGCCACAGCTCAAGGATGAAGAAGAAAAAAAGGCCCCAGAAAAACCAGGGCGGCCAATAAAAAGGTCCAAACAACAGGCCTAAAAAAGATTGACTGAGAGGTCCAAACAAGTGTGAGGGAGCCTGTGAGAGAGAGAGAGAGGCAAAAAGAGAGAGTGCGAGCTCCCTGAACCCAGCCTATTTATTGGTGGGCAGAACATGCCACATCACAAAACATTTCAGCTATCAGCCAACCCAAAACCTGTCCAAAGAGACAAAACTATAAGGCCAATGTGCCTGGCACATAACAGTATGGTAGTAGCCATCTTGAATTAATTTTATTATTTTATTTTATTGACCTTTATTTGTAGGTTGAGGGGATTGGTGGCTCAGAGGTGAAAGAAGGTGGGCCTGTAATCGGAAGATTGCCGGTTCAATTCTCGGTACTGACAATGTCAAAATGTGGGTGGGATAGGTGAAGCACCCACACCTGCCTCCACCCTCATTTGCCCCTGTCTGGGCCCTTGAGCAAGGCCCTTAACACCACCATCTGCTCTCCCGGGCACCCTAGATGGCAGCTCTCTGCTCCACACAGAGGGCTGTGGTAGCTCGGTGGTTTGTGGTTGCATTAGGAAGGACATCCAGCGTAAACAATAAAATAAAATAAAATAATTGCCAAGTCTCTTGTTCACTGTGGCGACCCCAGAAGAAGGGAGCAGCCGAAAGAAAAAAAAAAAAAAAAACTTTATTTGTCAGTTTGTGGTCAGTGTCATGGTCTTGTAATCCTGAGGTTGCGGGTTTGAGCCAAGGTTGCATCAGAAAGGGCATCCAGCATATTTGCTAAATCTTTCATGCAAGTTTGCTCGTTGTGGCGACCCCTGAAGAAGATGAAATAAACTTACTTACTGTTTGACTATGAAAATCCTATTGAGATCTTAGATCTCTTTTACAAGGGAGGCCTGGGCCTGAATGCAGCCTAACATGCATGTTTTTGGACTGATACAGGTGCAGTGAAATACATTTACAATGAGAGTATTTAGTTTTGAGGGCACACTACGTGGTTGAGAAAACAAAACAAACAAAAAAATAG
Organism: Nematolebias whitei; assembly: GCF_014905685.2. NCBI lineage: Eukaryota > Metazoa > Chordata > Actinopteri > Cyprinodontiformes > Rivulidae > Nematolebias > Nematolebias whitei. The sequence continues at coordinate 30,170,147 of NC_056508.1, read as the reverse complement.
GACAAAAAAGTGATTTTTCTTCATCCACAATTTTAACTGGGTTCAAATGTTTTATCTATTTTTTGTTCTTTTACTAATCTTTTACAGTCCAATGTGGCTATTTTAGAAATTTCTTAATTCATCATTTGCATGATTCACATGGAAGCCATGCTAAAAAAAAGACCAACTAAACAGTAAACAACAAATATATGCATATATTATATCACTATAAGAACCAGGCAATCCAAAGCATTTTATCCTATGCAATGAGTTACAGTGAGCATTTTGTCATTCTATGGTGTTTGTCAAATGTGTCTTTTTTGCGTTTGAAATTGCTAACAATCATATGACCCTTGTTGCTCTCCAAGAGACTTTGCAATGAACATCAGAGCTCAATTTGAAGGTGGAGTCACATAGAAGAACTGTATGTCTTCTCACTGTCTCATCAAACCATGAGTGCTGCACCAGTCCAACCATTCAAGTAAAATGCCTCTATAAGAAGACATGAAGGAAGGGGATAGGCTCAATTGTTAAATTGCCATCACTATGGGTAGGGAGGCAAAGAAGACGAAGGGACCCTGCACAACCAGAAAGGCCTTTGTCATCAGACTAATTTCACATAGTAGTCTAGTGGGAGGCTCTTTCTAACTCATATTAAATGAATAAATTGACTCAACTTTTGTCTCTTTGATTGCAACTAAATTTTTCATAACTTTTTGTTTCTATCCCCTGATGTTTTCACTGTGCAGATTAACAACCTGCATACCCCTGAGCAGCTAACCGTGGATTTTAATAAAATCTTTTGTGTTCAATATCCTCTAAATCAAGTAAATATTGACATGTGGCTTATTTGTTCATAGTTTATGTTGAAAGAATGTATCATACAGGGCTACTGTAACATTTTTTTCCCCGTCTACAATTCTTGTATTACAATAATTCAGGTATGTTGTTAAACAACTGCATCACAGATTTTTGAGAAAAGTTGAACTCTAAACTAAAGTGAGCAGATCACATTTATCTACATTTTAGATTGAGCAAAAAATACACAAAAATAGTTGCACATACTTGATGATACTTGCATCTGTTACTAACATTGGACTGATATTTTCCAGTTAACCTACAAAAAAAAAAATGTCATTGATATTTCATTTTACAATACTTGTTCAACGGTGTAAGAAGACAGACCAAAGAAAGAAATGAAAGAAAGATAATTGAGAAGGTAAAGGAGTTTTTGCCAAAAGTTATAAAAAAAAGTTATATTAAGCTAAATCACATAAAGTGTCATGCTTCATAATACAGGGGAAAAAAGTAAAGTCATCTTAGTTAACAGAAGACAATCAGACCAACTTTGAAAAATCAAATTATAATGCCCCAGAAACAAAAAAACATTCCAACGTCTTTTAGAGAAAATAGTTTACTTCCCTACATTTCTTTTGGCACCGGCTGTGGTGGTCTATCATTCTGGACATGAAGATCCTATGTACCATATCATATTTTTCGCCGTCGCACAGCCGTATAAGTCGCATCAGTCCAAATATGTCTAATAAAGTAGAAAAATTCACAAATGCGTCACTTCGCCGTATAAGTCGCATCTATTATGCATCACCGCTAGGGGTTGAACGACTACATAATTTTTAAACTCGACATTAACATAATAAAACTTGAGTAGAACTCGAGTACTTGATGACATCATAGGATCTAAAGATGCAAAAATAAACAAATAAAGCCCCAAAAATGGTAATTATTAACAAAAAAACCTACAAAACATTGGGGGCATATTATATATACATATATATATATATATATATATATACAATATACCATTTATCATACTGAAAATAAGTCACAGGAAAAACTAAACTATTAGTTTTTATTATTAAGCTAGAAAAGTGAAAGAAACGTGCGGCACGTCAAAAACGAAACTAAAAAGAGTGAGACAGTCAACCACCCCTCACCACCGCCTGCAGTGGTGCGCATTTAGTTTAGTTTTAGAGATTAATATGTTTATAGGTTTTTTTATAGGTTTAGAGATTAATATTTTTTGCTTTTTGTTTGTGAAACAAGGTCAGAGGAAGCTGGTTCTGGTTCGGTCGATTGGACCCGGTGTTACACCATATTCTGTGACCTGCAACTGTGCATGCAACACCACCCCCTGGTTCTGGTTCGGTTGATTGGACCCGGTGTTACACCATATTCTGTGACCTGCAACTGTGCATGCAACACTGCCCCCTACGGTCACAATATACGGTGGTCACAAAATATGGTGTAACACCGGTTCACAACGAGCTCCAAACAGTCAGGAAGTTGATTCATTTTCTGTTTCCTTATGGTAGTTGAACCGGAAGATTCATCTTTAGTGAGATATTTCCAAACTATTGATGTATTTCTACCTGTTTGCCAAGACTGGGCCTGCTCCGCTCCATCTGTCTGCTTGGAGGAATCCATTTTGAAGCCTGCGCCCGGTGCGGATCACGTGACATATGACGCAATGACGTAACAGCGACGTAATGACATCACCACAAATACTCTACATGAAATTGAAAAACTCGATAGATGTCCTAAGAATCGATGTGTCAATTACTCGAGTAGTCTGTTAAAGCTCTACCCTTTAATTGTTAGCACAGTTGACACACAGTAAGAATGTTCTGGGTTTGGACCTGGGGTCATTCTGTGTGGAGTTTGCATGTTCTCCTCATGCTTGTGCGAGTTTTCTCTAGGTATTCTGTTTTTTTCCTACAGTTGTGGCATATCAAAATGTTTAGCTTTATATATGCTTATTTTTATGTTTAAATATACATCAACCGGGATGGCATGGTGGCGCAGTTGGTAGAGTGGCCACCTCTCAGTGAGATGGTTACCAGATTGAATCCCGACCAGGGGGCTATTCTTAGTGGAGTTTGCATGTTCTCTCTGTGCATACATGGGTTTTCTCCAGGTACTCTGGTTTCCTCCCACAGACCAAAAACATGCATGTTAGGCTGATTGGTAACTCTAAATTGTCCCTAGGTGTGAGTGAGAGAATGAATGATTGTTTGTCTCATTTGTCTCTACGTGTCCCTATGATGGACTGGAGACCTGTCCAGGGTGACCCCAGCCTCTTTCACAGTGACTGCTGGATATGGGCACCAGTGACCCCCGTGACCCCCCAAAAAAGAAGAAGTGGGTAAAAGATAATGGATGATGGATAAACATCAACATATACACATATATTTGCTTAAATGGTGTTATTAAAACTTTGCTTTGGTTAAGTGTGATGTTTTTTTAGTGCCAAGTGTGACTGTAATTTTTTCTCATTTTATTTATAATAGCCAAAACAAGTACATTTTAAACTTGTTTTATTAGTGTATTACTTGATTTTGTGCGCTTGTGCATGCATGAATTTGCTCACACTCGTGTGTGAAGTGGGTGTGGGCCTAGAAACTAATGGTGACTTATTAACATCATAATTCAGCCGAGCAGGACAACTAATCACTGAGACCTCAGATAGACCAGCCACAAGGCGTGATGGATGAAGCCTCTGTGTGTGTGTTTGTTCATGATGATGTGTGTGTGTGTGTGTGCGTGTGTGTGAATGTGTGTCTATGAATGTGCTCTTGTGTGAGTGAGTGACTTAGTGTGTTGGTGATAGATAGCTTGTGTAGGGGTCCTTTCACACTGAGATGTCTTCTAATCGGTCTTAATGATTTGGCTCTATTGATGAGTAGCTTTGATGAGAATGGGGGCTGTAGGGACAGGGTGTCTCAACAAAACTGAAACAGAACATGCAATTAAATAAAGTCAGGTCCATTTTCAAATTTGAAGAGATTTTAACACCAGATCACAAATAATGACACTTCTGCTTGTTCTTCCTGCCTGTGTGTGTCTGCATATGTGCTGCTCGTTAGTGTTCTTGTACTTGTTGGGTCTCTTTAGCTCACAGTTGGCTTGGCTGAAGTCATATGTAACAAGAAACCATATAAAGGACTATGTCAAAGTCTTTCTTATCCTCCTCTGTCTCTTTGTCTATCTCTCGACATCCATAGGCATTACCACTCATCCGTCTTTGGCCCAGTCAGGACTCTTTACACTCATTTAGCTCCAACTGAGGTGGAGCAGTCTGAACTTTGAGATATTTATAGACAAAGAACAAACAAGAGAGTAAACAGGATGCAATCGAAAGAGAAATAGAACTGGTTCAAGATCAGCCGATTAGCAATAATACGATTGCCATCACAAGTTCTGCTCTATTTAGCTTGCAGTTATTGTAACTAATGTCAGCAATGAAATTACTTGGCTGAGATAATTTAGCACATGTCTGATATGAGTTATTCATAATATGGACATTTCCCCACCCATCCTCTTTTGCTAACTCCATCCCTTAGCAGGCGGCGAGAGCCAGCGGAAGAAAGGAAGAGACAAACTGAATTAGTGTTCTTTTCATCATCCGTGACCAGCGAGCCGTCTGATAACCCTGATCTCATTACGAACGCTAATTGTCAAGTTTCCTCTCCTCTCATCCTCCCTCCCTCACCGTACACACTAGTGAGGACTGAAGGCTTGTCTCCTCACTGAGAGGACGCTTCTCTTTCATTCCATCATTTCATGCCCGAGTATTTACTTCCTGACTGTTAATGGTTCCGACTTTAGTACCAATATCCACTTCTAGCTTAATCATTTCTGAGCAGCAACATAAGCGATTTCTAATCTGCTGAATGCAGGCTGGCAAATCTTTCAGCGTTCACATTTGACGTCTTCAGCCGTCTGTTTTGCATGGACATCGCAACCCCTTTTCCTCTTCACACACCCTCACATTGTATATCTATATTACACTGTGCCTTTGTCTCAAACACTCTTCAAATAAACCAATTCTTTCTTTATTATGTTTTTTAAACACCGACGTTCTGAACATTCTCTCTTCAGCCTGATGATGTCTTAAAGATGAGACAAAGAAGCATCAGGGCTGTTTTGATTATTAGTTTTTTTCCATGCTATGAGTAATGACCACAACTTTTAATGGGGGTCTTACCAATGTCCTGCTATTAATTAAAGCTTGATTGGAAGAATAAATTAATCTAGCCGCGGTTTGCCCGATCAATAACCCATATGAGGGCTCCATTAAGCACCAAGGGCTGAGCACTCTCTGTGTGAAATGTGTGTAGTGAAGGCGGTGGGGGAATCAAATGGCTGCCTCAGATTGCAGGTGATTTTCTCCCCTATTAATCATAACAAGCTCGTCAAGTAATGGGAGGTGTGTGTCTGCAGCCATTTGTTCATGATTGTGTGTGTGTGTGTTTTCTTGTACTTTTGTGTGTTTAACAAAATGGAATTGATTTTTGAGTTGTTGATGTGGTTTGTGAGTTGAAATATTTTAGTATATATACGAATCTGGAACTTTGTATTTTGATGGATTCACCCGCATTCTATGCTAATTAATATTTTAATTTCAGCTCCTTCAAACGATAATCTAATACGAGTTTCAGTTCATTTTACGTACAGACCCAATTTCAGCAAAAAGAAAAAAAATATATAAATGCAACTGACAAACTTCTCAACTGTGAAAACAATTGACAGTTAGTTAAGCAAGCAAGAAGAGTCAAATGTAGTTATTTATAGATTTGAGTTCTAGAAGTGCCTCTCCAATAAAAAAAAAAAATCATAAAAAAATTGTGTTCAAAACGGTTACTTGCTGAATTATAATCAAAAGGTTCCTGTCTGATTCAAAGTGTAAAAGCACTATGTGAAGTTGGGAGATGTTTGTTCTGGATGTTTGAACAATGTTTGTGGGGTTCCTCAGGGGTCAGTCCTGGGTCCCAAACTGTTTATAATTTATGATCTATTGTACCTGAAATAATGTAAATAAAAGTGTATTATTTGCTGATGATACAAATATTTTTTGTGTTGGCTATGACATGGAACAACTGTTAAAGGATGTAACTAATGAAATGAACAGACTTAAAATGCGGGTTGATGAAAAAAAGCTTTTCTTTAACCTAAACAAAATAACAATGATGTTATTGGGGAACTGTCAATCACATACAGAAAATCAAGTACAAATAGATGGAGTGAAAATTGAAAGAGTTCATGAAAACAAATTTCTAGGTGTCATTATTGATGATAAACTCAACTGGAAACCACATATCAAATATGTTCAAAGTAAAGTCTCAAGAAATATCACCCTCTTAAACAAAGCAACGTTGGTGATAGAAGAAAAAGCATTACATGTACTCTACTGTTCACTAATCTTATCTTATTTAAGCTATTGTACAGAAATCTGGGGCAATAAATGCAAAACTACACTACAGGCATTAACAAAAAAAGAGCAATAAGAATAATCCATAAGGTGGGATTTTTAGAAAGCACTAATACATTCTTTGTTAAATCTAAATCATTAAAGTTCATTGACATAGTGAATCTACAGAGAGCTCTAATTCTTTACAAAGCCAAAAATAAATAATTACCGGAAAACATTCAAAACCTGTTTAAGACTAAGGAGCAAATTTATAAGTTAAGGAGGGAATCACAGTTTAAAATATACAAATTCAGAACTACTAGAAAATCTTTTGTGTATCAGTAAGTGGAGTCAAACTGTGGAATAATTTGAAAAGTGAACTTAGACAATGTCCAAATATAAAACTATTCAAATTGTCATATAAACATATGCTTTTTGTTGGATAAAAATATATAATATTATTACTTAATTATTGTTGGGGTTTTTAGTTATTTGTTATTGATGCTTTTGTTTTTTTCTCATGAAGTTAACGGAATAATAATTGTTCATCTACCATAGTTAACTTAAATAGATACTATATTGATGGGTTAAATATGTGTTTAGTTGTTATACTGTATGTATGGATTATACATGTAATAAATGTAAGATTATGTAAGTGGTTAAGGAGTGGGAATGTTGATAAGTTTATACTTCTACCCACTCCAATGAATAAGTAAAACAAAAAGTTTTGACATTATGCTTCATGCTATATATATATATATATATATATATATATATATATATATATATTCAATAAATAATAAACTAAAACTAAACCAAACTAACTAAAACGAACAGGAAATGAACATAAAACAAACATAAAACAAACTGTATTTTGTGATTCCACTAAAGCCAACAACAAGACATTGTTCAACTTTAATGTGTGATGAACATGTAATTACATTTTTAGTGCCTCGTGTTTGTCAACTGAAAATAAGTGAACAACCCATTACCATATACCTCTGTGCAGTTCAGGAGTTTGATGACAGAATTTTAGGTGGCACAGTTGGAAATAATCTTTTGTGCTTTGAAAGTGACTGTTTTTAAGGACAAAGTGCCCAAATGAAAACTTTTTGACCATGGCTTAAGACCGCCATTTCCTAACAATAAAAACTGTAAAAAGTAAATGAAAGCAACATAATTGATAGGATATATAAATAAGAATGTGTGAGCAGAGAATAGATGAGAAACGTAAAGGTCTAGTATAGGTAAATGCAAATGTAACAACATTAAATTAGCTAGTTTGTACATCCCATCATCCAACAGATTTTTAACTGAATGTTACCTCCTAAAAGTGGAATTTTAACATGAACTACTGTAAATTGAACAGAACGTGAACTGCTTTCCTAATAAACTGTGGACATGAATCATCGACTTGGACTTTGAACTAGTTCTTCAGAAGTGTGAACTTGCACAACACATAATTTGAATATACTGTAAAAAGATAAATGTAACTTACCCAGAATGCAATATGTGCTTAGGAATTTACCATGTGGTGTTTCATGCTTATTTGATTCTTGTTAAATTGTTTTTTCATTTGTTTCTTTGCTGAAGTAAATGTTTTTCCTCACAGCCTGGGAAAAGTGAAAACCCTAATTCCTTATTTAATTTTATTAAAGTCTTTTCTTGATGGAATTCCATTTGAGAATGAGAAAACCAATAAATTAGAGTTCATCTTACATCATCCATAAGGAAATATCTTACAAAAGGATGATAAAAGCCATACTGCGGATCTGTTTCCCATTTCGCTCCCCATTTTACTCCATCTTTTATAGCGGGTAAATGTGTGTGTACACAGCATGCGTCTACGTGACTCTCCACTGTTAATGGAAAACTTTGCTTGGTTTCTCTCGCCTCATTATTTGATAGACCAGATAAGGAATAGATTTGATTCTGATTAATAACATTATCTAGAGTTCATTGTTTCCGCCAGTCAGCCGAACAACTTCATATCAGTCCAAGTAATGCGTCAGAAACACCACTGCTGTGTTTAATAATATGGCTGTTAGAAAAGCCATTTGTTCTCATTGTAGCTGCAAGTCTCATTTGGTTGGATGCATCAGTTCTCTACCTCACCAATCCTGCTGACACAATGGGGAATTCCAAGCAAATGAATGTAAGAAATGGCAATATTTCGACAATTGCATTGAGGAGAGCACTAGGAATTTGTACTGCAATAAATATGAACACAATTATATTGAGAAAATATTGAAAACGTTTTGAGAAGTAACATTCTGCCATCAATGTCCACAAACGATATACTGTGTTTTATAGACAACAATAAATGATTTCTCATAATCATCATCATCATCATCAACTTTATTTATAAAACGGTTTAACACCAGCCACAGCTGAAACAAATTGCTGAACATGAGTAATAAATAAGACAAAATAAAGCATAAAAATAAAGTGACAAAGCTTAGCACACAATGAATTAAAAACTCAATACAAAACACAATAAACAGAGTTAATCAGATAAAATCAATACCAATAAAAATTAAGTAAAATCAAGTCTCAGTTGGGTTGAAGGCCAATGAGTAAAAATAAGTTTTCAGACAGGTTTTAAATGTTGACAGTGAAGGTGTCTGTAGATGATTATCTATAAAGGATTACTTGCAATTTAAGGGGGCGGCACAGAGGTGCAGAGGTTGGAGCTGTCCCCTCTCAGCAAATGATCTCAAGGTCATCTGCCGGCTATGGGCCATTCTGGGTGGAATTGGCATGTTCTCCTTGTGCATACATGAAAGTCCTTCAGGTACTGCATTTTCCTCCCACAGATCAGAACATGCATGTTAGGTTCATCAGAAACTCAAAGTTGTCTCTAAATATGAGTGAGAGTGTGAATGGTTGTGTCTCGTTTGTCTCTGTGTCCCTGTGATGGACTGGAGACCATCGTGGGTGTACCTGCATCTCGCACAGGGATGGCTGGAGATAGGCACTCTGTAACATGGAAAGGAGTGGGCAAAAATTAAATAAATAAATAAATAAATTAAAAAAATGGATGGATGAACACAGTATTCAATGAGTACCAATTTCACTCATGACCTGATATTAAAAAAATGCACAGATGGCTGCGTATAATATATAGCTGGCTAATACAAACAAACCGGAGATTGCACAATTTAATTTACAAATTACTCCTGAAATGTTGCCTTTATAAAAGTGGAACAATATTGTTGGATCTCTGTACTGTAAACTAAAAAATAGCAACAAAAAACAACAACAAAAAAACCCTGTGAAAAATCCGAATGAAGCTTCTTTACATTTTAATGACAAAACTTTTTTGTGCATAATGAACCTTCCAGTAGATCATGCAACTGAAAGCTTGGTATCCAAACTTTAATCAACACAAGTTAGTTTGTCTTACTCTGTAAATAATACTCTTGTTTTTAATGCATCATGTGATCGAGTGCACTGAACATAGTTTATCTAATAGTTGCACCAAGATGCTAAAGTAAACTTTTGTCAGAATATTTGCTGTATAAATATTGAAATGACAGAGCTGTCAGTGAGAAACGATAAACGGAGTATTTTTTTAAATAGATTTTTCCCAAAGTTTATTTCTTAATACACCACAAAATTTAGTTCCTCATTACTTATACAGTACAACTATAGTTTGCCTAAAGTTTTTCTGCTGAGGTCACCTGTGGGGAGAGTTTGGGCCCCCGTCACAGCTGTGAACACGGGAGCACTCTAACAATAAATGAATGTGGCAGCAAAGATCGGCCAAACAGTGATGGTCACAACGGGGTTCCAGCAACCCTTAATCATCAAGCTGCAACAAATTAATTACCACAATCATCTACCTACGGCAAATTAATTATCACAATCAATCTTCACAAATTATACCGGACCTTAAAATAGCCTGCAGTCAACTGGCAACCAGCACCTCAGGCCTGCAGGGTTTAATGTATGGAGCAAGTGTGTCTAAAAACATTAGCAGTTATGAACAGTATCACTGCATTTTAAATATGAATATTACAGAAATATGCACAGGGACTTACTGACACACGTGTATAGATGAGTAGGACTGTTTCTTTTGTTGCAGATGCAATTTTGAAAACGTAAACCCAATAGTTTAATTATCAACCTAAACAACATCGACCAACAACAAAAACCTCTTACAACCTTCCCACCCCCACAAATGACAGAAGCTGACCCTTTCAGAAGAAACCCAGTCGACAGACTCCCCACTTCACAACACAGGACCAAAAGGCCAAAAACATCTGTTGCTTGTTTCAGTATCAGACAATACATTTTGGCTTTAGATGTGATCTGTTCATGCTTTAACTGATCCAGTTTGTTAATTTATTTATTTATTTATTTGTTCATGTTTTATTTATTTAGCTGATCCAGTTTGTTAGTTTGTTTATTTATGTATTTTGACAGCATGGTGGCTTGGTTGGAAAAGCTGTTTTCTCTCAGCAAGAAGGTCGCTGGATTGAATCCCGGCAGGGAACTTTCTGGGTGGAGTTTGTATGTTCTCTCTGTGCATGCGTGGGTTTTCTCTGGGTACTCTGGTTTCCCCCCACAGACCAAAAATATGCTTATTAGGCTGATTGGTAACTCTAAATTGTCCCTAGGTGTGAGTGAAAGAGTGAATGGTTGTTTGTCTCGTTTGTCTCTTTGTGTCCCTGTGATGGACTAGAGACCTGTCCAGAGTGTCCCCCACCTCTCAAACAGTGACTGCTGGATATGGGCATCCGTGATCCCCATGACCCGAAAAGGAAAAAGTAGGTAAAGATAATGGATGGATGGATTTATTTAATTATTACAGCCAATAGAGTAATAGACCTAATAGTAAGTGAAGCATGATGTTAGGCATCAGGCTTCAAATATTTAGCAATAATCAAAGGTTGTAAGTGAAGACAAGAAAACCCAAAGTTTTCAAACTGACAATACATTACATTATTCACTTCAATAACATGAGAATTTCCTCTGTGAACACTTCACAAGGTGAAACTTGTGTCACTGAGAGGCTCCATCCAGCTATAAGCAGTGTCTGTGTGGGAGGTAAACCTCATGAAAACAGTTTCATTTGCATAGCTGTGAAGTGATGCTGGACATCTGGTTTTTCTATGGTCAACCATGAGAACTATTTAAAAAGACAATATTGTTAGGGAAGTGAGCAGGCATGATATAAAGCATCGAACTGTACAAGTAGAGCCTCGTTTGCATATTCTTAAAAACAAAACAAAACTGCTGCTATTGACAGAAGAAAAAAAACCCACAAGTTTTGAGATTATGTTGTGGCAATTTTACTTTATAATTAAACAAAAGACAAAAATTGACAGCTGGGAGGTTCATTTGGACAATCGTATTGCAGTTTCCCATGGATCAGACTTTATTTGAATCTGGATCTCTCTATGATGAGAGCAATAACAATGATACTTATCATTCTTTGTCATCTCCAGGGCAGTAATGAGCCACTGTTAATACATTAATGCACAAGCAATCATGTTTTCAGAACTGCAGTAGACATTTTGACTCCGATCAGGCTTCTCTGGGGCACTGTGGCATTAACACTGATGACACTTCATTTGTCATTTTTGGTCGTTCCAATTCCACTTCCAAAGTAGTGAGAATACCTAATGACTAGATAATAATTCAAGACATTATCACGAATCAGACAGAAAAAAAATACTGTTTTTCTTGCATGCTACAAAATAACTTGTTTTACTTATATTTTCCAATGTGCAGCATTAGAAGCTGGTGAACCATGAAACAGCATAAACAAGTAAGCAGCCAGTCTCTAGTTAAGATTCTTTAACTGAGAGCTTATGTCGATACCTTAAGAAAGCAACGTTGCTTTGATAAAAAATATAAAAAATAAAACACTTTAGTTGTGCAAGTTGACCATACTTCTGATGCACTGCTGCAGCTGGTTGAAAATAATATGACTGAAATTTAATATTTTGTTCATGGCAGGAATGAAAAGAGGTCATCTAAATTCTGGTCAACCCTTCAGCTGTTGACATTTCACATCAATATACTTCTCTCCCTCCAGGAAACCACGAAAAGGTACAGAAAATCAGAACAGAAACACAAGTTTACTCTTGTCAGTGATTTATTCTCCTCCAAACATTCAATTTTGTAAATAACTAGAAGTCTAAGTTTCTCTGTCCTTTTTGTTAAACTGGAGCTATTTTTTTTTTTGGTTTGATCTTTGTTATGTTTTTTTTTTACATGGTTTAGACAGACAACATATTTTTTTAATATAGTTAAATATGGACTCAAGTTTGTGTATCAATGCACTTATTAAAATATATATTTGTACACCAGGGATAGATTAATAATACAAAAAAATAGTCTGCTTGTTATTATGATACAGATTAATGTTGTTTTTGACATAATATATTTGAATTTGCAGCTCTTGCGTTTCACCTTATTAAAAATAAGACAAAAAATAATCTCGACTTTTTGATTAATATAATTTTTGTCCTTCTGGTATGTGTTCCCATACTTTCTACCTTGTCCTGTCTTGTCAGCTGCACAACTCCTTGTCAGTTTCCCCCTGTTTGTCCATGTTTTCTAACGTCTCTGCTAGTGTCTGTCCTTCTTTCGTAGTCTCTTTCTGTCCCCATCATTCTCTCTGAGTCTGTCACCGTGCCTGTAACGCCCGGTTTTTCTCTCTGCTGCATGTGGAAACGAAGCAGACACTGTTCAGCTCTTGTACAAACTGGGCTCAGCCATATTATGTGACATCTCAATGGCGCCAACAGGCAGCATTGCACACAAACAAGCACGTTCTTCTCAGCATTCTTAGTGACATGTATTCAAAAAAATTAACTTGTGTAGAATATTAAAGCCATGTTATGAGTAAATTTACTTGTATTTTTTACTTTAAGTAAGCATTCGAGTGTACTATATGTCTGTGTGCTCAGGAATAAAGGGAGTTCTTTATTGTGTATGCTGCATTGTGTGTGTGTGTGTGTGTGTGTGTGTGTGAGTGGTGGGGGTCTCTTGATGGCCTTTAGCCCTCATCTAGGCATGCTCCACAGTCTGCAGTCTGATTGGTCTCAAACGGTCCTGACAGGAAATCCATCTATGTGCGTATACGTGTGTTTGTGTGTGTGTGTAGCGATGGATGCATCAGGATGACAGCTAAATTGAGTGCCAGGCCAAAAAGGCCACAGGATCACAATGAGAGAGATGAGGACACCACCGCGCCATAAGAGACTGGAGAAGAGATGCTGGCGCTGAGCCCAGAGATGACATGGAAGGACAGTGGATGGTGGTGGTGTGTTTTATGTTTGTGTGTGTATAATTGAGTTTTAATATGGTCCTGGATGATGCGTCGCTGACATCAAGGGGAGGAGAAAAGAAGGTAGGAGAGCAGGAAATGGAAAAACAATGTTTTCTTCCAGGCAAGATAAAAGGGATCATGACCTCTCTGATCCATTTTATCTTTTGTTTTAATAGTAGTTTTCCAGATCAGCATGTCAAACTTTGATTAAAACAATATAATAATTATAAATATAATTTAATAAGATATAATAAATGCAATATAATAAAATTATATATTTTTTCCCCTCACTCGCTCTGGTATGAGGCGCACACATTCTCTTCCCTCTCCCTGTTCTCCTCCTGCTTTTTTTGCTCTCTGTCAGTGTATCAGATCTCCTATTTTTACACATCTTCCAAAATGAAAACTACTGTTATGGATCTGACTTACTGGACTTTCGACACAAATTACAAAATCTTTTCAACAAAGCGACAGGGTCCTGGAGAACCCTCATGTCTGCTTGGACGACACGCATGCAGATTGCATATAATTGGAGTTATGATAACAGGTTTCCTATTTTTGGAAAAGTCTGGATCCTGGTTTATCAACATACAAAAAAGATGGCCGCAGCTAATCTGGCTTGTCAGGCTGCTGCCTATGTGAAGGTTTAGTTTGTGCTTTGAGGACTCAAAATCAGCTGATTTACTAGCTAAACCATAAGATGGAAATGATTTGAGAATCACAGGTCACCTGTGGCTTTGGAAGTTGCCAGCATGAAACGACCTTGGAGAGGCTCGTAAGCATGGACCAGTAAAATGCACCATAATCTGTCCATTTTGGATCTTGAAAGTATCAGTACAGACTCAAGGCTGACAAGAAAAATAGTCTGCCTGAATAAATCAACAATTGTGGATTATCTGAATCTGACTCCCTGGTTGGCCTCGAAATAGGCCGACTTATCAATTTCTCCTGGGAAATGTGTAAACTAAGGAAAAGCTTCGTCTATTGCACCCGTCCCCCCTTCCCAACTTCTGTGGAGGCTTATCAGAACTGTGCTGGCTTACCATTATCTTATCAGGACAATGGACTATCTGGTAGTGTTTCATGGACCGCCTCATCTTCAAATGCATATGTAATGTGTTCATAAATATGCTTGCTGGCAGAGTTTTTTCGTTGTCTTAAATCATGTCCTATAGGACAAGGTGTGAAGAGATCTCTTTTTGTAATGCCACTATCCCCTCCTCATGGCTTTGTTCCCTTATTCTATCTAAAAATGTATTCTGAAAAGGATAAGAAGACCACACTCTTAGAGAGCAGCAGCTACGTGCACTCCACCCATCTTTCGGACGACTTCACGGACACATTCTCGCTGTATCTCAGTACAATGATACGATACAATACAATACAACTTTATTTATAGAGCACTTTAAAACAACACTGTTGGCCAAAGTGCTGTACACTAGGACATACAAAAACATAAAAACCCCACACGTTAAAAATGTGAAATAAAATAAAGATAACAAATAAAATAAAACAAATAACTTAGAGTCATTAAAACCAACATTTCAAACTGAAGTAAAAGCCAAAGAGAAAAGATATATCTTCAGAGAAGACTTAAAAACAGGAAGTGAGCCAGCTTGTCTGACATGCAGAGGCAGCTCGTTCCACAGTTTAGGGGCAGCGACTGAGAACGCTCGGTCACCTCTCAGTCTCCTGTTGGACCTTGGGACGACCAGCAGCAGCTGATCTGCTGACCTGAGAGAGCGAGAAGGAGTGTACAGCTGGAGCAGGTCGGACAGATACTGTGGGGCGAGACCATGAAGACATTTGAAAACAAATAAAAGAACCTTAAAATTAATCCTGAAGCGAACCGGGAGCCAATGTAGTGATTCTAAAACAGGGGTGATGTGTTCTCGTTTTTTGGTACCAGTTAAAAGGCGGGCAGCTGCGTTCTGAACCAGCTGAAGTCGAGTCAGTAATGACTGGCTCAGACCGACATAAAGAGAATTACAGTAATCCAGGCGAGTTGTGATGAAAGCATTGGATTAAGATCTGAAAATGATGTTGTGACAGAAATGGTTTGACCTTGGCCAGTTGTCTCAAATGAAAGAAGCTGGACTTGATCACTGATTTAATCTGCGTGTCAAGTTTGAAGTCACTGTCCAGCCTCACGCCCAGGTTAGTTGCTGTCTCAGTCAGATGTTCTGTTAAAGGACCCAGATCAACATGGATATTGGAGCCTTCACTAGGCTTAAACAACAAGACCTCTGTCTTTTTGTCATTAAAATGTAAGAAGTTTAGTGACATCCATGCTCTGACTTCTGCCATACACCCCAGGAGTTGTTTCAAGGAATGGTGTTTGCCCTGTTTTAACGGAACATAGATTTGGCTGTCATCAGCATAAAAATGAAAAGAAATGCCATGTTTCCGGAGAAGATGTCCCAGAGGGAGTAGATACAGGGAAAACAGAAGAGGGCCAAGTATAGAACCCTGAGGTACTCCACAAGTGAGAGGGGCTACAGAGGACTCCACAGCACCAATGCGCACGCAGAAGTTTCTTTCTGTCAAATAGGATCTGAACCACTGTAGAGCAGGACCCTGAATGCCCACCCAGTTCTCCAGACGAGACAGGAGGATGTGATGGTCTACTGTGTCGAAGGCAGCAGTCAAGTCCAACAACATTAAAACTACACAGTCACCAGAGTCTGCGGCTAAAAGAATGTCGTTGAAGACTTTCAGCAGCGCAGACTCAGTGCTGTGGTGAGTTTTAAAGCCAGATTGAAACTGTTCAAGAAGGTTGTGGTCGTTTAAGTATGATGTTAACTGATTGTAAACAATTTTCTCCAAGATCTTAGATATGAAGGGCAGTTTTGAGATGGGTCTAAAGTTGGACATTACTGTGGGGTCTAGGCTAGGTTTTTTAATCAGTGGTGTCACAACTGCATGTTTAAAGCTCGCTGGTACCTGTCCACATGCCAAGCTGTCATTTATAATTTGGGACACATGAGGGGCCACGGTGTGAAAAACCTCTTTAAAAAGACGAGGTGGGATGGGATCATTTGGGGATCCAGCAGGTTTCATACGACCAGTGATGTCAGTTAAGGAAGACAGGGTGACGAGCTCAAACTGACTGAAGACAGCAGAGCGTGTGACGGAGACGGAGGGGTCGTAAGAAGGAGGGCTTATGAGAGCTCTAATGCTTGAAACCTTATTGATAAAAAAGCTCAGGAAGTTGTCACACATTTCAGTGGAGTTCTCTGGGCTGGCTGATTGTGGGGCGTTAAGAACAGAGGTGATTGTTTTAAAAAGCACACGTGGATTGCTGGAGTTGGAGGAGATGATGTCAGAGAAATATTTGTTTTTTGCAGCTCTAACAGTGGACTGATAGAAGCGCCAGCTGTCCCTCAGAGCTTGGAAAGACACCTGTAGTTTGTCCTTCTTCCACTTCCGCTCTGCTCTCCTGCACTGGCGTCTGGCAGATCGTGTGACCTCATCAGCCCAGGGGTCAGGCTTTGGTCTGGAAGCTCTTGTTTTTAATGGAGCCACAGCATCTAAAACGTTTTGACAGGCTGAGTTAAAATTAGATGAGAGAGCATCGATATCTGAATGAAGACCCACAGGGTCTGTGGGGCTGATGGCAGAACTAAAAGCTGCAGAGAACTGAGAAGCAGTGGAGGAGTTAATGACCCGACGGGGCTGTGCAGGAGCGCGAGGTTTGACTGAGCGACAGACGAGTGGCATGTCAAACACAACAGGCATGTGGTCTGAAAAGGCAGCATCACAAACTTCCACATTAGAAACATTAAAACCGTGAGCTAACACAAGGTCTAAGGTGTGGCCACATTCTTGTGTTGGATCAGACACAAACTGAAGCAAATTAAAAGAGTCTATCAGCTGTAAAAACTCTTTGACCAACGGTTTATCAGCACAGCACACGGCTATGTTGAAATCTCCAACTATTAAGATCCTGTCATATTTAGGCAAGACTCCAGCCAAAAAATCTGCAAAGTCTGTCAGAAAGTCCTTATTGTATTTTGGAGGTCTGTATAAAACAGCACACAGTACGGGTTGTGAAGATCCGAGCTCAAACAAGTTGAACTCAAAGCTGGAATAACATGTTAAAGGTGTGATTTGTTTACAGAAATAGCTCTTCCTGTAAACAGTCGCTATTCCTCCTCCACGACCCGTCGTCCTTGGAGAGCTGAAGTATGCACAGTTTGGTGGCAGGAGTTCACAAAAAGCACTGGACTCACCGGCAGTTATCCATGTTTCAGTAATGAATAAAAAATCCAGACCACGGGAGGTGAAGAAGTCCTTCAGAATAAAGGTCTTGTTTGTTAAAGATCTAGCATTAACCAGAGCCATGTGAACATGAGATGGAGCCAGGGTGACGTCATCCATCCGAGGAGCTCTGTCCAGCAGTCGCAGGTTGTGGTGGTTCACTCCGCGGACGCGGAGGAGAGGAAAGGAGAGGCCGCGCAGCAGCGGCCCCCCACCCAGGCCAACAGCAGCCGGGGTGTGATCCGATGCAGGAGCCAGATCGAGCAGGTTGTGGTGGTTCACTCCGCGCACTCG
>NC_056508.1:30145138-30152021 GCF_014905685.2 Nematolebias whitei | reverse complement strand
GGGGGGGGGGGGGGGGGGGGGGGAGGCATCGCGCAGGTTGTCCCTCACCCAGGCCAACAGGAGCCAGAGAAGAGCTGATGAGATCCAGGGAGCGCCATGAGATAAAACAATTAGATGCAGCTCCAAACTCAGAGAGAGCGGATAGGGAGGACGCCAGCTGAGCTTTCAGTCTGACCAGCTGGCCGCGGCGTCTGCGCGCTCTGCGCGCTGGTGGAGCTGGGGCGCGGCACAGGTAGGCCGGCACGTCCGACAGAAATGCAGGGAAAAAAGTTTTCTGGCTGTCATTCACAAACGGAGCCAAGTTGTTAATATCGGGTCGAAGATTAAAAAGCGTTTGGCGATTATACACCAGCAGAGAGTCGACACTAGTTATAAAAGCAAAAAACAACACAAAAACAATCAAAGTATGCAGGGAGAGGCAAGCCGAACACACTGGCGCCGCCATCTTGCTTGATCCTAATATACAGATACTAATATACAGTATATAGCATGTCTATTTATGTTACTTTGTTGTGGTAGATTTTTTGATACCTCAGACCGTGCCCTGTCTAGGACATGGTGTGAAAGATCTTTTTTAATACCTTCTCTCCTTGTGTTTTTCTTCCCTTTTCTCATCTAAGCAAAAATATTATTCTGAACAAGAATAAGAGGGCTGTGCTAATTAGCAGCAGCTTTGTGCACTCCGTCCATCTTTCAAACGACTGTATGTACATGTTCTCGTTGTATCTTGGTGCAATGACAATAAAGCTTATTCTGATTCTGACAAAAGTACTCAATTTCATTAAAAAAAAACAACAACTTTGTGTCTCATTTTTATTTCAAAGCTAATATGACTTTCAAATTCCAGCTTTGATTTAATGTTAATTCTTCAGTGAACACAGTTTTTTATTTGTTTATTTTTTTAGATAAAAAAATAAAAAATTAAATCCACCTGTTTGTACTGAAATGAGTTAAGAGATAACACCAGAATCTCTTTTATAGTTTTGCGTACTCATCTCACTGAGATCCATGTTGAAAATGTATCATTTGTACAGGATGTCTCTGTCAGCTTCATGACAAATTGAGACAAAATATTAAAAATATAGTTTGTTTCTTCTCAAGTCTAGTTCTGCTGAAGGTGTCATCCAGTGCAAAGGAACTTTAACCTCCTCACTGTACTGCCCGTCATCCTGTGAATGTTAAAACAAGAGATCGAAGTGAAATAAAGATTCCTTGCTACTCATTAGCTTTCTTAGGTAAATATGTATCTGTAAATTTATACAAATTAGTCTTTTGTTAAGACAGATTTACTAAATCTGCCAGTGTAAAAAAGAATCAAATTTAGGTGTGTGACTGGATTTAAAATAGAATATGACTGAACTGGATTGAATTATAATTGCACTGACTAAAACTCTATTAAAATTAATTAGAAAATGAATAAGATTTGAACTGGACAGTTTAGTTTAGTCTGTAAAGTGTCCTAAGATGTTTAGTGTTGTTATTTGACACTATAAAAACAAACTAAGCTGAACTCAATCAAACTGAATTCAATTGGCCTGCATCACCAGCTCAATGAATGCTGACGTAAAAACACTCTTTTCCTAAACAAATTCTGAAATTAGATGAGAAATAAAGTGATTTAAATTCTACCAATTTTTCTTGATTTATTATTATTTTAAAATCTAGTGAACATTTTAATATTTTAAAGCTTTTATTTGACAGTTGGGACATTTAAGCAGTTTTAGTTTGGCAACCAAGTCACACATAAACTCAACTTAAATTATTCTGCCACAAAATGTTGATCAACCGTAGTTTTATTTCTAAACCATATGTTACAAGAGTTGGTGGCTCGGTGGTGCAGTTGGTAGAGCTGCTGCCGCTCAGCGAGAAGGTTTGCTAGACCGAATCCCAGCTGGGAACCTTTCTGGGTGGAGTTTGCATGTTCTCTCCGTGCATGCGTGGGTTTTCTCCGGGTACTCCGGTTTCCTTCCACAGACCAAAAACATGCATATTAGGCTGACTGGTAACTCTAAGTTGTCCCTAGGTGTGTGTGAATAAAACAGGTCTCTCTTGTAAATGAGTCCTGAATACTCAATGAGAATATAAAGGTTGAATGACTGAATGGTTGTTTGACTCTAATTGTCCCTGTGATGGACTTGCAACCTGTCCAGGGTGTCCCCCGCCTCTCGTACAGTGATTACTGGACATGTGCACCAGTGACTCCCGTGACCCAGAAAGGAAGAAGCAGGTAAAGATAATGGATGGATGTTACAAGAGTGGGATAATCAACTCACTAACGTCTGATGCATGCTCAATAATGTAGGTAAATCTAACAAAGTCTAACAACAAGTGCCTCAACCCACTAAAAAACAAGCAAGCAAGCAACTGACGGACGGATGGATGGTCAGACTGACCGATCAACCATTACAGCTTTTTTAAACTAAAGACTCTAATAGGTTTTATTTTAGTCAACAATGTTGTTTCATAGTAAAATTCTCTGTCAAACTGAACATCAACAGTTGAGAAATATTTTATGAGTCTTATTTTAGACATTTTCTTTTTGATTTAAAGTTGTTTTTGCAAGTTTTTTTTTTTTTACATCTAAACTCTAATTGTTTAAGTATTTCTGAAAAGAACTGTCTGCATTTAAGATTATAAATTCCTAATGCAAGCAATGTTTGCAGTCCCATATGAAAACATTGTCTTACTCTTCTTTTCCTTTTTCTTTTTTTTCTCCCTTCATTTTTAAGCTTGTAAGTGAGCTCCAAGGTCAACTATTCCACTGTTGAGCTGAGCCTTGGAGCTGACACAGCACTGATGTGGAAACAGATGAAAGGAAAAAACATGTAAGGTTAAAAGGAAAAGAAAGAGATATGTAGAGGAATAGCTTGGGAATCATAAGAGATGTAAAAATAGAGAGGCAGGCAGAAAAACTAAAATAAGACAAAAACGAAAATGAAAAGTACTTAAAAATAAAGGTGGTAAAACCTGAAATGGTTATTGCTACTTCTCGGTTCGACATTTGCGGACTCGCTCTTTTGCGTTTTTTTTCAACGATTGTCAACTTAATATAACTCACATGATTGAGACAGTAAGTGTTAAAAAGTTAAAAAAAAAAAAAATAAAATGGACAGGCGCCACCATTTTGTAGTTTTCTTTCAATGAGCCTATACTGTAATGCCAGTCAAAGAACTACACTACCCAGAATCCCACAGTGCGTCCGGCTGCTGGTTTCTGTCAGAATGGAGGGATTGTTTTGCAACGCAAATTTATGCCATTTATTAATCTCACAGAACTGGCAGGAAAGGCGCAAATAATCCTGAAGCTTCCTGAAGCTCAATTATCCATGCGCACGTCAACCTGGGCGGTGGGCTTCATCGCTGCAGGGTAGGTCTGCAGAACCTAAACCGAGCACGACTGGAACCAAGCTGCTGTTATGCAGAGCTGGTGAGTAAAATGTTGTAGTACTATACAGTACTTTGTTTTTCATTCAACCTTAATTTATACGGATTTACGAATGAGGCATTGAGCCTCAAGGACTCATTTACAAGAGAGACCTGTTTGAAACAAAGAACACAGATGAGGTACAAACAACAATAGACAATCTTATAAAAGCATAGAAAATGAAAAGTAATTAGAAGAAATTATATAAAAATTAAACAAAAACAGATATATTATAAAGCGATGTAAAATGCTTAAACAGGAACATGTCTGTATTGGTTTTTGCCATGAGCTTAACAGATGTTTGAAATCCTTTAGAGAGGTCAAGGTCGACAATTTCAGATCTTTTGCAGGGTGTTCCATTATACAGGAGCAGAGTAAGAGAAGGCTCTTAGCCTCGTTCAGTCCGCACTGAGGGTACACTGCGTGTAATTATGTCTTGTGAGCGCACGTTGTAGCTAGCTGCACTGATGAAGTGCAAGAAGTGATTTAAAGAAGAGCCTGTGTGAAGTTAATGATGACCAGTTAACCATTAAATACAGGGTGCAATGATGGGTACGGTAGTTACAACCATTTATGAATCTTAGCGCACCATGACAGACAGCGTCCAACATCTGCAAGGTGCTTGCAGGATCATTCATGTAAATAATGTCAATGTAGTCAATAGAGGGAAGGAACGTAGCAGTTACCAGGCGTTTCCTAGCATCCAGAACTAGACAGGATCTATTTCTACAAAAGAAACCCAATTTTAATTTCAATATATTTACCAAGCTTTGGACATGAGGTTTAAAAGTGAGCTGTGAATAGATCAAACATAAACATAATATACAAAGTAGTATGTTGTTAAAATTACGTAGATTTAAGAGTTTAGAAGATTGTAAAGAACATTGCAAGAGTGTGGAAAGGGTTTATAAAGCCTTAAAATATATATAATACTAAAATAAATATAGTGTTCCTACTTCGCAGTTTTTCACCTATCACGGTGGTGTTTGGAATGTAACCCCTGCGATAATCGAGGGACTACTGTACAGCATTACATATACATTTTGCTCCCATTTAAATGCTGGAACCAACAGGAATATCTGGATTTATAACGGTTAATGGTAGGATCCAAGTGCAGGCAGACACGGGTGACACGAAATTAAGCAAAAACTGATTTATTAAAACAAACAAATGAAAACAAGAGTCTGATGTGACAGCAATACTTACAAAAACACAAAGAGCACCAAACCACATGGAGCAGGAGATGAAACACGACGGGGAGCTTAAGGAGGACCAAGACATTTTGGCAGAGAGCCAAGTTAATGAACTGACATCATGGTCGTGTTGTGTCATTTGTGAATGATTTGTTCAATGAACAATTTTTTTTTGAGTGATTGAACTGAACCAAATCACTTTATTCACTGATTTGTTCCTTTCTCACTTCAGTTCAATTCAATTCAATTCAGTTTATTTATATAGCGCCAAATCACAACAAAGTTGTCTCAAGGCGCTTTACAGGAACATCCACAAACATAAAAAAGCCAAGTAGCAAAGTTCTCTATCTAAGGAAGCCAGCAGACAAGTTGAATCTTGGCTTCATTGCAGTCTCCTAGTTGAGCTCAGTGTGAGCGCGCCGGTCGGGAGTGGAACTTCTGTCTTCTGTGACTCACTCGTGACGTGAATCTGAGCGACACAGCGGCATGTGCCGAGTGGACAGGGATGGACTGTTGACACCTGAGTGAATGTGACTTGTAAATAGACCACTGCAAAAAAAAATAAATAAATAAATAAATACATGTATCAATCAGTGAACAAAACACTCTGACCCTGTCCTGGGTTATTCTGTTTCCTCCTAACGGGGACCACCTCAACTAGCTCCTCGCAATGTGGAGTAGCAGCGTCTATAACTCGAGTCTCTTGGATAACTGAATGTCTTTCTCTATATCTAAGGGAGAGTCCTGCCACCATGAGGAGAAAACTATTTTCTACTGCTTGTGTCTACAATCTCTTCCTTTCTGCCCAGTTTGTGACTGTAGGTGAGGGTAGGAGTGTAGATCGACCTGTAAACAGAGAGCTTTGCCTCACAGCTCTGCTCTTTCTTCACCACAACGGACCAGCACAGAGTCTGCAATACTGTACTGTAGAAGCTGCACCAATCCATCTATTGATCCCACACTCCATTATTTCTTTATTGTGAACAAACCTCCAAGATATGAACTCCTCCACTTGAGGAAGCACTTCTCTCTCAACCCAGAGAACGCAGTCCACAGTTTTCCTACCATTACCTCAGATTAGGAGGAACTTTAAATCTGAGGCCTTGGTGCTTTAACCCAGGCTTACCAAAGCTGGCTCTTGAGACGTGGAATGTCACTTGCTTGGTGGGGAAAGATCCTGAACTTGTGAGCGAGTTTGAGAGGTACCAACTAGATATTCTATTGTTAACATGCATGCAGTCTGGAGTTGCCACTGATGAAAGGTGTAACATAAGAACTCATTTGGTGTTCTGTCAACACTTTATGATCTCTATAATTTACCAATACGTAAGTAAAAGATGAAACAACAGGCACTGTGAAAAGCATTGGCTGTAACCCTACATTCCTCTAAATGCATATGTGCACTGGGTGTGATTGTACATTCTTAGTTCAAATAATTTAAAAAAATGTTTTTAAAATGGAGTAAAGCTAATCTAATGAGAAAACAACTCTTGTGGTGAGTCTCCACCACACGTCCACCAATCACTCATCCACTGTAGTTTACAATTACACACTACATCGGAGTTGACACTGCAGTGAGTGATAGAAAGACAAGTGTGTGAAAATGGGAGCAACTGAGAATGAACTGTAGTAGCAGAGATAAGAAGTGAATTTACTAAATAAATGGGGACAATAAGGGAAGCAGAAATAAGTGGAAGGGTGGTTAAAACAAAGGGGTGATTTAAAGTGAAGAATACAAAAAGGGATAGTGAGAAGATGCTGGAAAAAAGCTAAATGACGGAAGCCATTGAGAGTGAAGAAGAAAGACAGACTATATGCTACATCCATGGGTAGCAATTAAAGTTTATTAGCCTCTGGCTGATGTATGGAGAGTTGTCAGGGATATGAGGTTTAGATAGGCCATAGTCTGGGTTAGATAGAGTTTGTGTGATGGAATCCAGTCCCATATCACACCCTGTGGGGCAGAGATTGTGGGGCTAATTCAATTGCCCCTTCCTACACCTCAAAGAATGGACTGAGGGTTGAGGATAAAAGATGGACTCGTTCCCAGGTGAGTGCATGAATCAAATCCATCACTTCATCTAAACGCTGTTTTGATGGCCTTTGTTCTGATAATGTATGGTTTAGTAATGTGTAATCAGCATAAAAAATACAGCAATTGATTTTCATAAGAACCTCAAACAAATCCTGAATAACTCTGTTATGAATCACTTGTTTTTATGTTTTTAGAGTAACTATATATATATATATATATATATATATATATA
>NC_056508.1:30117766-30144738 GCF_014905685.2 Nematolebias whitei | reverse complement strand
AATATATATATATATATATATAGTTGTTTATTTACAAAACATTAATTCACAAAAAGTCTTCAAGCTTTAACCCCCGAGCTGCCACACATGGATGTCCAATCCAAGGTTACAAGTATACAGCATAGTAGCCAACTATTATCAGTATTGAACAACACTGATTTAAAGAATTAAAAAAAATTCTTACCAAGGAGTCAAGCTAAACACTTCTTGAAACAAGTGCCAATCACAAGCAAATACCACCTGTTGGACAAAAGTATCCTCTATTCATCTAACTTACTCAAAGAAGCCACACTTGAGGAAAATCCCCTGACACCATCTCAAACAACTCAAACTAAAAAACTGCTTAGCAGCCACATTTAATTTTATTTGAGGTATTTTTACACCTAATCCTGTTTGCACGAGGCAGTTTATGTTTACAGTTTATGTTACTCAAGCCTTTGTAACAATATGTTAGGATCAACAGTCTAAAATGCAAATTTAAGCTTAATTGACATATTCAACAATGTTCAGTCAGGTCATCTGGACGGGTTATTTTTTTGTTGAGACGTTTTGTCCTTCATCCGAAGGACTTAATCAGTCCGAGGAGCCACAAACAAACTCAGTCCCACAAGCAGCACACACACATTGTGGTAGAGTTGCATTCAGACCCAAAAAATCCGACCCGACCTGGCCCCAGCCCATATAATTTCCAAACCCCACTTGACCCAACGAATTAACAGTAATTACAGGTCCGAACCCGAAAACTGCCCCAATATTTTTAATGAAGCTTTGACTGCTTATATAGTTATTAACGGTCAGCAGACGTGCGCAGCTAAGGGGGCAGAAGATTTGAGTTGGGGTTGGGGTGGGGGTGGGGGGGTTGTCCTTTTATGCCTGTCAAAGCACATTAAATCCCTGCTTCTACCTGCATTCTGCATTATTCAAACACGGACACTGCTCTGACATGTCAGATATTTTGCAATATAACCTGTTTGGATCATTGGCCACATGGGTCCACTGAGTGCAGCGGCTGAATGAACGTCCATTTGGGCTGATGGATCACTGGCAGTAGTCCATCTGAAGCTTAATTGAACTTTTTACCTCTTTCAAGGCCGGTCAGCGTGTGGTCAAATGGCCATGTGCGGCTGGTGATTATATGGCAAGCTATGTTGCCAAATAATTGGATTGTCAGCCGCGTGCGTCTGCTGACGCAATCAAAAGCCCGACACCAACCCGCCCACACATTAAGCACATTATTATGGCTCGGCCCTAATCCGGGCCGGGCTGGGCTCCAGGTTAAAAGTCACAGCTCTACATTGGGGACCAACGAGTTTGCTGGTGATAAGATGGATTCTGGGGCCCGCCCTCTCCCCGCTGACTCCTCTGAGGCCGCCATAATCAAAGTGGTTCAAAACATCAAAGTTCATGCTCATTAATCCAGGTAAAAAAATACACCAAAGTTCAGTTAGATCGTCTTAATTTACATTTTTTTTTTCTCCAGAAATAATAACAATGATAAAAGACTGGATTTAAGTTCATATTGACTAAGATTCTTGGATCAATAATGGGGCGTGGTGGTGCAGGGGTTAGAGAAGGTGAGCCTGAGATCGGAAGGTCGCCGGTTCGACCTCCCCGGACCGACTACATCAAAATATGTGTGGGAAAGTTGAAGCACCCACACCTGCCTCCACCTTCGCTTGCCCCACTCTGGGCCCTTAAGTAAGGCTCCCTCCACCCCCCATCTGCTCCCCTGGGCACCCTAGAAGGCAGCTCTCTGCTCCACACTGAGGGCTGTGGTAGCTTGGTAGTCTGTGGTTGTGTCAGGAAGGGCATCTGCCATAAAAACAATTTCCAAGTCTTAGTGCGACACCTGATGAAGGGAGCACCTGAAAGAAGAAGAAGAATTCTTGGCTCAACAATACAGTTCTAAAGTTTCTAAAGACGTCTCACTGGTCATTGTTCATTAGAAAACACTGATTTGTCAGATTCAATATTTAAGCAGTAATTAAAAAAAAAGTATTTATTTTTTTGGAACAAGTGTTTAAAACCCAAGATTTCAATAAAACTTTACTCTTGGTTTTTTTTTCAAATTTATAAATTTGTTTTTTTTTTTCATTCCATTGTAATGTGTTTAAGAACAACAAAAGTTTTTCCAAAAATTGCTTCAGTAAAGGTTCAGTCAGACTATACGTTTAAAATATTAAAAAGAAGAACTTTGCACTGGGTTCACACAGGTTTACGGATGCACAACTTGCAAACGTTTTTCTGAAAGCTGCTTATGTATTTTTTAAGAGATGTAGGGCAAAGGTTAAAAGCAAAGAGTCAGAAAAACTGCTGATTATATTCTTGCAACAGACAGCGTTTACAAGTAATGTTTTAGATCAGGAAATAAACATCACCTTGTATCTGATGATAAAAGCCTTGTTACAGTCAAATATGTGATTGTATTTGTGTATACATTTTAGACTTTGTAATATATCTAAACTATTTGAGATCAAGAATCCTGTCTTTAATGTATCTTTTATCATATACATTTCAAATTCTAGTAACACAAAAATACTTTGCTGTTATCCTCTTAGTGTCACAATGAGTCCTGAAACTGCTCACTGTCCCATACATGTTCCCTAAACAAATATATCTCCTGTCTTTGACCTCCACTACAACATTCATCCTTTTATAACTGTTTTTCATAGTTTTCCATAGTATTTTTCTATTCCTTTCTCATTTTGTATTCCCTCCTCTGACCTTTTCCCAGCTGAGCAAAGAAGAAATTTGTTTATGGAGTTGAATGGGAGACTATTTGGTTCCACAATAACTAGGCTTTACTGCAAACTATAAAACCAAAGGACAATGGGATGAGGATAAGTGGCGCTATCCAGTTGGTCTGCATCTACCCTGGCTTTTATGTTTCTACATGTTCATATATTGTATGCGTAAGTGATAAATGAATAAATAAATAAATTAATGCCTTAGATATTAAACAAAACATTTTATTAATTTCCCCACTTATTCGTTATTTAAAATACATAAAAACAACATTTTGAATATGGTAAGTGATTATTCTTGTCAGTTTATGCTTGACATGAATGAAGTGTTATATGTAAAAAAGAAAAAAAAAGTGAATGCAAAAAAAAAAAAAAAAAAAAAAAATATATATATATAAATAATTAAATAAATAAAAAAAGTCAAACAGTCAAAAATGGTTGTAGTTGTTCTAATTACCAAAATAATAGCCTTATGTGAAACACAGTATGATTTCAATGTTGCACCCAGATTTTCTTTTGTCAAGTACACTAAATACAAACTATGTTTTTATCTTAATTTTGGGGCGACACAATATTGCAGTTGGTTGAGCTGCTGTCTCTCAGTGAGAAGGTCGCCAGATAAAATCCTGGCCGGGGGACCTTTCTGGGTGGAGTTTGCATGTTCTCTCCCTGCATACGTGGGTTTTCTCCAGGTACTCCAGTTTCCTCCCACAGACCAAAAACATGCATGTTAGGCTGATTGGTAACTCTAAATTGTCCCTAGGTGTCAGTGAGAGAGCAAATGGTTGTTTGTCTCGTTTGTCTCTATGTGTCCCTGTGATGGACTGGAGACTGGCCCAGGGTGTCCCCTGCTTCTTGCACAGTGATGGGTGGACATGGGCACCAGTGACTCCTGTGACCCACAAAGTAAAAAGCGGGTAAAAGATAATGAATGGATGGATGGAAACCTTAATTTTGAAAAGTGTAAAACTATGTTTACATTTGTGGATGACAGGTGCAAAAAAACAGAGTGTTTATAGTCTGTTAGTGTGGACAGAACGTAAAACACAACATACAAGCAAGAACACAATATAAATATAATTACATAAAAATAGAGGTGAGTAGATTTAGGGAGCTGATTATGAACCTAAGAGCCATTAAATATTAAACCTTACTGGCCAAAACACCCCTGTAACCATCTATTTTACTCCGTAATTATTTTATCTCCCTTGCTGATCAGTGACACTCTGAGGGATCACTGGATTCTTAATGGAGCCACAGATTCTAATCTTAATAGCTTATAAGATAAAATAAGATATAAGATAAGATAAGCTAAGAACTTTATTGATCCCACAGGAAGTTGTTGTGCCAGGGCTTCCAAACAAAGGAACATACACAAAGAGTCACACAAGGTATAAAAATAACAGAGAATATAAAAATACCAACAATTAAGTTCTAAAACAAGTCAGGTACAGACAGAAACATTGAAGTGTTTATTCTAGTACAGGATTAATTTTATGGACCAATGTGTAGAAAGGGGAAGGAGTTGAAAAGTTTGATAGCCACAGGGAGGAAGGACTTCCTGTGGCGTTCTGTGGAGCACCTTGGTGGTCTCAGTCTACAACTGAAGGTGCTGCAGTAAGAGTCCAGTGTGTCAAGCAGGGGGTGTGATGTGTTCTTCTGGATCTGGAGCAGTTTCCTCAGCATCCTCTGCTCAGACACCTCTGTCAGAGACTGCAGGTCCACTCTCAGAACTGAGCCAGCTCTTTGAGCTTATCTGCTGGCCTCAGTTTTCTTCACCCTGCTGCCCCAGCACACCACAGCGTAGAAGAAGACGCTGGAGACCACCGAGTGGTAAAACATCTGCAGCTGGATCCTGCAGACATTAAAGGACCTGAGTCTCCTCAGAAGAAAATGTGACTCTGCCCTTTCTTGTAGACGGCGTTGGTGTTAGCTGTCCAGTTTATTGTCTAAATGGACCCCCAGGTACTTGTAGCAGTCCACAATGTCCACTTCATTGCCCTTGATGTTGGGAGGGGGGGGGGGGGTTGATCTTCTTCCTGAAGTGCACCCGCAGCTCTTTAGATTTTCCAGTGTTGAGTTGCAGGTGGTTCTGCCCACATCACTTAACTTCATCCGAGTCATCCGAGAACTTCTGCAGATGGCAGAAGATCACCAAGCTATAGGAACACACACATAAAAAACTGTTTAAATCTATACATACATACATACATACATACATACATACATACATACATACATACATACATACATACATACATACATACATTATTTTTACCCGCTTCTTTCTTTTGGAGTCGCAGGGGTTACTGGTGCCCATGTCCAGCCATCACTGTGCGAAAGGTGGGGTACACCATGGACAGGTCTCCAGTCCATCACAGAGCCACATAAAGACAAACGAGATAAACAAACATTCACTCACACCTAGGAATAATTAAAATGTATCTATCAGCCTAAAATGCATGTTTTGGGTCTGTGGGAGGAAACCAGTGAACCTGGGGAAAACCCTTGAATGCATGGAGAGAACATGCAAACTCTACTCAGAAAGGCCCCCGGATGAAATTTGAACCAGGGCAACCTGCATTGAGGTAGGATGCAGCTCTATCAACCGCACCACCATGCTGCCCAGTTTAAATACAAGTCCTTTCAATGCCATCTGACTTAAGTGGCTTCAGTGGTTTTCCTACAACATTAAAGGTACATTGGTGAACTCCTTTGATGGCCAAAGAGTCCTGCAAAAGGGATTTGTTCACCGAACGGTGGCTGCTCCACAGTGTACTGTGTTGTTCTTCAAGAGAAAAGAGCAGCCAGAGATCATAAACAGATCTTACAGTGGGTGGTGTGTCTGGGTGCACGAGAAAAAGGGAAAGACAGACAGACAGAGAAAATGGGACGATAAATGAGAGACAGAGTGAGCAAGCACACCATTGCTTCCGCTGCCTGTTTTTCACAATACAATCTGACAGAACGTCCACTTGAGCTTCATTTTCCTGTACAGGAAAAGACTGAACACACTCAAAGAGGTGTGCCTCTAGCAGACAGCTAGTCCCACTGGATCACATCCATCAGCTCATCAGCTTCAAAGAGGGTGATAAATTTACCATGGCTTCTGTGGGATCATCTAGTACCAAGCACACTCCTTACCAGAGAAGAACGGGTCAAAGCTGCTGAGTTACCACAGGGAGCTGAGTTGGTAATCTGATTGGATGCTGAGCAGAGAAACACTAACTGGATTAGACAGCAAGGTTGCAAATATGGAAATATGCTGTAAGCTCTGAGCCTCAATAAAATCCATTTAGTCACTACGAGTATGCAAGTGTGTGTCCATTACACGGACATAATAGAATAACTGTGCACTACAGCTGTCAAGACTCTGCAGAAATGCAGAGCCTGTTTCGACACAACTCTAGTAATTAGCTTTAAACAAAAAGACAAGTGCAGTGAAAAAGTTCAGACAGTATCAAAAGATGCTGAGTCTTTGAATTATCATTTCAGAGCGATAATGTTCATTTCTGATTTTTTTTTTTCCAATTCAGTTCTGTTCAGTTTATTTATATAGCACCAATTCACATCAAAGTCTGTCTCAGGGCACTGTTTTGTTCACATTTATTAAAAATGCCAATTAGTGAAAGTTATTAAGTTTAAGGAGGCCAGCAGATTGATTTGAAGCTCCACTTTGTTGCAACCTCCCATCTTGGGCAAGCACACAGGTGAGAGTGGGAAGCTCAGAATAGGTAGCCTCAGCTGACTGGGGAAAGAACGGACAAGAACGCAGACAAATACAAAATGGAGAGAAAGACAAAAAAATACATGTTCATTATAGATATATTGCAAATATGACAAAAATCACAATAAATGAACAATAGAGTAAGTAAAGACAGCAGCAGGTTGAGAAAATGTGGTCAATTTGTCCTCCAGCAGTCTAGGCCTACAGCAGCATAACTAAGGGATAGCTCAGGAAACCGAAGTCAACCCTAACTATAGGATTTATCAAGGTAAGTTTTAAGTCAGGTCTTAGAAGCAGCAAGGTGTCAGCCTCACGGGCAGAAGCTGGAAGTTGGTTCTACAAAAGAAGAGCCTGAGAACTCTGTTAGGAATGTATGGTACAATAAGATATTTAATATAAGATGGGGCTAGGTTGTTGAGAGCTTTGTATGATAGAAGCATGATTTTAAAGTATTTTCTGAATATGACAGGGAGCCAATGGAGAGACACTAAAACTGGAGATGTCTTCTTCTAAGGTTGTTTTCACACCAGATATTCCGGTAGACTCGGTTCGGTTCGGGACCAATATTCATGACCTTTTGTTTACATTTGAGCTGGTGAGTTTGCATTCACACTGCACTGTGCAGTCGAGTCAACTGTTGAACCAACCTATTCCCCCGCTAGCCTGTGGGGGCGCTGCACCAAGAACTACTGAAAGAAATGACACAAAAACCTCTGAAGACACGTCTTCTTCGTCTTCTTCTGTAAATAAAAATAAAAACGAAGTGGCATCAAGTTTTAGCAGTTTTAGGAGTTATATTTTGTCATTTTTCAAAAATGGACTTAGCATGAGCAGAAGACCATGTAGAATATTGTTTTTCCACACAAGGCAGCTGACGGCTCCATATAAGGTAAGAGCAATGCGTGTTTGTTTACCCTGCGGAGCGGGGCTCGGTCTGTTTGCATTCACACTGCACTCGAACCGCGCTTGAGTTCGCGTCTACCGGACCGAGACCTAGGTTTTAGCCCGGGCCAGAGTTCGCCTTTTTGTTCCGTGACAGAGTTCGATGGTGTGTTCACACTAGGGGTTGAACGAGTATATAATTTTTAAACTCGACATTAACATAATAAACCCCGAGTAGAACTCGAGTGTTTGATGACGTCATAGATCTCAAGATACAAAAATAAATAAATAAAACTGCAAAAAAAGGTAATTATTTACAAAAAAAAAAGAAGACCAACAAAACATTGGGAGCGTATATTATGCTCCTACCATTTATCATACTGCAAATAAGTCACAGGAAAACTAAGCTATTAGTTATTATTATTAAACTGCAAACATGAAGAAACATGCAGCACGTCAAAAACGAAACTTAAACCGAAACTGTTTCTGGTTCGGTGGATTGGAACTCTGTGACCTGCAACAGTACAACACCGACCCCTACGGTCATACAGTGGTCACATAATATGACGTCACTACGGATACTCGATGTTAAATTTTTAACCTCGATAGATGTCCTAGCAATCGATGTGTAGATTACTCGAGTACTCTGTTAATGCCCTAGTTCACACCTCCCCAAACGAACCGGACTTTCTAGGAAAACGAGCTAGAGTTCGATTAAAGCGGACTAAACAGGGCTGGTGTGAATGCAGCCTAACACTCATCAGAACTCTAGCAGCAGCATTTTGGATCAACTGAAAACTTTTTAAAGATTTTTTTAATTTAATTTAATTTTTTTACAACCAGTTAAATAATTGCAATAGTTCAGCCTAGAATTGATAAATGCATGGATCAGCTTTACTTTATCATTTTGGAACAAGTTGCTTCTAATTTTTGTGATATTTGGCAGGTGGAAGAAATCAGTCCTGGTAACATCATTAATGGGTTGTGTTAAATGACATATTCATTTTTGACAAGATTCTTAACATATGGAGGCCAAATTTATGTTATTCAAAGAAAGTGAAAGTCTGTAAAGTTTGTACCTAAAATTCTAGAACGGTGCAAAAATCACAACCTTTGTCTTGTCTGAGTTTGGATAAACCAGGTGACTAATAAAATATTTCCAATAAATACTTTGTTTAAGCAACTTTTTTCAACATTTGCATGAGTATTGAAATCCCTCTCTGTCATATTCTGTGCTTTTTATGATTTTTGTTCCTTAGTCTTTTGTATTACCTGTACTCCTGTCAAGTTTTATTTTGTGTCCATTGGGTTTAGTTTTGTTTTCCTGTTCGGTTCTTGTGTTTATTGTATGTCAAGTATTAGGTTTTATTTTGAGTATTCTGGTTTAGATCATATTTTGTTTCACAGTTTATTGTGCCGTATTAGATTTACCTCCAGTAGCCTCCTCAGTGTTTATTTCTATCAGCCTGACACCCTCACCTGTCCCCAATCAGTGTTCATCCCAGGTGTTTCCACTTTCCCTCTCATCCAGCTTGTTATTTAAACCAGACCTTGTTGTCACCACCTCCCTGTTGGTTCATTGTCTTCACTCCCAGATGTCTCGGTCCCTGTCTTGTTCCTCCCGTGCTTTCGTTTCTTGAGTTGTTCCCTCCTGCGTTATGTAATTGTGTTTCTGCCACATTGGCCTTTATTTTTGTTTTTTAGTAAGTTTTCTTTTACTTGGGCTTCCCCATGTCTGCTTGCATCTTGGGTCCAACCTGACTGTGTTTCTCTCTGTCATGACTTTATTCAATAATGGATCAGATAAAAACATCAGAAAACTGAGAACAAAGACCTTGTGGATGATAAATAACGCATTTTTTTCTTCAAAATTATTAAAATATGCATTTCTGTGGCCCACGTACATGTGACAAGTAGTTTATTTTTATGTGACACCATGCACAAGACACCAGTTTATGGGGACTTCCAGTAAGCTTAATAATACAATTGATCAAGTCTCATGGAAAAGGAATTGAAAAATTTACTTGGATTATAATTTGGCTATGGTTAAGTCAAGAAAAAAAAATGGACATTTAGCTGTAATGTTTAAAGTTTGTTAGAAGCAACAAAACACAAAGTGCCTATAGACCATCCCCATATGGATATAAAGACAAGTACGTGAGAGTGTGTGGGTTAGTTAAGACAGAAGTGACACCCCCTGAAGACAGTGACCTACTAATTGACTTATAGGCCATTTATACCCCATTGCTGTCAAAAGCCATTGGACCGATTGTCTCATAATCAGCAAGGGGTGTGAATACTTCAGAGGAGGGAATGCTGTGATATAGTGGGTCGCTGCTATGGAGTGTTACAGCCTAAGGAGAACATACAAACACACACATACATAGATGAACATCTGTTACGTAAAAAATTAGATAACTGGACAGGACAGGGCACTGGCCATATTTATAAATGTAAAAGAGTTCGGATTAGAGATCTTCTTATCCAGCTGCATCAAATGGGCTGATTTTAAGCACCTTAACATCACTGGTGTGTTTGCCATCATGATATTATGGATTAAGCGTCATATAAAGACTTTTATTTGGCAGTTTGACTAAAATTAGATTAGTCTAAATGGTTCAAATCTCACCATTTCCAATGTAATCACTGCTATCATCAGTTCTTTAGCAGCTGCTGTTGGTTTCACTGATGATGGAAAGTAGTAATGAGCTTTTTAGAGCAAAAAGACTGAAAGGTATTGAAGAATTACAATCAGGACATGCAGCCATCATGAAAAATTAATAAGAAAATAATTGATAGTAAAAAGAAGGATTTTTTTTATTTTATTTTGGTCATTTTAATTACTTTGACAGTCAAAAATGTAAAGTTTGTTTATTTCCTTGTGAAACTGAAGTATGATTTGTGGAGTGCAGCAGCAACAGGCCTTATCTTTTGTTGCATATTCCAACACGAGTTTATCTGAGCTCTCGTGCAAATAGGAATTTTTGATTTTTCACTGTATGTCACAATGTTTTACCACATATTTAATTCCAAAATTAATATTGTTGATCTGACAGAAAACCCACACTGAAAAAGAACGAGGCGAGGCAGGCAATACCTCCGCAATACTGAGGGGGGCGTGCGTGAGCCCACAACCTTGTTTTCTTTCTGCTGTCATTCTACAACACCCAAACAGCCAAAAATTTAAACTACTAGCTGCTAAAATAAAAGAGCCTATATTTTAAATGAATTTTGTTTTTAAAACTGGGCTTTCTATCAAAATGTGAACTGATGAAGTTTGTTTTAGGGCAGAGTATAAGTGCCATAATACATATACAAATACTGTACACCCAAAAGTCACAGTCACAGCTGACATACAACATGATCACTTGACCTGTTGTGTTCACACACCTCAAAGTAAATGGTTTTTTTAATGAGTTTAGTTCAAAGTTTTTGGTATTTTAAGTCTATGTTCTTTGTCTTTCGCATCACATGTGGTACATGTGGTAGTGGAACGAAATTGTTTGCAGTGTCCAAACGTGTTGGAAAAATGAGTTTTGATACAAATACATGTACAGTAATTTATTGACCTTTTTGGTTGTTCAAAGTAAAAGCTGGCATGACCTTCTAAAACCTGGTCATACATGTAAAGAACATCTACCATAACGGGAATTACTTGTATAAAAAATAGTTTATGAATAACATATTAATGAGCAAAACACGTGCACACAAATAGAGCCCATGTACTGCTCTATAAATTTGATTTAGTCTGATTCGGTGCTTCATTATCCATGAACCCCAGTGTACATCAATGAATGAAAATCAAGTCTTCAGAAAATATTATGATAAACAAATTACCTTTTTCCCCATTTTGTTTTTATAGGTGAATGAGAATGAGAATAAGGCGTACCTTGATTCAAGGTTTCGGTTAATTTGCAGCAAGCGAATGGGTAAACTTGCAAAAGTCCACTCAGTTATTAATCGCCAAATAAAGAAATAATATACCGGCATCCCTCAAAAGTTTTTTGGGAATGGATCATATTTTTCAGCCCATTTGGTGAAATTGCAAATCATAGAGGGGGAAAATTATGATAAATATTTGGTAATGCATCACAACTCAAATCAGTTGATAAAACCTGAATGTTTAAAGGGTCAAATTTTGCAACTGCTTGAACAATAAAGACTGACTTCAGTTGGTCGTCCAGTTGTTAAAACAGGGGTTTGATTCCTGCCTTGCCACCTGTCAAAGTAAATACATACAGCAACAACAGCAATGCTCCAATGTAGGTGTGACTAAGAGGTAAAAGATTGTGACATATTTAATACCATGATAAGTTTAAGAGTGCAGACTCCCCTCCAAATCATTGAAAGTGGATTTTGCGCATCTGTCCTAAAACATAAAAAACCCCACTTAATGGACATGCTCGCAAGAGTCAACTTTTTTTTTTTTTTTTTTTTAATGAGGGTGGGACTTCACCCAGGATGAAGAGGGTGGGGTGGTTGTGGCTGAGTGGTTAGAGCAGTCGTCCTCAATGCAAGAGTTGAGGGTTCGATTCCTTCTGCAGTCGCATGCTGAAGTGTAAGTGTCCTTGGGTAAGACACTGAACCCCTCATTGCCTCTGACGTGTGTCCCATCAGTGTGTGAATGTGATAAAGCTCTGATTATTCTTTGTACAGATATAGTAGAGTGCTGTATGGATGGATAAATGAGGACACAGATTGTGTTGTAAAGTGCTTTGAGTGACGATCAGATAGAAAGATGCTATATAAGAACAGTCCATTTTCCAATGATTTCACATGGTTTTCTCATGTAGTATAAATTACTCATGTCTTTAGTTGTTTTTGTGTGTGTGTGTGTGTGTGTGTGTGTGTGTGTGTGTGTGTGTGTGTTTAGCTGAATTGTATATTCAAAATGACATAAGTCAAAGTTCCATTTGTCATTTTGGTGACGGTGAGAAAGTTAGCAAAGTCAGCACAACTCTTTAATGTGATTGAAAGTGTTGTGTGCCTTGAGCAAGGATTTGGTTGCTAACTCCAGCCAGCTTCACTATCTGAGATTGGCTGAGAAGAGCCGGGAGTGAAACGGAGATGGAGGGGTTCCAGACACACTCATACAGGTAAAGTGAACACACACCTTGGTTTGGTTTAAAGCTTATCAAGGCAGAGAGCATGAAGGAGGAGAGGTTAATTTATTGATAAAAATTACAGGCAATTAAAGCAGTTGTTGATCTGTGTGCATATGTTTCAGATTACGTACAAGGATGCGTGAAGAAGTGTCAGACTTGGTTGTTGCTTCTCTTCCCTAACATTTGGCTTAACACACAGTAGAGTCATTTTATGCAAATGAAATCATTATTCTGGATCTGGTATTTGCACTACAATCACTGACATTGGCAGCTGCAAGTTTCATTATGGAAAGAAAGAACAAAGAAAGGGAGTAGGGATTTAGAGATTCACAAAGTACCTAAACTTTAGTAGGTTATAAAAACAAACTCAGAATTTTTAACATTTCTTTCTTTAAATAAGTACAAAGTCTATCAACGTACAGACCATGGAAGATTTAGGTAAATTACCTAATATGTAATTTTCTTTTAAAATAAAACTAATAGTTAATTACCAAAGAGTTTACAAATAATACACATAGAATAAACAATATATTTAAATTATATGTTGACTATTTTAACTCCCTGACACAACTGAGTGATTTCCACTGAGCTGAAAATATGCAGTTTCTGAGTCAGATTTATTAAATGTGTAAACGGGAACATTGTTTTTACATTTTGGTTTGATTTTCTAAATGTATTTTTATTCCAAATTCCTCTGCAGACTCGGACTAACAAAGTGCTGCTACCACAAACACTGCTCCTTTTTAAATGAGTTATCTTATAAGTTAGTTGTGAAAATGAAAAACTAGTTTTCTTAATCATATTTTTTTTCTTGGCAATGCTACAGTGCCATATAAATGGAAATGTATGTAACTGTTCAGTGTCAGAGAAAGTAGATCAACTCTTTTGAGATAGAGATTTATTTTTACTCTTGCCTGAGCTTAAGATTTCCAGGAATTTAGGATTGTTGGGTCACATGATGGTCTGGTTGATTGAATTTTTATTGTACTTCAGAAAGCTCTTCATAACTTTGCATATTAAGGAATAAGACACTTTATTCTTGATGGCAATGTTTAGTCTGTCAATTATCCCCAAGTTAATATCTAGTGAGACTTTCTTGGAGTTTAAGGAATCACTTTTCTCCTCCAATAGGTTTAGCAATGCTGATAAGGCATCTGATCAATAGAACTGTGAGGCAGATGCCTAAACATTCATTATGCTCTCACTTTCTCATAGATTTTCCTCCTCCTTCGGAGCAGAAAATGCCCCCGGCCACAGACTTGTAGTCACTACACAGTACCTCAGCTGCAGAGAGATGATTATTTAACAAGGAATGATCACCGTTTAGGCTTAGACTTATTATCTGAGATACACCTCCAAGTCAAACAGGTGTCACAATATGATTTGCACGATTCTTCACACGGTTGTGATAAAAAGATTTATTGCAAACATAAACTGCTGAAGATGATTACAGTAGAGGAGATGATTTATGCCTCTGTCATTGAGGCAATCAGCATAATTTCCCTTAGTATGACAGACTATCAGGGAGATGAATACACAAACAAACACAGCCTGCATGCCTAAACGCTTGTGCATAAGTGCAGACACAGCATGCAGCTGCTACGATGATGTGTTGCGGGAGCTAAGCTCATATTTCACCAAACATCTATAGCCTCCCCTGTGGAAAGCTTTTTTTAAAGACATGCCCACATGGGCACGCAAAAACGAACGATTGTCTTATTTTTTTCATCAAATGCACGAGCAAGTAAAAAAAAAAAAGTGTGAAGTGTGGACCTTTTCAACACAAAATTGTATATAAAACCATAAATGCAAATTGTTGCAAAGATTAGTTTTTTTATTGATTGGAAAGTTTTTTTTTTTTTTTTTTTTGTATTTTCCTGAAGTAAATTTTTATTACTTGTTACTTGCTTTGTTTGATGAAATCTGTAAAAACATTATGCGTGACCATTAGTGAAGTTGAGAGATTTGCTAAGAGATCACACAACATCTCCCGATATAACTTCAGATTAAATTTTAGCTTCATATCTGTGAAATTGACTGAGTTATGGTCATTTTTGTGCTTGCAGGTTAATTAGTTGTGGCTGCCATTTGAAACTGGGTTGGCTGCAAAAGTTAATCAGTTGTAGGTGTACAACCAGTAATAACTTTCCGAGTTTCATAGAAATCTGTCAGATAATTCATAAGTTATTAAGTTATCAGAATGAGATTTTTTTTTTCCTCTCACAGACATTTTAGTATATTTCATATATACTGTAATTACCAGTTAGCTCCCAGTTCAATTTGGAAATACATTTAAAATCCTCTTAATAGCGTATAAGGCACTTAATGGTCTTCCCCCCAAGTATATTTCTAAATTACTGTCTATAATCTAATCAGGTCTCTTGGGTCATTAGATATGGGACTTTTGGCTGTTCTCAGAATTAGATCCAAGTCTGCTGAGGGCCCTTACAGCAACTGCAGCCCTCCTTTCTGGAACA
The DNA here is from genome assembly GCF_014905685.2 of Nematolebias whitei. Lineage (NCBI taxonomy): Eukaryota > Metazoa > Chordata > Actinopteri > Cyprinodontiformes > Rivulidae > Nematolebias > Nematolebias whitei. The sequence continues at coordinate 30,129,803 of NC_056508.1, read as the reverse complement.
AGCTACCTGCTGACCTGAGGTCAATTACAGTTAAAAACTAACAAGCCTCACTATTCTCTCAAGCCTTTAAATTATAACGATGAGTGTGAGCTTGTGAATTTTGCTGTGCAGTCTATGTGCTATTGTTGATGCTAAACGTGTTAGCCTCACTGTTACTCACTGTTGTTGAGTTTAGGCTTGGGCCTCTCTATGTGTGCATGTTTGCATATATGCATTTAAAATGTCCATGCTTGTCTTTGTTCATGCATGAGTGTGCAAAAATTTCTTGCTTTTTAAAGTTTTTATTTACTTGTTAGTTTTTGTGTTTATTCATATGGAGCACTGTCACATATCTGCTATTGCCATATCCTCAAAGTAAAACATAATTTTCTCTTTATGTGACCGTTTCTTCTTCTTCTTCTTTTTTTTTTTTTTTTACCACTGATGTGGGTAGGTATGCAACAATGTGCAAAAATTACATCACACAACAAATTCAGTTATTTGGCTCACTTGTGTTGTTTCATTTATGTGGCCTTCAGGGGCAAAAGAAACCTCTCTAGCTAAGTGCTTAGGCCAGCACTATTGGTAGGGAAGATGGTCTCATCCACAGCTTTGAATAATGCTCCTAATGAGATACCGCTTTAGTTATATCGTCAAAGCTTTTATTTCCCGAGTGTATTGTCAAGTTTTTTTGAACATAGCTGCAGCATTTCATGGCTTTTTCTGGGAAAATTACATTGGTATTTCACTGAACCTGTTCATCCTGGCTATCAATCATCTCATCATGCAGGTGCATGTACAGACTCACAGGCACGAGCACACACACCACAAGTCATCTTACCATGTTTATGTAAGCACTTGGATCAATAGGCAGCCAGCCTCTGGCCATCAAGGATCAATACCATAGCAGAAAGTGAGGACACAAGGTAAAAACAAAGCTGCCCTGTGGGTAGAAAGACACACACACACACACACACACAGTGCATCCACGTACAATTTAAACACACACGCATAGAAACCATCATGACCACGGGAAAGTTGCTGTAATGCAGGGAGATGTGTGATAAAGAATTTGTTTGGAGATAACCACAACCCTGGACTGCAGAGTTTCAGTGTGGAGACACATTAAGAAGCAAGAACTGCCGTCCAGTTGTTTCATAAACAATACACCAGCATAAATTGGATATATTCCAGTGAAATGTTCAATAACTGGGAGTGTCTGTTAAATCAGGGTTTTTCGAGTTCGTATGTCAAAACATCTTTAGACCACAAACAGAATCACACCTTCACCTTTCAAGTGATTACACATTTATATGATTATGTCATATTTTCTCCAAAATAAACTCAAGATCTTGCGTTTGTCCACCACGATGCCAAGAAATTGAGTTCTCTCTGAGCCGACTGTATTCCCTGACTCACAAACGTCATCAAATGGTTTACCTGACCTCAAATGTCTCATTATGTTTTTAATAAAAATTATGGGAGCTGTTTCAAAGAAGTGGAAAGGTTGTCTTGATGGGGGAAAAAAGAAGAGTGGGAACTGGGTACTTGCAGAAAAGAAAAAGCAATTAGGAATTATAGGAAGAGGAAAGAATCTATTTTAGATGATTTCAAATAAGCTTGTCACAACAGTGCCAGAGGACCAGGCTGTCCGTCTCCCATTGTTGATACGCATGATCACACACAGAAACGGACACACAAAATCCCACAAGCACACAAATGCATGTCAGTCTTTGTGAGTTTCTGTGACAGAAGGAGCAGTCTGCACTCCATAGGCTATAACCTTTCAAAAACCTTCACAAAAGGTTTTAATTAAAACGTCTTCCACAATTACAGCACATCCTGATGTTTTGACCTTCATACAACTCATGAATATTGTGTCATGCAATGTCTTTCTTTTTCACTCTGTCTTTTTAACTCTACTCCCCCTCTCCCTTACACACAAACAGCTCATAAACACACAAACACATTTTCAAACATGCACACACTGTTTCTATAAAGTATTCCATGCAGCATTTGTATTTGGACCATCTTGACTTTCCATATGTCTTTCTCTAGATGGAGGACAAAATATCTTAAATTTAGACTGAAACACTGAAAGAAACCTGTATTTCATCTTTTATGGTGATGAGGGGCAGTGCATGATAATTCAGTATATGCTTCTGTAAATGACAAACAAGGATAAAAACTACTGTCTTGATGTGTAAACACTGCCCAGCAAAGATAAAACATACCGCTGCTGATAGCGGCGATGATAGAAAGACAGCTTTTGGTAAGAGTTTGTGAACCCTGCCAATGAATTTGCTCTCTGCTCATAGAAGCAGCTGTGTCCAAACAAAGTGAAAGTCAAAAGTTACACACAATGAAAACATTTTAACACATACATCCTATATATCTTCTGTAAACATGTTGCGGGGGAGTGGTGGCACAGAGGTTAGAAAAGGCAAACCTGTGATTGGAAGGTCACTGGTTCGAATCCCCTGCGCATTACATCAAAGATCTGGGTGGGAAAGATGAAGTACCCACACCTCTCTCCACCCTCATTTGCCCCACTCTGGGCATTTGAAGCCTTAACCTTCCATCTGCTGCCCTGGCACCTTCGATGGCAGCTCCCTGCTCCACACATGTGAGCTGTGGTAGCTCAGTGTTGTATGGATGTGTCAGGAAGGGAATCGGGAATAAAAACAGTTGCTAAATCCTCATGTGACTTGGCTTGCTGTGGCAACCCCTGAGAAAAGGATCAGCCGAAAGAAAAAAACAAACTTGTATATGCATGCTATGCATGGCTAAATATTCTCCCATTATTCCACTATGGAGTATGCAGTTTGTGGGAATCAGTTTGTTTAGTGACTTCTCAGCTTGAAGAAGTTCTTTGGATGAAAGACGAAATGTTTCAGCAAAAAAATTTAATAAACCGTCCAGATGACCTGACTGAACATTGTTGGATTCTCCCAAACTTTTGAAGCTTGCTGTTTTGGACAATTATTTATTTAATTAACTATTCATTTGTTGTAATGATGGGAATTTGCATCATACGTTACTGGGTGGTTCTCAACAACAAAAAGTGAATCTTTCTTCATGAATTTTAAAAATTTAATGTGAAACACGATACAATTAGACAGGAAAAAAAAAGTGTCAAAAACATAAGAGCTGCTACGGGAACCTGGATGTCCAAGTGAGGAGTGAGTACACATAAAATTAAAACAGTGCTGACATATCCAGATGACCTGACTGAGCATTATTGGACTGTTGAGAAATATCTCCAGACGCCAGCTGTGTTGGCAATATAAGAAGGGTTCTGTTATTTTTTAGTAGTTTCTGGTGCTGAAAAAAATAAAGTTCTGCTACATATTTTTTTCCCCAAAAAATCTCGATGTCAAATCTTTAGAAAGACAGAAAAGTACGTTTTTTTTTTTTTCTTTTTTAATCTTATTATTTGGTAAGCATTTGTAAAAATCTAATATAAAAACTCCATGTGCATGTGAATCAGTGATGCAAATGCAATAAAACCAGTGAGCTTAGCAAAATATTTGTGCTATGGTGGGTAAGGCTTCAGTTTTTGTCAGAGAAATTAGATGCTAACAGACTTATCGACTATAGTAATTTTGCTTTCAGCAAGTTTGTTATACATAATAAAGTTCTATCTTGTCTTGTCGTATCGTACCTCACAAACTGCCCAATGATTATTCCCTTTTAAAGCATTGTCTATGACCGTTAACTTCCTTCATTATTTCTTTACATTTTCTTTGGTGTAGTCATAATTGCTGATCTCACATAGACTTAATTTTGTTTTAACTGCTTTTCATTTTTTACTCAATTTTTATCTGTACTTTTCTTAATATGCTTTGTCACAATGGTGCCAGCATTACAACGTCCAGTGCTTCATGTTGTGCTTACTATACACGAAGAAGCAGTTGCACACAATGCTTGAGAATGCCAGATTTTTGTTCCAGTCTTTTAGTCTTTTTTTAAAAATTAACAATCACATATAGTTTTTTGTATCAAACAGCCCCAGCACATCGCACCATGCACCAGCCAAAAGTGAAGACAGTAGAGTTACCAGCATACTTCAAGTTTATTAATTTGACCCATATGTGGTGTGATTAGCTGTTGTTCAATAGTTACATCTTATATGAAACACACTGAAAATCAACAGTGCAGATTCAAGAAAATGTCTGCAGGAAAGTAAACTTCTTGTGCTAAAACAGAAAGTTTCATGATCTGCTGCAAACCATCTGATACATTAAACTTGCAGCTTGTACAACTTAAATCTGATTCCTTAAAACTGAAACGATGCAACATGATTCTCCCCTTAATCATAACACAGTGCGATTCAATGCGAGGGTTGATTTACCTCAAATGAATGAGTCTATGCATCTGAATGAGACCATTTATTATCCTAATAAAAAATAACCTTTCAGAGACAAGTCTCGTCACACAAATCCAGTGCCCCTTCATAACTCCTGGCTCACAATTAACCAAAGGGAACAAAAGTAGTCCTAGTGTAATATTTTAAAAACTGATGTGCCAAGCACTCTGTAGTAACTCAGCAGAGAGTAGAAATATATATTTTTAATAAGTTAACCTTTCACTAAATGGTCTTCAGGACTGCTGAAACATGTAAAATGGACAGGTTTTTTTTTTTAATCTGATTTTTTTTTTGAGCAGACACATATAGAAACAAACCTGCTTGCAGACTTTTTATCTCACAATTAAACTGCCTGGATTCTTATCAAGGCAAATATGTAAAACTTGATACTTTTCAGTCTCATCTTAATGTTGCATGTTTTTACAGTAGCTTTACTGGTGCACTTGTGTCGTACATCCCTAACGTTCACACAGCTCCAGTGCTAGTTGTTTTGCCCACACTCAAACTTTTATGGACACGCAAATATTAAGTAAGAAAATTATACACAAGCAAACACATAAATGTTCTGTACCCAGTTGTGGAAGACTAGAATTACCTTTTTGTGTTATGTTATTGAAAGTTTTTATCTTGTTTTATAGTAACTTTTAAAATGAACAGAGTACAAGATGTATTGCCTTCTGTCACTAAAGAAAACATTGTGTAGATTAAATTGTATTCTTAGACCCCCCCCCCCCCCACACACACACACACACACAAACAAGTTTGAGCATGAGTACAGCTAAGAGCGCTTCAGGGCATTTGATTTAAATAGCAGTGGCATTATCCAGCGCAGTTGCAAACTCAAGTTGAACAATCTGCTGATGTGTTTTGCATATTCATCTCCTCTCTGTGGTTCAGGAAGAGAGCTTTAGAAAATATCCAAAGTCGCATCAGAAATCACACATAAATGGATATCTAAGCTAGCCAGATTGATATGAGAATGCATCTATGCTTCATTAATAATTACGTCACGTACGCCACAGTATGGCAGCACTGACGGGAGCTCTGCTTCAACTCGCTCTTTGTTTTGTTCCTGTTTAACACTTTTTGCACCTTCACTGTACGCCCATGCTACGGTTATGACTGCGACTCACTTTTGGAGTTTTTTTGTGTCTCTGCCTGCCATCGTGGTTCAGCCCCCTTCCAGCTTCAGGCTCCGGCCTGTTATGGCGACCATCTACATTATCCTCCATCTGCCTGCACGGACCGAACTCTACAGAACAGTTTGGTTCCACGGGGAAACCTTGGATGTTCTGTGTCTGCCAGACCGATTCTGGAGGGCAGTCATCGTCCATTGTTGTCGTTATCATCATGCAGCTAACAGGATTACACTGCTAACAGTACCATGGTGCTAACGGGACCATGTTGCTAAAAAAAAAACTCACAGGTAATAAGACCAGGGGGCGGCTGTGGATGAGTGGTTACAGCAGTCCTCCAGTGCAAGAGTTGGGGTTCGATTCCACCAGCAATCACATGCTGAAGTGCCACTGGGCAAGACAGTGAACCCCCATTGCCTCCGATGTGTGTCCCATCGGTGTATGAATGTGATAAAGCTCTGATTAGTCTTTGTACAGATCTAGTAGAGTGCTGTTTGAATGGGTAAATGAGGGCACAGATTGTGTTGTAAAGCGCTACGAGTATCTTGATAGAAAAGCACTATAGAAGTACAGTCCATTCACCATGCTGCTATAGATGTATCTATTTTACACTTTTGGTGCCCTGCTTTTGTATTTTTGTTGTATGCTTTGGTATTTCTTGTTTTTTTGGCGAGTCGAGATGGTTCTTCTCGTCCTTAGCATTTCATTGCATGGCTGACCTTGTGTTGATTCTGCATATGACAAATTAACCTAAAACCTATCTATGGGCAAAACCAGATATACAAAGGAAACTTACACAGAGAACACCCCCCCCCCCCCCCCCCACACACACACACACACGGAGAAGCTTGCTGTGGGGTAAAGATGGACACAATGTGCTGGGGCTTATCTATGGCAAATAATGATGCTGGCCAAGACTCATGATTGGTTATCCCATTTAGACCAAAGCCTGTGATTGGTTGTCTTATTGGACTAGCTCCCTTCATGCATCACATAGATTCATTTGTTCCTCCGGGTCCACTCAAGTAGGACCAATCCATCTCTTCCTTCATTTGGCCTTTCTCTGCCCCACACATTACTTATTTGTCCTTTTCCTTCTATCTTTTCCCTCATCTCATTGCCTTCTCTCTATCTCGTCCTCTCTCTAGCTTTTTGCATCCATCTTATCACTGTGCTTTCAGCTGGTTGCATTCATCCCTCGTTCATGTGCTTCTTCCTCTCTGTCATCTCTTTCACCAGTTCTGCACAGCTAATTTTTCTATATGATGATGAACTACGTTTGATTTCATTTAGAGTAAATTTGTCAGCGTCAAAGGGCTCAACAAGGGTAGAAATTTAGTTCAAATGTAAATGAGAAATTAAGGTAAAGACTGGGTGAGTGTTTGTGGAGAGGAGATATTGGGGAAAAGAGAGTAGAGCATGGTTTATCTTCTGTTATTCCTTTTGATCTGCTTAATGTGCATGCTTCAGTACGTGTTCTTTCACAGTTAAAAATGGAGAGATTGTAGAAACACTGAGCTTCTTGAGCTCTGGGAGTTGTATTATCTGTGTTTTCTTCCCACCAACAGTATAAACAGTATAAACTGTTTGCATGCCAGTTTTTGGTGTTCCACCTTTCATTACAAATGAGCTGCAAAGATCTTGCAAGATTGCAAAATCCCAAAATCAAGAATCTCTGTGTTTATATTTCTTGATAGGCTCAAGTTTTAAAAGCATCCTGCAGAGTTAAATATAGTAACAGTGATTATTTTGTGGCAGAAGGTGAACATGGAGGCTAGTCTTTATAGAAGGATTGATCAGCAGCTGGAGTCTGACACACACGCTTTGGACATATTCTGTAATTAAAGTGAGGCAAGGGACAAGGGAATAGCTGCTGAGGGAGGCTGGGAGCAAGGACGTGACAAAACGGGCAGCTGACCTGTTGTGAAGAATTGTATAAAATGCAATAGATATTGATTGTGTTGAATATTTTATCCTTTGTAACCCCTATAAAACGTTTACACATTTACACTATCCAAGGTTAAGGGGTGTTTTGTCCTTCTCTTTGCTTATGTTTGGTCAGAATTATTCCTCAAGGAAGTTACCACTGAATGTGTCATATGTTTTATTATGAGAAATAAAATTCTCTCAATTTGTTGGATTGGGAAAACAGCTTTTCAGGAATTGGAAAAAAAATGTTATAAAGAAAAAACTGATGAGCTAAAAAATGAACAACACTCTTGATACCTTTTTCAGAGTCAACGTAAAGACAAATGCCATGAGCACAATTTATTTTTTTTTGGTTTGTGGAGGTACCGTACTTGCCACCGTAAATGTTTCACCACCGTATAAGTTGCATCAGTCCAAATATGTCTAATAAAGTCGGGAAAAAACATGAAAACGTTGCTTTGCCATATAAGTCACATCTATTATCTGTCACTGCTGATTCATTGTGTTTTTTTATGTGTCATCACTGACGACCCGGAAATGTGGGCCGGTGTTGTGGCAAAAATTAATTGGCTGCCAAATGGCGGCTGCGGGAGCGTGCACGAGAGGACCTTAACAAGAATTTAACAAGATTAACACTTAAAAATAATTATTTGTTTGCTCAAAATTATTGCAAAGGTGTTTTTCAGTCTAACTTTTCCTTAATAAATGCACTTTAATGGTCAAATCAGCTGCATTTTGCCTGGGCGGTGTGACGAAATGCAGCGAGACGAAGGTGGCTTGGTATGACAAGCCAAGTGTCTCAATAGCCACTTTTATCTATTAATGAGACACTTGGCTTGCCATACCACTCGAGGGCCCTCTAGCTGCTGAAAATGGTAGTGTTCAATATTTTCTATGTCAGAATTTATGAAGTTGTCAGATCTCGGCTAAAAATTGGGTTATCAACATGGGAAAAAAAATAAATAAGTCGCCTTGCTGCAAAAGTTGCAGGCATGCTAATTTATGCAAAAAATGTGACTTATACAGTGAAAAATACTGTAATTATTTGTGATACAAGTGAGTCATGTATAAAATAAATAGAATAACTTTTTAAATCAGTCACTACAAAACAAAACTGCAATACACAAGTTGTTATAAATACTTTTATCTCTGCTAGTGAAGCTCTAAATAGAAAATTCAGTGAGGAGGACTTGGCACAGTTGTCTTACCTACTGTCCAGTTCCCCCCTTTTTCACCTGGTGTGCTCATCAGTCTTTAGCTCAACTCTTTTCCTAGCCTTTTCAGTCATTTTCTTTTAATTTCATTTTGTTACGTCTTCTGTTTTTCTCATTCCAGTGAGAGTTTACCAATCTGCATCTATGACAAACTGCATATTTTTCATTTTTCTTTTACTCTGGAGGTCTATCTATCTTAGAAAAACAGAAGCACCCCCACTTTTTCAAATATAAGTTTTTCTACTCGTTTCTCCTCTTTTATCTTTCTTTCCCTTGTTTTTCTCACTATCACTCCTACTTTTTTTTTTTTTTTTGTCTCCGCATCTCTTGGGAGTGTCATTATCAAAAGAAATAGCTCAGTAGCTGTAAATAATAAGCTTCATCTTTTGAAGTCTGTGATGCCTGTTTGACGTCTCTCTGGTGTTTCATGCAGATATACCTTCCATTAGTGACGGGGATAAACAAAAGATTAAACCTATTTTAGGGTCAGTCACTAAGTGCATGTGTGTCTAGGTGTTTGGGTTTGTGGAAAATCAAACCCCAAGGGTCCACAGAGCCCCTTCCTGTCACCTTGCCAGTCATATCAGTTAGTTGTATTCTGATAATCTTATCTTTGTCCAAGCCCTGCATAGCTGCAGGACTGCCCCATAACATGCACCCCCCCCCCCCCCCCCCCACACACACACAGCAAATGAGAGAAGCAAGAGAACAGATAGGGATCAATGCTGGTAAATCAAGGACATGCACGACGCGGCTTCTCTCTGTCTGTCTGTGCCTCTTATCTATAATGGAAAAGCCATACATTCACAGCTCACTGCCTGCCTTACGCTCACCCTCAATCACAACATATAATACTGTTCTAAAGTGTTGGTGCAAGAAAAAAAAAAAAGATTTAGCAAAATATTTTCAATGGTTGTTTCAATAGTGGCACGGTGTCTCAGTTGGTAGAGCTGTTGCCTCGCAGTGAGATCAAATCCCGGCCGTGGACTTTTCTGGGTGAAGTTTGCATGTTCTCCCCGTGCATGCGTGGGTTTTCTCCGGGTACCCCAGTTTTCTCCCACAGAACATAAACATGCATTGGTAATTGTCCCTAGGTGTGAGTGATAGAGTGAATGGTTGTTTGTCTCTGTGTCTCTGTGATGGACTTGTGATGACCTGTCCAGGGTGGTGTCCCCCACCTCTCACACAGTGACTGCTGGATATTGACGTAATCTGTGTTTTCTGTAAAAACATTTTGTCTCCGTTTCCCTTGTGATTTTTTTCTGTCTGTGTTCCTAGTGTTTTGACTCTGTGTTTTCCGTGCTACTCATTACTCCCTCCTCAGTCAGCCTCTCCAGCCACTTATCACTCACACCAGTTTGTAATTAGTAATCATCCCAGGTGCGTTTATTCTCCCTCTCTCTCTCTTATTTAAACCTCTCCTGTTCAGCACTCAACGTCAGCTCATTGTTCTTTTATCCTACAGACGTCCCGGTTCTCCTCGTGTTTCCATCAGCCTGTCGTGTTAAATTTACTTCCTGCTCCCTGTGTCTGCCTGCACTTGGGTCTAACCACACTGACCATGATAAATATGGGCACCAGTGACCCCTGAGACCCATGAAGGAAGAAGCGGAAAAAGATAATGGATGGATGGACGGATTTTCAAGGTTATTGGTTATATGTGAAACATGGCATATGATGGACAAAGATAAGTAATTAAAGAGCAGTGCTGTAAACAGAGCTGGTAAATTATCCATTCAGCATGTAAATATTAAAGTTCTGCAGGTGGTGTGGAATCCTGTGGATCAACAATTGTACAAATATATATATTAAAAAAAGATTATTATAAAATATTTTGTTTGATCACATTGTGTCTGAACATGTGAGAAACAAATATATTCAAGTTTTTTTTTTTTTTCTTTACAGAAGAAAAAATTGATTTGTATGATAGGACATATTTTGTAAAGGTAAAAATTGTATTTTAAAATTAATTTTTGGACTTAGCTTTTTGTTTTTGTGAATATTGTACTGTCAGGTAACTTTAATTTCATATCTGCTTTGCTGATTTAAAAATAAATAAATAATATAATTAAAATAAATGGGATAGCTGCCACTGGCAATTATTCCTACCAAACTTTTGCCATGGCCACTAGTTCTCATCGCTCCAAATATCTACTGCTTTCTTTTTTTAATCACCCAATCATCTCAGCTGCTCTTCTTTCAGTCCCTCAATGAGTTTCTCTGATCATTTCTGATGTCACTGGGTAATCCTGTCACCCACCATGTCAGATAAAATGAGCAGAGTGATATTTTCAGTGGTATTCCCGATTGAGCTTTTGGCTGCCTACATGCATTAAACATTCCTGACAGCTGAGATGATTTTGCAAACACACGCAATACAGTTTGCTACAAACATTTTGATTATGGAAAGTACAGCTTGTTTTATGGGATATTTTGCTAACAGAATAACATAGTTGACTTCAAGTAATTCTAAGGTTTTAAGCAAAAATGTTACACACCATAGTTTTGCAGTTTGATTTTTCAAACCGTTGATAATCAGTTGACTGAAATCAGTTTCTGTTCCAATGTTGAGGTAATGTGAACAGTTCTCTATATCTCTACAACATATAATGCAATGTACATTTTACTTTTTAGTTCACATTTTGTAGAGGTTTGACCCAGGAATGCAGACAGAATTGAAGAGCTAAACAATTTCAAACTAATTTTTATAAGAAAATGAAACAAAAGGCTGACATGGTAGCAGAACTTAAACTTACAAACTGAGTCTGGGCACAAGGAGGCACGAGGAGAGAAGGAGGCACAAGAAAAATGTGTCATAAGACATGCACAATGTTCCACTCTTTCTGAAGTTAAAGCTTAGAGGCAATATGAACAGGAGATGACTAACAGGAGCGACTGCAGCTGTGACTGGGAAACAGGCTGACTGGAAAAGGGGATAGATGACTGGTGGCACAGAGGAAAACACAAAAACGTATCAAATGAAAACGCAAGTAACAGAAATAAACACAAAAATAAAAAAATCCCCAAAAATTATGAGCAAAAAATAAATAAACCAAAAAAAACAAACTAATCCTGACAATACACACCAGTCATGAGGAGCGAAATGTCTTCTGTTACAAATAAAGTCCAGTTGTTTTTGTATTGAACACTTTTTTGAATTCATCATGTCCTGGATGACTGAGAATCTTCACCAGCATACACACCAGCCATACTGAAGAAGCCAGTCACCACTCAAATAGTTATTTTATTTATTTAACTGAAACATCTGCAATGTTGTTCACATGATAAACAATTTTATTATTATTATTAACATTATTATTATTATTATTGACATTATTATTATTGTTATTGTTATTGTTATTGTTATTATTATTATTATTATTATTATTATTATTATTATTATTATTATT
>NC_056508.1:30051112-30117756 GCF_014905685.2 Nematolebias whitei | reverse complement strand
ATTATTATTATTATTATTATTATTATTATTATTATTATTATTATTATGCATTAATAAAATGCCAGTAAGTGTGAGCATCTTTGGCTCCATTGCTACCTCACTGGGCAGCATTTTTTTTCAGTTGCTCTGTTTTATTCATAAAGATTTTACAGAGAAGTTTATAAGATAATCAACAACTTGTCAAGTTATGATGAGGAAAACGTAAACGTATTAATCTCCAAGATCATCAGATGCTATGTATTATGTTTTTTTAAGATGGCTTTCAGTCAATGCAAACACAAAATGAGTAACTACTTTACATTGTTTTTTGCAATTAATAATATAAACTGCTGAGGGCTCCATAATGTTTTATTATCTACCGAGTTCTCTCCTTTTCTGTAATATTTTTTAAAGTATAGCAAACCTATTCTGTTTGTCCTCTATTGCGTTTTTAGAATAGTAGAAAACACAAAAATTATGAAAGAATAACTGTTTTCTGTCATTTCTAGATAAGAAGTGGTAACTACTGTTTATTAACTTATTAAGAAGTATTGCAATATTCACAAAAGTCAGACATGCGTTGGACGATATTCTCTTTCATCCTTATGTTAAAAATTTCTGGACACTACACATTTGAGGAAACTGCTTTGAAACCTCAAAGACACAGTTTTAGTGATGTGGTGGAGTTCTGCAGAATGTAGCCTTTCATTTGCCCATGAGATAAATTTCTGTAATTGAAATGCCACAACCCTTGGCAAATTGTCTGCAGCTTAAAAATAAATCAGTCTAAGTGACCTCTTAATGACTTTTCCATCCTGGGTATATCTGTCGCTCCTGATAAGTCAGACTTGCATAAATTAAAGATGACCTCTCACTTAAATGCTCTAACGGCAGCTTGTGATCTTTTCATGAAGTGATAGGATTAACTAATTTTTAAAATCTTCATGTGTTTCAATCTGTGGTGATGCACTTTTATGTTTTTATGTGAAACAATCTTTCATACCTAAACGAACATATTGTTTCTCCTATTAAAATAAAAATACAAAATATTTTACTCACCATTGTTCGGTTACGTTATGATGACATTTCATTTTTTTTTTACACCACAATAAAGAGTTATTCTAGTATATTAAGAAAATTGACACCTCTGGAACTTTCCCCATTTTATTCTTCACATATACAGTTGTTATGAATGTAAAAAGGATGTGTTGCTGTATTGCAAAGCTAGAGATTTGTTAAGCCACTCTATGCTGATCACTGTAAACCTATTGATAGTATTAGTTTACTGTTAATCCACAACTTCTATTTGTGGTTTTCTTTTTCTACAACGTGCTTGATTATTCTCCTGATCTAGTCGTTTTTGTGCTGCCAAAGGAAAAAAAAAAAATCTTATCAAAGCTATTGTATAAATATGTATGTATATATGCTTGTATGTAAAACAATCTCTGTAAAAGTAAAAGTTATTGCAGATGTCTTCACATTAAATGATTTGGTTTTGTTTTACACTAAATGCTCTTTCTGATGCAACCTGGACCAGAAACCTGTATAATTTCAGAGCTCCTCATTAGGGTGAGACCTCAAACTGTTTATAAATAGCCACATATGATATGTCATGTATGCGGTCATACAGTTGAAAGTCTTATTTTAGATTTGTTCCCACTGCAGCTCAGAGAGCTGAGAAATGTGAAACACTGTCAGTTATATCTGAGGTAGATACAAGTCTGACTGTCCTCTTGGCTATAGTAAGAGTTTGTTGTCTCTCTCTTTCTGTCGGTGTGTCTGACAAACTACATGGAGCTGCCAATCAAACACGGGTCAACATGATGGAACACATGCTGACATGAAATCTATAGTTTCTGATTTTAGTCCATTGCAGACTCGGACCATCATCTCCTCTTAAGTGTTAAAACTATCATTTCTATTAAATCCCTCATGGTTATTTATAACTCCTGTTTGACAAATTCTGTCAATTCAATTTAGTCTGCAGGAGAAAGTGGCTCAGAGGCCATGGCATGTCTTTGATGTGACCCGAGGTGTAATCCACTCATACAGAAATAATGTGATGCACTAATGATCATTTATCAAGATCAAAGCTGAAGCAAGCTTTTTTTTTTCTAAAATAGTTTATCTACTTTATTAGCTCGCTTATTTTGGGGATTTTTTTTTTTTTTTTAGCAAAAATTACAAACACAAATGGAAAAAAAAAATACTTAATGAAGCAAACATGAACCTAAATGCCATTTAATATGTTATTGATGTCCAAAGAGCTGACTTAAAAGTGGTTCAGAATGGACTGGAGGCAGATAGGGATGTGGGTGGATGCTGGGTGTAGCTTAACAACCGTGGAGCTCATCTCAAAGCTTTACTCACTGGACAGGAAAGACCAGACAGAATGGTAGATTGTAGGTTTTACGCTCAGTTCTCAAGATTACTCTGCTCTTTCTCATTACCTCTTCCCCTTTTACTGTATTTCTTCTCATGCTATCATTGCCTCGCTCTCATTTCCAACCTTTTGCTTTCATTGTTGCAGTAACACATGCTCTCAATTACAAAGCGTTTAGTTTCCTATCTTGCTGTGCTCCCTCTCTTCCACAAAGTGAAAAATGGGTGCTTCAGCACTCTTCTGCCTCTGCTGCAGACTGTCTGAATATGACCTCATCATATTTGACAAGAGGAGTAGGAGGTGGAAGAATTCAGTGAGAATTCATCTTCCCCCAGATCTGTCTCATGATTCTTTCTTTCTACCTTTTTTTTAATTTATTTTTTAAATCAAATGTGTTATTTTGTGTGTAAGAGATTGAATGCATTCAAATGTGTAACTGAAGCTAAAACAAGCCCATTGGGTATTAATAAATTCTCAGAGTAGAACAAATTTATATCATTTGACTGTTTTTAAACTCAGTGGAACATATTTTAGAGATTTGGTCTAGGAGATCTTGTAGTTCCTTACAATTTTAGAATAGTCTTGATAGAACATACTGGGAAAATTAATAATTGTCCTTTTCCACTTATGAACATGTTTTTATTGTTGTAGGGGAACACCACCTCAGACAAAGAACACCTTAGCTCAAACAAACAAAAAGAGTTCACCTCATCTCAAACAAACATCATTCCTGTGTTGTGTTTGAAACTGTTAAAAATAAGACTCATTTATTACCTTTGGAATGAACAGACATTGTTTTACAAATATTCAGCTCACAAACTCCTTAGTTGACTTAATGTAAAAAAAAGGGAAAATGTCACTGTGTTAACCTCATTGCCAATATGAACTCATTTCCCATGAAACGGACAGATCGTTTTGATGAGAGCTTTTGGTTCAACTGACCTCGGAGTTTTTGAAACATCCAAACTCGCTACGATGATATATTCCCTTATCGAAAAGGAGTATTCCTCCCAGACTCGTTCTCATAAAGATAACACCAACCCTTTTGTTTAATGACATTCCTTTTCAGGAGATGGACAGTGACACCTTTGGTAGAACATTGCATGTTATTAATCCTACATATGTCATACCTGAATGTTATTCATGAAAACGTGTGTTTTAAGTAATCTTTCTTTAAGATAAAACATTTGTCTAATTTTCTCTTTTAAAAGGAAAACTTTTAAGGCAGAGAAAAGGGACTCTAGATTTATTTAACAAAGCCGAAAGTTAGGACCACCCCTCCGGAGGTGGACCTTCATCTCTGTCCTACATGGACAGCTAAGTTTCACTTTTACACACTTCACTGGGACTTCGTAAAAGAAAATTTCTGCAGAAAATATTGCTCTGAAGAGACGCACCGAAGCAACATGCTTCTGCACAGAAAACTGGAGAGAGAAGAAACCCAGCTTTTACACTTGACCTCAGAAAGGAGAGAAGCATCCTTTCTGCAGACGTCTCAGGATGAGAGAAAGATACAGAACCTGACCGAACCAGAACTATGACTCTGCAGAGTGGTAAATCCCAGCTGACTGCCAAATGGACCTTTGGACCTCTAACAATGACAGATGAACTTTGAAGAGACTTCAACCTTTCAGTCATCGGAACATTCTGAGGCTGGTACCATTTTAAGCAGCTGTTGGAACCATGCTCTGACCATCTCATCCTGGTAGGAGACAGACTTTTCAATGCCTTTCTGGTGAACGTACATCACAACTTATCAGACAAACTTAGCTCATCTTAGACACAATTTTTAACTACTTCACAAACAGAAACCAGTCCTAAGTCTGCCTTTTAAGTTTCACTAATTTGAATAATCAATTAGACCTTTGATGCAAAGCTGCAGTTAACTTTTGTCATGCATAATTTTTATCATATATATCATAGATTATGTTTATAATAAATTTTTATCATTTATATCATAGATTATGTTTATAATAAAATGCATAAAAAACAACTGAATTTGTGATTATTTTGGCATAGCTGTGTGCATTAATTGATTTGATGCCCTTTAAACACGAGAAAAGAACTCGCGTTTCAGTCTACATTGATTTTGGGGTAAATAGAGACTGATTTTTCCTCTCCAAGAGAGAGGTGGTGCCCACACAACAAGGTTATTTGCGTAATACATGCATATCTTATGAGCTTAACTCATAACTGGTAATCAGCAATATATATCCAGCCCCATATTGCTCTACATTGTACAATTACGAAGTATGAATAGTTTAGAAATAACTTTTAACCCCTTTTGGACTGATGAGCAGCAATACTTGCTTCTCTGAAATCATTGCAGTGGTGGAGAAAGTACTAATACTGTACTTGAGTAAAAGTACAAATAATCAGACAAAAATGTACTCTAGTAAAAGTAGAAGTACCCCATTAATATTTTTACTTAAGTAAAAGTAAACATGTACTTGCTTTTAAAAAATACTGAATGTATTAAAAGTACTTGCTGAATGTATTACCTAATGCAATGATCTACAATATCATTTAAGTGTGCATACCTTTATGTATATTTTCTGCAATACATTAATAGTGTTGAGCCATTTTAATGAACAATGCTGCAGATAATACATGTTTTTATTGTGTTTACTCTGTGACACAGTTCACACTTGGACTTTTGATTCTGTGTGTCAGAATTTCAGGGATCACATGCAGAGTTAAATGCCATTAAGCAAAATAAGAAAGATAATTATACCTGTGAAAGATTTTACTTGACACAAAACAAAACCAATGTGTCATTTTAACTGAAGTAAACACATTTAAGTAAAAGTTTGCCTGAAAAATTAGCATTAGACATAACTAACAAAGAAAAAGACACTGATCATTTCAAGTCCAGTTTGTCATCAACTCTAGTTAAAATACTGTCTAGTCAACCTTGTAATGGGCCAATAGTGAACAATGTAATGTGTAACTCAATGCATTATAGAAATGTAGTGTAGTAGAAAATACAGATATTT
Source organism: Nematolebias whitei (assembly GCF_014905685.2). Lineage (NCBI taxonomy): Eukaryota > Metazoa > Chordata > Actinopteri > Cyprinodontiformes > Rivulidae > Nematolebias > Nematolebias whitei. The sequence goes on along the minus strand of NC_056508.1, from coordinate 30,112,398 downwards.
AATGTAAAATGTAGTGGAGTAAAAGTCAAAGTACCCACGTTTAACTTAAGTAAAGTACAAATACACGAAAATGTACTTCAGTACAGTAACAAAATACTTACTTTGTTACATCCCACCACTGGATCATTGTTGATGTATTTCTTACTTGGCATTGTGTTAACACATATTTTCGCTCCAGAGGAGCAAACTGCCCTGAGACAACTTTGTTGTGATTTGGCGCTATATAAATAAACTGAATTGAATTGAACTGCCAAAAATGTTGCATTTATAGACAGTTACTGGTATTCATAATGATCAGTCAAGTGAATTTGATTAGCAGCACCTGGCTGCTACCTTTTTTTATTATTAGATCTTGTGGAAGCAGCAAGGGTAAACATAATTTTCTATACACAACGTTTCCATCCGTCCATCCATTATCTTTTACCCGCTTCCTCCATTTTGGGTTATGGGGGTCGCCGGTGCCCTTGTCTATCTATCACTGTGCGAGGGGCGGGGTACACCCTGGACAGGTCGCAAGTCCATCACAAGGCCACATAGAGACAAATGAGACAAACAACCATTCACTCTCAACTCACACCTAGGGACAATTTAGAGTTACCAATCAGCACAACATGCATGTTTTTGGTCTGTGGGAGGAAACCGGAGTACCCGGAGAAAACCCACGCATGCACGGAGAGAACATGCAAACTCCACCCAGAAAGGCCCCCGGACTGGGATTTAAACCAAGGACCTGCTCGCTGAGAGGCAGCAGCTCTACCAGTTGCGCCAACGTGCTGCCCAGAGATCTTAACGAGTGACTACATTTTATTTAAAATGTATTAAGAGTTTGCTCATCGCGACTTGTTTCAAACCATTGACCACATCTAGAAATGAGTTTCTCAAAATTTGTCTAACGTATGAGAACCCTGATCTTTCATGTCTCATAATCCTCAATACTAATTGTAGTTGTGCTACATAAGCATGTTACTACTGCCTCTTTACTGCAGATAGTCAAATAAAGAACGTGTATTAACTCTGTACATTCGCTGCACAGCCAGAACGAGTGTGTTGCATGTAAAGGATTCCCTCGTTTCCCTTTTTTCTCTCCATAGAATTTACTACAAAGGCAGCACAACTAATTAGCTGTCAGAGCAGGACAAAGATACAGAAACACTCTACAAAGTAATTATACACATTTGCACATGCCTTTACAGACATGCACTCACGGTTGACTAAAAGGGCTGTGTGTTCACGGTGACACTTGACAAGTCAATAAGCCAATGGTTTAGGCTTATCTCCTACCCTTCGCTTTCCACTCCACACTTTATTGATTGCTCCCATTATTATCCACTTTATCTAAAGCTGGAATTAGCTAACGCATGGCTGCCAACTCAAAAACACTGTCTCAATACATTTACATGCTTGTACTTCTAGAAAATGACAGGCACATGTATTGTGTGAGAAATGGAAAAGGAGCTTGGGGACAGCATTGAAAGCTGCATTTAAATGGTTTCTTCCCTTATTGTGTTGCAGGCAGGCAACACTTCATATGCATCATGTAATGTAGGTATAGAGGTGCAGAATAAAACAAAAAGAGGGGATAATAAAAGTTAGCACAAAGCAGTTTACTTTCTGAAGTATGTACGTGAATTTGATCTGTGTGCAAGACTGAAATGTGTGAGTGTGGATTCATAGTATTTAAAGTGGTAAATTTAGGATGCTCAAGATATTTCCTAATCCTAAAAGCCTAAGTGCCAATCAGATAGGTCAACATCTGAGTTGTACAAACAGAACAGAGACAAACAAGCTAACACTCAAAAGCCCTGCAAACACGAAAAACACTGAAACAGCCTAACATCAAATGTCATGTTTGCTTTTAATTTGTGGAGAATAGTTCCAGTTCTGTATATTTGCGTTTTTCACTCCCAGTTATCATAGTTGGAAGTGAAGTGTCTAGAGATGCAAAGAGCTTCCTTCATGAGAATGGGAGGGGCTGTATAATCACTTTTCTTTTTAAATATGTAGATAGTTAAATGTGGTTCAATAGATTATTTGAAATAAAATGCATACAATGTTGATGTGTTCATGCGTGCACATCTGCTCACAGACTCATGTTCATGTTTGTGGTGATGTTCAATGTTTTATGTTATGAGTGCTTAGTGTATATTTAGTTGATGTTTTTCTTAGTTCATATCTTAGATGTTATTACTGTTTTTCTTATACATTTTATTGTTGGATGTAACTGGGACCCTGTGTACATAATTTCGCTCCACCACATGTACCACATGAGGTGCGAATGACAATAAAGAAACTCTGACTCTCTGACTCTGATACTTTGTCAAGTCACTTGTGTCTGAGAGCTAATGTTTAACAGTTCCCCTGTTTGAATGGGGTTGTTCCAACCTTTTTATTGTTCAAGGTTCATAGAGACGTTGTCATTTGCATCACATGTGGCACATGAGGTGGAACAAAATTGTGTACTCAATGTCCACTTACACCCAAAAAAGTAATTTATTTAATGTATAAATAAAAATAAACAGTACATGTGCACTGATTTACTGAGTTACCTATGTTTGACCATTATGCTCAAGTATCAACCCTGTTGTGCTTGTCTGTCTCTTTCCTGTCCTTCCAAACCCCATCTGGTCGAGGCAGATGGTTGCTGACCCTGGAACTGGTTCTGCTGGAGTTTTTTTCTTGTTAAAAAGATGGTAAAGGTAGTTATCTTTTTCCAGCGTCACCAATGTGCTCATCAGGAAGTCTATGACTGTGAAGATTCAGCTCGATCTACTGGCTTCCTTCTTCAGATGACTTTAACTGAATGGCATTTTATAATGAATGATGCTTTTTGTTGTTTATTGGCTCTATATAAATTAACTGAAATGAAAACAAATTACAAAAAATTGATATTCTAACCATAGCTAGATGTTTTCCTAAATTTACCCAAAGCTAAAATGTAAAAAACATCATGTATTATATAATTTAAAAAAATGATTGAAATGTTTTTAGTTCTGCTTCATCTTGTTTTATTCTTCCAGTTTTTAGTTTTCTGGAACTTTGTTTCTGTGTCAACTTTTGTGATCATGTTATATTTCTTCTGATTTACTGCTCTGTTTTTTTTTCCTGAAAGTTCTTGTCTCCCATGTTTTTTTACCTGTATATATTTTTCAGTATTTTTGCTCATTCAGCTGTTCAATATTTGCCACTCCTGTCAAGTTGCGTATTTTTATTATTATTGTTTTTTTGTGCTTTTCTTTTTGCAGTTTTTGTTTACCCAGATCTTGAACTCCCAGCTCACATATTGCTTTTTTTTTTTTTTCAAAAAACAAAAACGACAACAAAATAATTTAAAGCGACAGTTGTGAAGGTTCAGGTGAGGCTGGACACAGGAATACAGACAAACACGAAGAATTTCAAGATTTTTTTGTTTTTCCAAGAAACAAAACAAAAAGACTGAGGTGGCAGCAATGACGACGAAACAACTCAAGGAAACACTGAACTGGAACAAACACTAGACTGCAGGTAAAGTGATCAAATAAAATGGGGCTGATGAGAAGATTAGAGACAAGTATGGTAACAGTGAACAGGTGATGGTGGGAGAGGCAGGACAGAGGACTGGAAACTAACTCAAGAAAGTTTGTGTTCTCTGTGCCACCTGTTATTTTCCCACTCAGGAACTGAACTATACACAAAGATCACAAAACACAGAAGGCTAACATGGAAATCAAAAAGGAAAAAAAAATACACTAACCAAAAACAGATTATGAAAAAAAAAGACCTAAAATCCAGATCCTGACATGATTGTTCAAAATATGCATTTCAAAGACATGTGCATGTTTTTTTACACATGCTGCTCCATGTTACACAACCTCTTTCTATAAACTCAGTAGCTTGGTCCTTAAGTTCTTAGTAAGTTTTATACATTTTATAAATTTATAAATGACTCATTTTTATCTGCTATCACTTTCACTGACTTGTTTAAGTAGTAACTGAGATGTTAAAATGTGTTGCCGTCTTGCCTGTTGTTCAATCATTCTGAAACTCGGCAAATAAGTCATGGTAGATGGAGCGAGGACAGAGGATGCAGAGGTCGGAGTGAGATGGAGGAGGATGACTCGCTGTGGAGACCCCTGAAGAGAGAACAGCCGAAAGAAAAAGATTATGTGTTATTGATACCAATATGCTTGCAGTCAGTGAGGACAAGAAGCAGTCTAAAAATAGAAAACACCATTAGATGAATATAATATAGGTTTGCAAGTTTATTTCAGTTTTCCAAAACTGTACAAAACAGTAAAAGCCAGCACAAAATAGAAAGGCGCACACACACAGTTTCCATAACGGAATACTGCAGTGTTGTCTCCAGTAAGTGTTTGAAACAGTCAACCAGAAATCTATTACCACTTTATTTTCCAAGTTTCTCTCATTCTACTCAGTCGTTTGTCCATTTTGTCTCCAGTTCACATTTGGACATTCCTTTGTTGCTTTTTGTTTTTACCACCCATCTATCTTTTTTTACTGCTTCCCACAAGTTCTGGTAGAAGTGGTCTCCTAGTAATTGAGGCTGGTTTTATTGGTAAGCGCATTCATTTCAAACAGATTTTACTAAAAGTGCAGTCGTTTCTATCAATGTACCTGAAGGAAAAGTTGATTTCAAAGGGAAATGACTTTCGTTCACAAACCATACATTCTGTGTTCATAGTTCACTGAAACATGAGCACAAATATTTTCAAAATTAGACAGACTTGATAAAATACTTGATTCAAATGAAGTATTTTGGATGAAAGACGAAACGTTTCTTCCAGGCAGAAACTGTCCAGATGACAGGATTGAACTTAAAAAAATAAAAAAATAAAAAATACTGGTATGATTGAGCGTACTTACTCTTTTTCATTATAAAGTCTAAAATTTCTAAATCTTCATGTGGGGATAAACATAATATTTTGCTTTACTTTGTTGTCTATTTGCTCTGAAAAATCAAAAGTACTGCTATAAAGCAAACGAGGACCATTCTTAGAGCAGCTCTTATATGGATCAGTGGCTGCATCAAGCTGCTGTTGGACATCTTTCCTGACTTCACATCTGTGACTTTGGGGGTCGTGGTGTTCTGGTGGTCAGTGCCACAGTCTAATAATCTTGAAGGTTGAGCTCAGATTGTATCAGAAAGGGTATCTGACATAAAACAATTTCCAAATATTTCATGCGTGTTCATTTTCTGTGGCAACCCCTGTAGCAGGTAGTGGCCTGAAAGAAAAACATCTGCTTTACTCCAGGGGTTTGCACTCAATTCTTTTTCTTTTTTTGTGTGGGGTTATTCTGCTACGGCTCAATATCAGGCCAAATAATCTTCTGACTGCTGATTATGTTCTTAACAATAAAGAGGCACTCGCTGCAGCTTTATTCTTGCCTTCTGCAATTATTTCAGCCATGACTGCCCTGAGTTACATGAAGCCAAACTATAGTATGAAATTTTTTTTTGTTTCCTTCTTGATTAGGAAATATTTAAGTACTGTGCACATCAATTATATAAGGAAGTATACTATGGTTGTAGTTTCCTCAAGTAAAGAACTTTGACATTACCTTTTTATAAAGGTCCTGGTGCTATTACAGTTTGGGATGATATATGTGGTTGCTGTCTTTACAAGCTGGTATCAAATGGTGGAAATAAATAAATAAAACCCTTTGAGAGTGCACTCATGACCCAGATAAACTCAGAAAATGATTTGATGATAATAGATATAAGGACATGGTGAGTCAAGAAAACAATGGGGCAAAATAAGAGATAAGGAAAAGCCAGAGGACAGGAGGTGAGTTAAGAAGCTTCATTTATCTGTTGTTTTCCTCTTTTTGCCCTTTTGAAGAGATGAAAAGAAAAGCAGAGCTGGGCGGTGAAAGAGTGGCAGGAGTGGCCAATTGATGTTGTAGTGTCTGTGAACCGAATTGAGTAGATGGAAAGAAGTGGACAGAAAAAATGAGACAGGTGAAAAAATTAGAAAAAGGGGAAACCAAAAGCGATTAGGATTAAAAGCAGGAAGAGGGAAGGTGACATTTGGTGACCGGAGGCTATTTGTGGTGACATTTTCACACCTCTGCTCATCTCTAATGCCAGGACAACGTGCTCTGGCTCGTTTATCACCTGCCTTTTTAACAAGCCTGTTCCCTTCTCTGCAGCTGCTTCTAATATTAGTGGGATGCATGGAAAGTTTATTGTATTTATTCGCTTTCTTCTACTAACTTTATACATGTGAAGTACTGCACACATATTTTGTATATGATCATGTTGAGGTTCTAGCTCAGCCTCAGCAAGAAACAAGTTGGATAGAATTGATTACTGACTGTAAAAAGAAGAACTGGGTGAACCAAAGGACAAGAAGCTAAAAAAAAAAAGACATTTAAGCTTCCTCTCTTCCAGTGGGAAAAAGCTTATTAAATGACTAATTTGAGCACCACAGAAAATTAAATCATTCTTCAGATGTGTATTATGTTTGCTATACTTCTTTGCACCTTTAAAAACACTATTTAGTTCTGTTTTTTTAATCTCATTTCTAGCTACAGTCAGTCTCACATGTATAATTATTTCTTCCCTCTGTGTATATTTGAGTGGGCATCCTTTCTCCTTTGCCAGCTGGTCTTTGCTCTCTGAGCCAGTTTCTAACTGTGTTTGATCTTGTTTTTTTCTTATTTTAGATCATGGACTTTTGTTTTGGACTTTGGACTCATGTGATTTGGATACCTCTGGCAGATCTGTGTTCTAACAAAACCTGAATAAATCACTGGCATTTGAACTTGTTTGTCCCGAGTCTTGGATTGGAGTCCTGATTTCCTACTTTTCATCCTATCTCAACATTTTGTTAGATTTCCCTGCACGTCAGAGGGCGAACACATTCTTTAGGACACGCCAGCTTATCATGCCCTATTGCTTTATCTATAACACACCTGTGCAGTCATATAATAAGTGACAGATTGATTGAAACACATTTCTGAGCAGGCTATAAGATAGTCTTTTCCCTCAGACAACCAAGGTTATGATGTAAGTCAGTTTTACAATAGCTTCCTGGCAAAGTAAATAAATCAAATTTTAGGTTTGCTATACTTTCTCCAGAGATTTTTTTATTTATTTATTTTCCATGTTCAGTTCCATGTTCATGTTTATGCACCATTAAACAAAACAGTTGTTCAAACTATAAAAAAAAATCAATGTATTTTTTTTTATTAGAAATACTTCTATCACGTTAAATATCAGGTGTTGTCAGATTAGCAAGATGAATTAAAGAAAGTTTAATGCAAATTATAAGGTTGGATTTTCTTTTTACATGCAGTTTTTATGCTAACAGAACACTTTAGTGTGTCAATTCTGTGACAACGGTATGTTTTCTCTGCAATTGTCCCCTCTCTGGCCTCAGGCCACAGGAAATCATTGAAGTGGTCATTTAAATGAGGAATAATAAGCAGAACTCTGACCTTGGTGGCTACCAACGCTGCACATCTTTTTACTGAAGCGATGTATACTGTTTTAAACGTCTTGATCAGACTGCTCCGTGACAATGATGAGCTGTGAAAGGCAGTGTGTCAGCGGCGTTAACGGATGAAATCTCTATTTATAGTCTCGTGTTAGGACGTGACACCACTCATTAGTTTGAACTGCTCCCGTCAAAGTTGGTTCGGGAGTTTTGTTGATGAGAAAAAAACATCAGATGAATAAAATACTTTCTTTTTCCTGAGACACACATATTGTAGTATCTTTGCTGGAGAACTAAACAGTAAATTTATGCATGCACTGTATATATTGTTCATGCCTATTATGGCAAACACACCTGCACACATACTTGAGCTAGATAAAGCTAATGTTTGTCAATTGTTGATGCCATAAAAAGGCCTTTTATGTGGCCCATGCTCAGTACAGCAAACACCATGTTTTGCAGTATGTTCTGTAAAAGCTTTGACTATTCATGCACACTTTGTCTTGGATCAGTATGCAATCTAACTCATACAGTAAGAAATAGAAACAGTATACTTCATATTGACTAATCGCAAACATCTCCTCAGTTGGCCACTTTACTCTGACTACTTTATTTTACTCCTTTGCCTTTGTTCATCTCTGTGCAAGCTCTAAATATAATTGTTTTATTGAGCTTCATTTCTCATAAAGTGTTTTGGACCACTTCCACCATAATCCCAGTTGTCCTCTTCTTATTGAGTGAAACATAACCTCAAGTGATGGCTTCACAGTATTGGCCACAGCTGTCCATGCGGCATAAAATTCTTGTTCAGTCTGCAGAATTACACACTGCGAATGCACACACACTTGTTTTGTAAATCAAAAATCTCTGATCCATTAAATGTTAAAAACCAAAGCTTATTTACGTGGTTAGAGCGATGTAGCAGATTTCCGTAATCCTTTGAGAACGTTATTTTTCATCTAGTATTTGGACGTGACTGCCAAAGCATTTCACTAATTTATTTAAGTATAAATTTCAGAATGAAATCCGGTTTAATTCTAAACAAAACAGATTTCTGTTCAGCGTAGCCTTTTGTCAAATGCAGTTTAATGCATTACAAAAAACAAAATGTTTTACATGCTCCCTTTCAGAAAAAAAAAAAAAATACTTGAAGTACTTTAAAACTTTAGAATAACAGCAAACCATTATAATCAGATTAATATTTAGTTTATTAAACTGTCATATTTCTAATAAGATTACATAGTAAAAAATAATTATCTGAGCTTGCACTTAAAGCTGAAACAACGGGATTTTCTTGATAGTTTTAGCTGGTAAACATTGACATAGCTGATCCTATGCATGTGCTATCAACATTATTTAAATGGTGAAGAAATAATAGTAACAACTGTGTGCTGACAATATTAATTAATTCAAGCATGAAAGGAGAGCTCTTGGATATTTAGAGCTAGTTTATAGGTTCACATGTGTGTCAGAAGTGTAATATTCATGACCTTATTCAAATCATTTGAAGAACTGTTTTGTTTCTTGAATACCAGACATTTCTAGATGACTGTGCCACTTTGCCAGTTTTATATTAAGTACCATTAGCCAAGGTTCTTATGTTAGATGTGCAAGAAAAGCACTGTTTGTATCCACCTACATGCGGAAAAAGTAGATTTTTGAAAGATTATCAGCATTTTACTACTTTGTAGTTTGCACTAGCTCTTTTTGTTCCAATCCTAATTCTGATAGGAATGAAAGAACAATATTTATTTAAATAAAAACAGACTACACTCCTTCAAGGATTAATAATAAGAGGCAAGAGCAAATTACTTCATAGAATATACTGCTGTTCAATCTGCCTCTCACACACAGATGCACACAAGCACAAAACTACACGTGCAGCTGATTGCTTTAATGAATCCTGTCATTATAGTTGTGAGGACATGGCTAAACCTGTTTCTCCTCATCTAATTTTCTCCTCTTTCATGATCCAGCCTGTGTGAGAGAGGAGCGAGTTGCACAACCACAATGAATTTGTGATTAATTTTCAATTAAAGCTCTTGATTAAATCCATTTATGGATTGTCTCAGCAGCAGGGACGTCATTAAACAGATGTGTGAGTTACTCTGAGAACATTTTACGAGTCAAACTCTGACTATCTACAAACAACTGCATTTATGGTTGTGTGTAAATGTGTATGTACAAGTGAATGTGTGGAATGTGAGGCCAAGATTGTTTTGAGCATTAGAGAGAAAAAAATAAGAAGACTTATAATAATAGCAAATCAAATGGCATTAAAAATGAAATAGACCTACAGCTACAGCTAATGTGTTTATGAAAGTAAGAGTTTACAACGCTTTGGGATATTAGGGAGTAAAAGTTAAGGTGGCATCTGATGGTTGCTCTGCTTCTCTAGGCTGATTAAGAAAAAAAAGTAACAACATTGAAACTTTTACAAAGGCTCTACGTGTTTGTGCACATGTGTATGTTACTCAAGGGGAGATTTTGGTGATAAATGAGTGACCTTGCCTTAAGATCTCAACGTCCCTCTGGAGTGTGGCTTGACTGTTGAGTTGGGCCCTGCTGCGTGTTTGTGTTTGTCTCGGTGTGCATCTGAGCTTCTGTGTGTTTTCATCTTGTTTGCACACATGACAGATGCATAGTTTCTGGCATCTGTGAGCATCCTTCATAAGTATAGTTGAGTGCAAACGATTTCACCACTAGGGAAGGAAAAAAAACAAAAAACACCAAATGCAGCATGTTGGCTTGCTAAAATTACGAACTCCTTCAAAAGCTTTTCCAAAAGCAGCAGGGGACGTGAAATGAAAACATTGGCAGATAGCCTGCGTTTGTGAAGTATCTGTTGTAGCAGGGTGTGATTTAACTACTATCTTTCCTGCTTATGTCTTCTGCATCTATATATTTTCTACATATGTGATCCATATGCTCATGCCTCAACTGAAACGAGAACGTTCTCCTCCCCTCCGACAATCCAGATGGCAGCTAGAGCAACAAGGCTTTATTGCTTCGGCGAAATGTCAGTGCACAGCATGCGCATCTGGTGTGCGAGTGTGACACCCGGAGATGTTGTAGGGAAACGTAATAACATATCAGTTCATTATTGTTCTTGGGTGGGCCAACTTTTCAGATCCAACTCATTCGAAACCAAGGCTTGGCGTGTTTTATGTATGGGCTGGCTCATGAGGCCTTACTTTTAACGATGAGTAATGTTGATGCATCAGAAAGCGTCCATGAATTTTTATGAATGTGTTAATGCAGCGCAGCACTCCAAGTTTTGTTTTTCTGTTTTTTTTTTCTGGTACTCTTTATCTAACAAATGTTTTCGTTAGTGTCACATTGGCCCTGTTGATGCTCTGTGAAGGGCCAGAGCGGACCGCTGGCATGAAGCATGATGAATCACATTAGAAAATATGCCAGCTGGTCCACTTTCATGTTATTGCAGGGTGATGGCCACTGATGGCATAGACACTTGTCAGGCACATTCACAGTGTATTTCCTGCTCCTGTGTGTGGTTGATTGTCTTTTGTATTTTATTGTACCAGATCTTTTAATTCCTTCGAGATCATCATTCATCTTCCAGGGTCTGGACGTAACGGCCAAATCATTTTACAAATTTATATGAACATTAAAGTCATAATTCATTTCAGTTTAATTCTGTCAAATACATTTCTGTCCCATAAATTTTTTAAATGCAGTTTATTGCATCACTAAGGAATATATGTTTTTCATATCCATCTTTAAGAAAAAATGACTTAATTTATGAATGTATAGAACTACTTACTGCAAAGCAATCAGAATAATTTTTAGTTTATTAAAGTGTCGCTTTCCTTACATAGTAAACAATGATCAGAACTTGCACATAATGCTGAGTCAAGAAAGAATTTTTTGATAGTTTCCGTTGGTAAACGTTCAGTAAATAAATCCTATGCATGTGCTTTCAACATTATTTAAACTGCTCCAAATTTAAAGTCACCTAAATTTTAAGCTTTGCGTGGGCTGAATGAGAGATGCAGGAACAGTCTCGCTTATAAATTATAATCTTGATTAGATGGCAAATCATTACACACACAGTGAAGCCTACTAGACTAATACAATGCTAGAATATTAAATTTGTCATAATTAATTTTGTTGAAATAAAGTATATGATCCCACAAAAAATAAGAATTTGTACAAGAGAAATAAGCTCGTTCACAAGTGCTGCTGCTCACTCCTCCCTGACCTGAATGAATATGATCACCAGCAGATGTGCTCATGGTGTGGGAGTCTGAATTTTCCAAACTACACCTTCTATCACCAAATATTCTCAAATTGCGTCCATCGCCTGACGCTGTGGAGATTCACCAGCAAAGCTTGCACCATGTATTTTTCTTAAACTTCAATGATATATCTTGTGTTTTCCCCAGTAAACTACCCCATTTATATGTGCATGTACATCATGTGCTAAAGTACTGTTTTTCTTACATTTCGTCATAGTTTGTTGCACAATTAGCTCTGGCTAAAAAAACATTTTGACCACTGTGCCAGTTTTGCAGATTTTTGAAGTGGACAGAAACGAACTGATGTCGCAGGATCCAAACTTGATTTCTAGGTGGCTTATTAGCATTTTTATTTTTTGGTTTTCCACTTTTGTAATGGGGGAGCTGGCACTGTCTACAGTAAAAACAAACAAACAAAATTGTAAACTTCTGTAACAATGACAAAGTTTACCAAAGACAATAGTAATGAACAAGCAAAAACAGCTAAGAATAGATCTTGAAAAGCAGAGCAGTTTGCCTTGATATGGATGTCTGAGCAGGCAAAAGAAGTGCCGGTGATCAGAATAGCGACAGAGCATAGAAAATGAGGAAAAACGATGACAAGTCTGAATGATTTTGCAAGAAACATAGAAGAGGGTGAACTTTGATGGACATCAGTGGAACCGCTCTGTGCTGTAGGAAGAAACATAATGATAGAGCATAGAAATAGCTGCCTCATAAGGCGGCAACGCTTCAGCATACATACTTTAAAATATTCTTGTTGCAGGAAAAGCGACTGCACTCTGTTGATTACCAGTCTGTGGTCTTACAGAGAAGAGTCCATCTTTGACTTTCAAGTCTGCAGTTGTTGTTTAATGAGCTGTTCTGAAACAAACTTGTCAGAACTCCAAAGAGAATGAGTTTATGCAAGTACACTAAGTCGGAGTTGAATAACAATACACCACATCCATCAGTTTACCAAAGTCATGATCTTTAAATCTTCAAATCTAATACCAATAATCCTAATCACATGTTTTTGTTTTAAAAATGTGAGGTTTTACTAATAATCACATTGTTGTTGGCAAAATACTTTTTTTTTTTTTTTGATTTCTCAGTTAAATAAAGTCTGATTATTTTCAGCAATGTCATAACCGACATCTGGTGAAAATGTCCTTTTCATTGTTGGCACGTTTTCAAAACTCAACTTCCGTCTAGAAATCTTTTTATTCCCTACTTGCTTTACCAACATAATCTCAGGTAATGACTGTTTTCTCTAAATTTGGGTTCTTCATACCATTTTAGATGGACTGTGCAATTTTTCTACACAATCCCATGATGCATATATTTAATCTTGTTATTTTTATTTTATTTTGACACGGCGTGGCCAAGTTTTTACATGCCACTGGGTACTTGTGTATCTACATGTGCACATGTAGTTCAGATCCCCTTAGTGTTTATTTAAGAGTGTGTGAGTGGACATCTGTCCTTGTGGCTGGCTTAGCTGCAGATAAGCCATAACCTGTCACTGGAGGTCAGTGGAGTTCTCCACACATGGTGACCACGTTAGATGCTAGAGGCTGCACAAAACCTGGTTGCAGAGGTTCACAGGTTAACACCTTGAAATAAAGACATATTTACAGGCATGTCTGGGGCTACTCACTAATGTGTCAACCTCTGCAGGCTGTAGTAATTACCAGTACTTATGATGTACCGGTTCTGATCATGTTGTCAAGCTAAAGAATGAAATAAACCTTCACAGTTCAGACTTTACTTACTTTCTGAACCCACTTTACTCTTTTCAGGGTCACCGGGTGGTAGCTGTGGTGGTGTGAGTGAGGGAAGGTGTTGTCAGTGGATGAGAGACAGGGTAACCCTGAACATGAGCCAATTCATTACAGGAAACACAAGACAAATATCTATGCACACACATTCACACCCAAGGGAAATTCAAAACTACCAGTTCACCAAAGTTGCCTGTTTTTAGACCAGAAGCTGTAGTACTTTTAAAAATCCTGTATATGCACAGGGAAGAAAGATTGATGTAGACACAGATTTGTGTCTAAGAACTTCCTGCAGTGAGGTGCTAGAGCCTACCACCAATTCACTGTGTAACCCTTTCTAAACTTCAGCTCTACATAATGTAGTTTCTTGTTTGATGATAAGAAATTGGCATAGAAGCTATGAATCCCATGCACAAAACACGCCCCATAATGTTCTAGTTGTGATCAAAATGCATCCTTTTAGGTCTGCAGCTTTAAAACTCACTTAACTAGACCTGCATTATGGTGGATTCCAAAAACTAAACAGAACATTGCTTAACAGCGTTTTGTTTACGTCTTTACCTTGCTGCATATTATCACCTGTCAACAAAAAAGTAGGCAATCGTAATTTTTTGTGCTTGTTTGTTTGTCTGTTTGCTAGCAGTATATTTCATGAACACATGGACAAATTTGAATGAAACTATTACCCATAATCATCAAAGGTACATTTACAATGTGTAACATTTTGGAGTCAACCCATCTCAAGATGGCCACAACAGCTAATTACCCTTTGCCAACACACATATTCCAAAAGGGCTATAACGCTTTCAAATTTACAGATAACAAGCGATAATAGGGATTATATTCATTAAAAGCGTTTAATACATTGTATTTATTTATTTTCACCAAAAACTGGTCTTGTTAGTGGAATTAGGAGTCGCAACAGGCACACTTGTCTCTGTCACTGGTTCTTTTTTTTTTTTTTTTTTTTGAGCTCAGTTTAAGTGTAGAAACATTGTGAAGTGTTTCAATGAACTTATCGTCATCGCTCAATTTTTTTTATTTTTTATTTTTTATTTTTTTTAAAGAGAGAAGAAAGAAGAATAATTAAATAATAAAAGAGAAATAGATAAAACGAGAGACCACCACGACAAAACAACATGCACAGCACAATGCCACCCACAATATCACCATGAAACATTCGACATTGCACAAGGAATCATCTAGCTTCCACCACTACCCAACCTAGCGTGCATCTGTCACAGCACCTGAATCCAAACACCCGTGCAAGCACGCCTGCCACCACCAGATTTCTCCAAAAGAATGCCCAATAGTGGATGCGGGGGCCCACAGACCCGTCCCCCAGGACACAATGGCAACATAGGGAGGACCGGAGCCACAGACACACAGCGGCCCACAGGCCCGGAGCCCCAGGAGTCTCCCAACAGGGAGAACCGCACCCCCCCAGAGAGGAGCAGAGGAAAGAACCGGGTGACCCCAGCCACCACAATGCAGAGCCTCCAGGAAGCTGCAGCGACGAGCCCACAGGTCCGGCCGGCGACCCATGCCCCCCCCCCAAGTAGATCCGGCCATGGACACCGAGCCCCAAGCCCCGAGGCCATACCACCCCCCCCGGCAGAGCCCCGACAGAGCCAGGGCACCCAGGCCCCGCCAGGCAGCAACCAGGGCAGACCGACGTGCACCCCACCACCCAGCCCAGACACCGAGAGCCACCAATGCACCGGCGGCAAGGGGGTCCCCCGCCAAAGGGGGGCACGACCGGGGGGAGTGGGCCCCACACCAAATGTGGGGCCCAAATTGATCCAAGAGAGGGGTACCACCAAAAACCCAACCTGAGCAACCAACAGGCACACACAGATAGCATGCACCATCTACCTGACAGCGACCACAGGCCGGCCCCAGCCCAAAGGGCAGAGCAGCAGGGAGCCGCAGCTGAGGAGGGCCGGCCCCCACATCAAGAGCCCCGCACCATAGGCCCGGAGACGCCCCAGCACGCCACCTATGCACCCCCCCACACACACAGCACCCCCACCGCAAATGCCACACAGGAAGACCAGCCAGTGCCCCGATGAGGCGAAGCCACGCCCCCAACCGCCGCCCTACACCACCAATGACCACACGTTCACTACCATAGCCGACCCCCCGCCGAAAGCCGGCAGCCACCCCGGTCAAAGTGCCGGCCATCGCAACCAGGAACCTAGATTAAAAGAATCGGAACAGCCCAGGAGGAACCGAAGCACCGGCCCCATCACTGACCGCCCCCAAGGCCCAAAGCCCACCCACAGCCCAGACCCCAACAATGTGCCCCCCTCCCCCTCTATCCCAGACCCCTAGTGTCACACGGAGAAAGGAGGTGTTTGTGATAAAAAAAATAAATAAATAAAAAAAAAAACTAAATAAATAAAAAAAATAAAAATGATCTATATATGCATAAATAAATTATGAACAGACCCACTTCCTCCTCCTCCCACTCGAATATGGTGTTGATGCATGTTGTTATACAGTGCGTTTAAAATGGGGGGATGAGGTGGCGATCGGCACAGACCCACCTCTTGCCCAGAGAGCAGGCGGTGCCCGTTCACCCCTCATCTCTGCCCCGAACCCTAAATGTCTACATGCTACATATGAGAGTGGGCACAGGTCCGGGGAGGTGGAAATGGTAGTACATCCCACCACCTAAGTGCGATCATGTGCCCACTCCAGATCCTATATATGCATGTGTCGTGAGAGTGTTATAAGTGAGTGTCTAGGTTGTATATTAAAATTAGGGCCCAGGACCCCACCAGCCACGGAGATGGATGATTCTCCCTGTAGCTCAGTAGTGCACCTGAACCCCAAAACCCTGTTTGAGTGGTGGTGTGGTGGTGTCACTGGTTCTTGATGTCAGAGTCCTTGGAAGACAGTAATGAAATTACACCTTTCTAAAGCACCAGTTGGTATGTGTAATAAACAGTGAGTCTGTGGATTTATGCATGTGTCAGGTAACCCCCGTGTGTTGCTCCCTCAGAGCTTCACCATTAAAAGAGAGTGGGATACCTCACTTATGTCAACTGTTTTTAATTAACTTCAAGGTTGGACATGTGAAATTTAATATGGGAAATTAAAGATGTTAATTTCCTGCTTTGCAGACAGTGTGCTGGTATGAATAAATTACATTAAATCAGAGAATGGTCTCAGTGCTTGGAGCCCCTGAGAAGAAAACTCACGCCATTGCACACTGTTCTCATGAAACCGTAAGAGAGGGAAGTAAAGAAATGATTCAGGCATTCAGCAAATGGCTGGTTTTAGTGTGAATGGCTCCTGTGGCACTTCTCTATCTTTATGAAAGGAGGTTGAAATGGTTTAAATAGCCAAATATAAAAGAGAGGAAAAAATAGTGGAAATTAAATCAAGTTATCTGTTTTAAAACAGGCTAAAGAGACAATTAGCATTTCATTTATATATTAAAGCACATGACCAATTTATTGTATGCTGTCATTCAAGACCATGTGACCCTTCTTTCAACCCACCTGTCGGACTGAACAAGTGTCTGCAGTGTCAAAATTAGAAAACCATTGCCCCACCTGCTCTCAAGTGTCATTCAGTGAGACTTCGATTCAGAGAGGGATGAGAATCAGCACCTCCAAATCTGAGGCCATGGTCCTCAATCGGAAAAGAGTGGATTGCTCTCTTCAGGTCGAGGGTGAGATTCTGCCTCAAGTGGAAGAGTTAACGTATCTTTGGGTTTTGTTCACGAGTGAGGGAAGAATGGAGATGAGATTGACAGACAGACTGGTGCAGCGTCTGCAGTATTGCAAACTCTGTACCTGTTCATTGAGGTGAAGATGGAGCTGAGCTGTAAGGCAAAGCTCTCTGTTTACCGGTCAGACTATGTTCCTACCCTCACCTAAGGTCATGCGCTCTGAGTAGTGACCGAAAGAATGAGATCACGGATACAGGTGGTTGAAATAAGTTTTCTTCAGCTGGACTCTCCCTTAGAGAGAGGGTGAGAAGTTCAGTTATCCGTGAGAGACTTAGAGTAGAACCTCTGCTCATCCACATCGAGAAGAGCCAGTTCAGGTGGTTCCGGCATCTGGTAAGGATGTCTCCTGGGCGCCTCCCTAGGGAAGTGCTTAGGGCATATCTGAACAGCTGATCAGCTGCAACAGGAAGTTTATCCTGCAGTATGAGTTGCACAAAGGTGCAGGAGGATGCTTTTTCTGCAGCTCTGGGCTGCACAAAGTTGCAGCAGGTGCTAAATAATTTTAAAAAATTTTTTAAATAAATATTCCATGCCGATTGTGCATCTCATCCATCATCAGCCAGTTGTGTGTTATGTCCAATCTTATTTTGAGAAAACGCAAAAGAGCGAGTCTGTGTCAAACAAATTGCAAAGTAGCAAGGGACTACTGTAATTCTCTTATCCTATATGTATAATAATATCCTATTATATCCCATAGTTTAGTACAATCCCATGTAAAAAGATAAAAGAAGACAATGTGACAATATGCGTGCGTGTGTGTGTGTAGAACATTGCCATAAGTGCAACTTTATATGTGATCTATAAAATGAGTCTTACAAAGTTTTACTACTATGAGCTTTACTACTGACCAAATTACACTAAAAAGTAAGTGTGCATTTTTTGTGTTATTATGTTGGACTGTGATGAGCAGGAAGTCAATCTAAAGTATATCCCACTTCCCATCCACTGACTGCTGAAATAGGCTTCTGCACCCCTGACCCTGAGCAGAACAAATTGGGTACACAAAATGAATAGATGGATGGACTACAATAAGGGTCAAGGTAAACTTTATTATCCCGGAGGAGCAATTTGTAACTTCTCCACAACCGACTTTGCAGCAGCACTAAATGATAACTCTGCAATAACACTGTCCTACAGTATATTTCTTCCTTTAATTACTTACTTAATTGGAAGGTAATAAAATAACAATCAAGAGTAATGACCTGTAATATACACTTGCCAAGCACAGTATGTATTGTAGAGTGTAGTGTGGAAGCTGAATCGTCTTAGTAAAGAAAGAATGATTCTAAACATACTGGTAGTTAAAAAGGGGTGATAGAGAATTTGACCAATCAGCTTGATTATACAGTACCTCCGCTGTTAGTTAATATAATGGTCACACAACCCCATGACATAAACGGCAGTATATAAAGCCAACAACATTGGTCTTTTTTTTAAGAGTTTTGTTAAATATATTCACAAAACAGTAGACCCTGGAGTCAGAGTTGGTGCTCAACTTAGTAAGATGGACAACTCACGTCATTCCAACAACAGTTTTATTTTGAGATCACTCTGTCTCAGCTGCAGTGGAGCCATTCCTACAGCACTTTGTGCGGTAGTTCATGCTCATACGTAAGTATCTAGTAACAGACTATGCTTTATAATTAAATAGAAAGTGTCCCGATATAACAAACATGAACGTCTGTATAATATGAATAGTCTTATTAAACATTGTTGTGACAGTAAAAATATGCAGGACATATTTATGTATATTGATTGACATATTAATGATAATAACAAAAAAATGAACTGAACAGTCAAATAATAATGGAGTTATATGGTCGTTGCTGTTGTTTCTCTTTTGGCTGCTGCCGTCTTCAGAGTTCACAGTGAGCAAACTCGTAGGAATAATTTGGCAACTGTATTACACCGGACCAGAACCCGAAGCTTGAACCTGCAGCTTCAGGATTATAAGATCACAGGACCAATGACAGAGCTACTGCAGCCCTATAAATGATATGCACTTTATGTAAACAGATACAGCCTGAACAAAGATAAAATGTTTCATCAAATTGTAAAATGTTTGTCCTCTGTGTGTGTGTGTGTCTATGTGCATGTCAGTCAGTTATGACTGAGTATTGGTGTAATAGCAATCTTTTGCCAGACAGTTTTGCTGTGTGTACATTACACTGTGTGAGTTGTATGTGTGGCTCCTCCTGGAGGGATTATCTCTTGCTTTTGTCCCCAACGGTGGAGGTCCATCTCTAGGGAGAGAGAGGCGTTTACAGCATCCCTGCTGATGGATGAAGTCCTGGTGTTCTGGTGTTGGGGACAAAAGAAGTTTCCTATTAGAGTGGAGACACAAAGAGAAATGTGCACTTGTATACAAAATTTGTTTGAGACTTTTCATGACTTTAGGCAGTCCAAATACAGTAATTTGTCTTTTTTTTTAATGTACAAACATGGATGTAAACTGGCATTATAGAAGAAGTGATTTCATAAATAAACATAACAATTTTATTGTGTATTGCTGCAAATATTAATATAAAATTGAAGGATTACCAACTAGTTTTGAGGATGTTTTATTTTTACATTTAGTGATTATTTTGCTGTAAACACTTTTGTATTGCGGCCGAATAATAATAATTAATTAATAATTTCAAAGCTTGTCCTGCAAACAAACTTGGTATATTTTTACTTATCTTGCATTGTCATTGTATCTGTGCTGTGCATTTATAACAGGTTATTCATTTAACTGTTTCACAACAAAATACTTGTGCTTGTATATATTCTATAAAAAACTGATTATCTATTTGATCTAGTTTGTTCTGAATTTACCCATTCTGATTCTCTTTGGAGCATTTTTATATACTTTATATTTTATTGAAGCCTAACACAACTGGTATAAGAAGAATTATTTTTTAAACTAAGCTGACATTTTCCAGCTTGTATATTTACAGAGTTTGTTTACATCAAACTCTCATTGACAGCATTTACTGACAGCTCAATGGGAATATGTGCGGTGGATCCTTCTAATTGATTTTAATAGCCTAAATGTGATGGAATCAAATATAAAGCTGCAGTTTAGGATAGGATGAGCATTTATTGTATAATATTCCTTACAGCGTAGTTCCTTTAAATTCCATCCTAAGTGTGTTTAGACATTCAATATTGTATTTGACCCTCATTTAACTTTAATCAAAAGTCTCAGTTTCGAACACTGAAGATGCCAAAACTTTCCTTGACTAAACCTTACAGAATATTATGTTGCTGTCTTTAAATTTGATTTAAGGCAGGACGGTGGCATAGCTGGTATAGCCGCTGCCCCTCAGTGAGAAAGTCGCCAGATCGAATCCCGCTGGGGGACCATTCTGGGTGGAGTTTGCATGTCCTTTCCGTGCATGTGTGGGTTTTCTCCGGGTATTCCATCTTCCTCACATGGACCAAAAACATGTATGTTTGGCTACTTTTTCTCTCTTTCGGCTGCTCCCTTCTTCAGGGGTCACCACAGCGAACTAACTCCCACGAAGACTTGGCAATTGTTTTTACGCCGGATGCCCTTCTTGGCACAACCACAGACCACTGAGCTACCACAGTCCTCTGTGTGGAGCAGAGAGCTGCCATCTAGGGCACCTGGGGGAGCAGATGGTGGGGGTTAAGAGCCTTGCTCAAGGGCGCAGAGTGGGGCAAATGAGGGTGGAGGCAGGTGTGGGTGCTTCAACTTTCCCACCCACATTTTGATGTTGTTGGTGTGGGTAGTTGAACCGGTGACTCTCTAACCTCTGCGCCACCACTCCCATAATTTAGGCTAATTGGTAAATATAAATTGTTTCTAGGTGAAAGTGAATGGTTGTTTGTCTCGTTTGTCTCTGTGTCTCTGTGATGGACTTGAGACCTGTCCAGGTGTCCCCCGCCTCTCGCACAGTGATAGCTAGATATGGGCGGCAATGAGTCCTTTGACCAGAAAAGGAAGAAGCAGGTAAAAAGGATGGATGGATAAATGTGATTTATATAAAAATGAAAGTTCGAATGTAAAACATTCAAATAGTTTCCATTGTGTCAGAAATGATTAATATTGAAGTAAATTTGTTTTTGAACTGTTTCACCAGCATATTCTTAGCTTTTAGTTTAGAGTTGGAATTCATGTGTCACCTTTGTAAAACATTTTTTTAGCTTTGTTATTTTTTTTATCTGGACTTTTTAACCAAGAAAACCGAGCCAAGACAATGAACATGTCAGTAACAGAGTAATGTTCCTACAAGACAATAATCCCACACACACCAGCTCTGCTCGAAAAGGATGAAACAGATGTAACATCTGGCTTTTAAAAATGTTAACCCAAAATCCTGATCACTTTTCACACATTTTTTGGACATTTACGACCATTTTGGTAATCAAAACAACTCATCAATGTGTTACTTTTATTTTATTATTATTATTTTTTTTTTACCATAACTTAGATATTTCTAAGACATCTGTGACGTAGCATCACTCCGGACAGGTTCTGCCCTGAGGCTTTTCTTGAACTGGGAAAGTGTGAACCAACTCAGCTGTTGTCTTTAGATGTGGTGAAACAGCAACAATTATTTTGATCATTTCCTGCTATACCAAACTGTATACCTGACTTTTCACTCTCCAACTTTAGCATACTACCACTCTTAAACAACACTCAGATGCACTGAAACTTCTTCACTTGAGGCAGCAGCTGACTCAATGCAAAGCTTGTGATCCACTGTTTTTCTTTCAATCAAGCATCATGCACCAGTCGTAAAATGATTGATCCTAAATGTGGTGGTAACCCTTTAACCCCATGGCAGAAACCTGAATAACAGCTACTCCTCTGCCCAAAAGATTCCTTCAGGATTTATGGGACACACTCCAAAAAAACAGATGAAAACACCAAAAGGCTAAGCAGATGACAGATTTTCAGAAGCTTCAACAAGATTTAGGCAACTTTTTAGATGCCTCAGAAGTGACAGGAAAGGCTTCAACAACACTGTGCAGCTAAAGTCGGTAACAAAATGGAAGGACTACTTTGAGGATGTTCTCAACTTGACTTACATGCCTTCAAAATGAAAACAGACTTTGGGGAGTTTTAGGGCCTAAGGTCAATGAGGTCATTAACTCTGCAGCTGCACAACTGTAGAAGATGATGAGATTTACCTTCAGTTCCCCGAGGGCCTAGAAGTGGTTGGGCTCTCTTGATTGACACACCTATGCAAAATTGATCTGCCAGTCAAGGAGTACTCTTTCTGACCTCTATACAAAGTTATGGCCTACTTTCAGAAGAAAAAACCCCCCACAAGAGAATGTATTCCAACTGAAGAGAAATCACACCCTAACCATTTCAGTATTGGCTATGCCAGGCTGCAAGCTCTTGAAAGTCTAAAAAAAATAAAAAAATAAATAAAAACTATTTGACATTGCTTTACTCATCAGCATTTAATGAACAGAAGCAGCCCCTCAAGCAGCCCACC
This sequence comes from Nematolebias whitei, assembly GCF_014905685.2. Lineage (NCBI taxonomy): Eukaryota > Metazoa > Chordata > Actinopteri > Cyprinodontiformes > Rivulidae > Nematolebias > Nematolebias whitei. The sequence continues at coordinate 30,089,745 of NC_056508.1, read as the reverse complement.
AGCACAATTTAGCATCAAAATAGATGCAACATTCAGCTACTGTGAAAGTTCTGCGCTGAAACATTCATGTTGACAGTAGTGTGGCTTAGATTTATTTATTTTTATTTTTCACTGCAAAACTTATAAAGTATGAACTTGTTGTAGTGGATATTTAATTTGAATAAAGTAAGTCTGACACATTGTTAAAGCAACAGGGCTGACAAAGAGCTACGTATAATTATTTTTATTTGATTAGTATTTGCATTGGTTGCAATCCCTGTCCCCAAAAACCAAGTTGCATGTTCGAAGTGAATACAGAAATAAGCACAATATGGCAGTTTCACATTTTCCTGAACAGTAAATGAAACTTTGATAAAAAAAAAAACCCAAAACAAATTATTGCACAAATGTCATCAACAGTAACAAAGTCAGTCAGAGTCATCCTCCTCTATCTTACTATGTCCTCTGTATCCTCCATCCTCACTCCAACTACCTCCATGTTCTCTCTAACTGTATCCATATATCTCTTCTTTGTCTTTTCCATGTCTGCTGCATTTCTAACATCCTTCTACCAACATACCCACTGTCCCTCCTCTGGACATGTCTAAACCATCTCAGTCTGGCCTCTATAACTTTATCTCCCAGTTGTTCAACCTGTGCTGTACCTCTGATGATCTCATTCCTAATCTTATTCATCCTTGTCACTCCTAAGGAGAACCTCAACATCTTCATTTCTGCCACTTCCAGTTTTTTCTCCTGTCTTTTTGTCCATGTCTCTGACTCCAGACCATACAACAGAGCTGGTCTCACCACTCTTTTAAAATTTTCATTTGACTTATGCTGCTACCCTTTTGTCTCAAATCACTCCTGAAACTTTTCTCCATCCACTCCGTCCTGTCTGGGCTCTCTTTTTCACCTTTTTACCACATTTTCCTGGACAGTTGATCCCAAAATAGAGCAGATAAATAAAACTAAATTTGAACATTAGAATATTTACCACACTGAGTCTTGCTTTTTATTTATTTTTGCATTCCATATAATAAAAAACAAACACGACAGTCAAATGCCTACAAAATTTAAATTTATTTAGTTACAACAAATATTTCAGAATACAGTGTTGCTCTGCAATCCTACGTGGAGGTGCTGCATATTGTACTCCTCTTAGTACATGAATTTTTAATGCATTTCTAAGATATGTTGCCACAACATCCATACCAGCAGATATTATTTCAATGACAATGACTTCAGTGAAGGACTTTGGACAACTGTCTCAGTTAATACCACTCAAAACTAAAAAAAATAAATAAAAAGAACACATTGTGGCAGTGGGAAAGATGGACAGTAAAGATAGATGAATCCTTTGAATATAGTTTTGAATAGACACCTATTACAGAGTCTTAACCAAGACATTTTCTCATTTTCGGAGTTTTGACAAATCTACTTTTTTAATGGATATTCATAAACTTAACAAACACAATTTCTGAATGTTGTCAAACTGCATCAACATTCCAATTTTGCGGGATTTGGATTGAATCCATTTTAGATGACGTTCAGAATGAGAAGAAACCTGAGCCAAAAAGGTGAACACGGAGATTTACAAGTTCATCCATGCACACAATTTTACATTCAGTCATAGTTGTTGCAATGGGCCATTTACAACCTAATCACCCAAACTATTTTTTTTTCATTCATTCAACCTTTATTTAAACAGGTAAATCACATTGAGCCTCAAAGACTCATTTACAAGTGAGACCTGTTTGGACAGACAAAAACAGTGGTAAACTGGACACATGTAGGAGTTGACAGTTATTATTGACAGTAGGAGGCAAAAAAAAATTCCTATCAGACTTTTTTTTTCCTACCTGAAGAAAAAAACCCTCTAATATTAATAAACACCTCGCACAAACAAGCACATATTTACGTAGACAATCTGTGTGTGTGGGGGTGGGGGGTGGGGGGTGGACGAGAGTGGTCAGCAATGTTCATAGATACTCTCGAGGACACTGTAAGAGATGGAAAATCAGTCAGTGTCCTCCGGTGAGATCCATAAACATTCTCGAGGTATGTCAAGGAATGGCCAAGAATAACGTCTATGAGAATCCGAGTCCTGAAATGATGACACAAGTTTATTCAGCTCGTTTCATCTGGTTATCAGTTGGAAATTCCTCAGGGAGGGGGTGGTGAGCGTCAGATCACATGTTCTCCAGGCAAATTCAGATAAGATGACCTTCAAGGCCAGCCAAGGGAGCCAAATTCAGATAAACACAGTTATTTTGGGGACAGGCAAAACTTAATGATGTCTACCTTACCATACCAAACCATACCAATTTATTTATATAGCACTTAAAACAGCAACAAGGCCAACCAAAGTGCTGTACAAAAGAACCAAACATGCACAGCAGACAGGAAAACATAAAATAGAAATACAGTCCGGGTACTCGAGACACGAACCAAGCCAGACTCAAATGCTTTGGGCTGAATGGATCAGATCTTGGGGATTTTACTCAGTCACATTCCAACGGTGTGGCCATGTAATTTGGACATATTCACCCAAATTAATGGTAACAGTGATGATATTTTTTTAATAGATATATAGATAGACGGACGGATGGATGGATGGATAGAATCAAATTTGATGTGTGTAAAAGCAAAATCTAAATAAAAACATTTGGCACTCATTTAAAACAAATAGAAAGGGCTGCAGTTTTTTTTTTTTTGAATATTGAAAAATATTTTTGTTTGAAAACGGGGGCTTTCAAGGCATTAAGAATTGCTTTGATGAATTAAAAAAAAAATTGGAAAACAATCTACAAATGGGAGAAAATGCTGTCAAGCTCTTGGAAAATGTCTCTGTTATACAATGAAACACCATTACTCAGAGAAAGTTGTCTGTTCTCTTTGAGAGGGAGCCAGTGTTCTCAATGCCCTCAGGAGAAAATTACACAACTTCTTTGTAGTGACTTGATTAAATACATTTATCCCAGCAGCACCCTGTTCTTGCTTCTTTGCACAATGTTTAATGTCTTCAACACAGTCTTTCAAACACACACATGGTATGCTGCCAAAGGAGTAGAACAGTTAGAGTAAAACTCTGAGCTTAACCACTGATCCAGCTTGCTGAACTTTCTGCACTATCGACACTTCTGCCGAGATTAAATAAAACTTGGCTTCTTCCTCTCTTTCTTCTTCCAATGACACACACATGCACACACTTTTGTTTCATTTCCCATTTTTGTGTTTTTTTCTCATGCTTATTTTCCATACTACTGCCTGCTTTCTCTTTCGTATACATTCAGGATTATATGTTGCTATTCATGTGATTGCTTGTGTGGGAATGTCAATTGAGATTTCCATTCATCTCTCTGCTTGTCATATCCGCGCCCAGGAATAAGAGAAGAGGTACAATATATCATGCCAGCAGTGATTACATGATGTTGCTCATTTCTTACTTTATTGCTTATACCAAAGTTCATGCTCAATAATTCAGGCATAACATCAAGAAAGTTCAGTCAGGTCATCTGGATGGGCCCCGGAGGCCATCTTAGCACCAGCAAACTGGTTTTATTCCACTATGAAGTATGCTGTTTGTGGGAATCAGTTTTGTTTGGCGGCTCCTCAAATTTAAGAAGTCCTTTGGATTAAGGACGAAACATCTCAGCAAAAAAAACAACAACAAAGAAATCGCCCACATGACCTGACAACATTGTCGGATTTATTGCTTATACATTCTGAATAGTAGACCTATCTGCAGTGTGAGAAGTTTTTAAGGTTTTTGGTGGGAAAATTATTTGCTGTCATATAAAAGGCTTCCAGATGTCCTGCTTAGATTCCAAACAAACAGACGTGGCAATCATTGCTTTACATGCATTGTAGTCCATAACCGTCAGCATGCACTGCAGCCAATCCTGAAAAAGATGAAAGCAGACTTTTTAAAATATCAGGTTGTGGTTTTCATTTGGGGGAAACAAATGTTGGAATGCTCACTCCAGGTTGAGGGTATGTCTACCTCAAACGGAAAAGTTTAAGAAGGTTGGTGTTTTTCATTCAATCTATATTTAGACAGGTTAATCCCAATGAGCCTCGGGGACTCATTTACAAGAGAGACCTGATTTCTTAGTGTATTGTACACAAGTGATGGTAGAATGAAGATATGGTTTCATGGATCAAGACATCATCTGCAGTAACAAGGGTGTTGCTCTAGTCTGCTGTGGTAAGAATATCCCAAATACAAGCAGCTTCCTCTAAGCTCAACCTTAATGAAAGGGTAACGAGCTCCATCATTTGTAGAGACACTTGGAATCAGGGGACTTGGGGATCTCATTAGGATGCCTCCTGGGTGCTTCCCTTTTGAGATTATGTCCCATTGGGTTAGGCCTAGAAAATCCTGAAGACATTGTATATTCATTCTGACTTGGGGATACCTTAAGTTTTCCCAAAAGGAGCTGAAGAAGACAGATGGATGAACAATTGAACAGCTGGATGGATGAGATAAATAAATAACCCTCATTTTCAGCCAGTTATAATCCAGATTTTCCATTCTTATTGATAAATTTATTTCCCTAAAATTTTGGGTTTCACCAAAATGTTTCAACAACTTGCTTAATGAATAGCTACACAATTATTACAAAAACATGTCCCAGAGAGCTGTTTCAAGGAAGAAAAAAAAGCAAAGAAAAAACTGTTATAATTAAACACCTGGTAATCCATCCATCCATCCATTATCTTTACCCACTTGTTCCATTTTGGGTCACGGGGGTAGCTGGTGCCCATGTCCAGCAATCACTGTGCGAGGGGCGGGGTACACCCTGGACGGGTCGCAAGTCCATCACAAGGCCACATAGAGACAAACGAGACAGACAACCATTCACTCTCTCATTCACACCTAGGGACAATTTAGAGTTACCAATCAGCCTAACATGCATGTTTTTGGTCTGTGGGAGGAAACCGGAGCACCCAGAGAAAACCCACGCATGCACGGAGAGAACATGCAAACTCCACCCAGAAAGGCCCCTGGACCGGGGTTTGACGCCTGGTAATCCAGGTGATTTATCAATCTGACCATTTGACCATACATTTAAAAGCATGTAAATGTCTAATTACCCCATTCTTTCCTGATATTTAAGATTTAAAAAAAAATCACATGGTACTTTAGAATTTGTAAAGGTTTTAAAACGCACGTCCAACATGCAAATCATAGTAAAGATACAGGATTCCTATTTATATGCATAGGAAATATGCACATCTGAATAAAATCTGGTGTCTGAGAAAGATTTGCTATAACAGATACCAGCAAGTTTTAGACCCCCATTTAAATAAATAAAATAAAGAAATAAAGAAACAAACAAATAAATAATCAGAGGAATAAAATTGATTGAATATATGCCACTATCTATTTTCTTGACAAATTCAGGTTTTTGAACTGTCTTAAACTCATTCAAAGTGAAAGACTACACTGAACATTTGCAAGAGTTTTCCCAACTCAGTTTCCTTATCCCATATCATCTTTTGAAGCTGTAGAAGACTTAAAACCTGTGAGGAATCTGACGCACTTGGCATACCTTTGCCTTAAAAGTATCAAGCATTTCTTCTAGTGAAGTCATTAAAACTTAACCAAGTTGATTGGGCAGCCACAGACTTTTCTCTCTGGTTATCCGATTCATGTGACAGTCGAGGAGGATTGCTTTACTTTCTTTTGTTTCCTGTCTCGTCTCCTCCTCGTTTGCTGTTTCTTGGTGACTCTTTTGGCGCCTTTTCACTGTCTCTACACTCATCTGTTCTGCACCACACCACACTAGTTTAGGGTTGCCACTGCTGGTAGCCACCCCAACTCAGCCCAGTTTATGGGACCATCTTTTTGCGGTTTCAAGCGAACTGCTCCGAGGTGACAATTTTGATGTAAGCAGGCAGCAGCCGTTGATTAGCCAGCAGAGCTACGTCACTAGATGATCCTCAGTTATTTATTTTTTCTAGTTTTTTTGTTTCTATCTCAGTATGGAAGCTCCAAAAATAGTGCCATGGACCAATGATGAGGTCCAGACCTTTCTGTCTTTACTGGCTGATCAGAAGACTCAACACGAGCTGGGTGGTACAAGAAACAAACAAATTTACAGAGAGATGTCGAGGATGATGGCACAACATAGCTACACCTGGACCTTTAAAAAGTGCTAGGAAAAGCTAAAACAATTGAAGTCAGATTACAGTTAGAATGCCCACCAGCCTTACAATGACTATCCTGCCGACAGAATGGGGAAACAAGTCACAGCGGCAATTCACCTACACTTGAGAAAAAACGATAAGATGAGAACTGACTCGAGTCATGCTTATCAATGGAAAAGTGACTCTCACGTCTGTGTGGCTTGAAAAATAGCCCCTGTTGCTAAGTGGGTTTGAACTAGTTGCATGCTAGTGCAATAACAGCACACAGAGAGGTCAGCGTTGACAATATTTAAAATTATGTTTCAGCCAAGCCAGAAATTATTTTCATACCCATCAGTAAGAACTGAATGAACAGTAGTACTGAAACAAACATAATTGTTGTTTTCAATCCAAGTTCAAAATCTAGTCTTGAATTGAGTTCTGAAATCAATGGATATTTCAATTGAATAATTCCCAGATAAGAATTAATCAAGTGGTGTTATAAGAATTCCTGATATTTTTTATTTCTCTAATTCATAGTTATGTAAACAACTGGTAATAACACACTATCTTTGTTCTGATAAATTATATAAATGCTTTAAACTGATCCCTACTCACACACAAATGCTTTTCTCTTCTTTTGAGAGGTTATCATCTTTCTTGTTGCTCATCATAACTTCAAGCTGGGCCATGAACTGTCACACTGAACAGGAATAGACCCATTTTGCTCACCTGAGATTTGTGACCTGCTGTGCAGTACATTAGTCCCGGTCTGCCTTGCACTCCTCACCAGTCTGAGTTACTCAATAGATATCCAGTAACCGTTTGTCTGTGCAGCTTGGCCTTAAAAGGATTAACCAGCAAGAACTCACACATACAGTATTTAACCCAGCACCACTTCCCAGAGGCAAGGCTTGGAACTGAGATACCCGATCTGACCTTTTGCTCTTATTAAGTGCTTTTCCAAAATACTTAAAAAAAAAATTATTTATTTATTTTCACTGAAACTGTACAAGTTTTATTATTGGAGCAAAAAGTAAATCTGTCATTTTGAGCACAAATAAAGAGTACATCAATCCATTTAGTTTATCTATCTTTACTTTTGAAAGTTTGTGAAACAATAGCTCCCAACTTTTGTAGAATTTGCTTTTGAAGATGATTTTATAACAGTTCTTCCCCATTTAGTTTCTAGTGATATTTAATCATTTTTTTAAATTGACATTGCCACACAGCAGTGGTTATGTCCGAGTTTTGTGACTCCATAACTTTCTTCAAAATATTAAACAAATAAGCAGTGAGAGTTAAAAATAAGGCTGTCTGTGAGTAAATATATATATTTTTTATTCTGTAAAATTTCATGTAAGCAGCAACAACAACAACAATAAAAATGTCACCTACATTATGATCTGTTCAGTTGTGGGAACAATAAAAGCATGTTGCAACTGAAAACAGCTACAATTGCCCATTAGTTTTAAATAATTACCAAAACAGTGTGCAGACTGTGTCCATGTTTTAGTTCATTGTGATCGGAGCAGACCTGAATGGACATGTTGGTGAAGGAGACAGAGGGGATGAGGAAGTGATGGATAGGTTTGGTGTCAAGGAAAGAAACCAGGAAGGACAGATGGTGGTAGATTTTGCCAAGAGAATGGAAATGGCTATAGTACATACATATTTCCAAAGGAGGGAGGAACATAGAGTGACCTATCTTTATCTCCCAGTTGTTCAACATGTGCTGTACCTCGGATGGAGAAGATTAGGAATGAGATCATCATTGTCACTCCTAAGGAGAGCCTCAACATCTTCATTTCTGCCACTTCCAGTTCTTTCTCCTGTCTTTTTTTCAGTACCACAGTCTCCAGACCATACAATATAGCTGGTCTCACCACTGTCTTGTAAACTTTTCCTTTGACATTTGCTGACACCCTTTTATCACAAATCACACCTGAAAATTTTCTCCATCCACTCCATCCTGCCTGGACTCTCCTTTTCACTTCTTTACCACATTCCCCATTTTCCTGGACAGTGGACCCCATGTACTTGAAGTCCTGCACGTTTGTGACCTCTACTCCTTGTAGCCTCACCATTCCACCAACCTCCCTCTCATTCACACACGTACTGTCTTACTACGGCTGACTTTCATTCCTCTTCTTTCAAGTGCATATCTCCACCTCTCCCAAGTTCTTTTCCACCTGTTCCCTGTTCTCACCACAGATCACAATGTCATCTGCAAACATCATAGTCCATGGGGATTCTTGCCTGACCTCATCTGTTAGACGGTCCATCACCAGAGCAAACAAGAAGGGGCTCAGAGTCAATCCTTGATGCAATCCCACCTCCACCTTGAAGCTATCTGTCACTCCTACACCTTGAAGCTATCTGTCACTCCTACAGCACATCTCAACACTGTCCTGCTGTCCTCATATGTCCTGTACCAGTCTAACATACTTCGCTGCCACTCCAGATTTCCTCATGCAATACCACACCTCTTCTCTTGCCACACTTTTTCTAAATCCACAAAGACACAATGGAGTTCTTTCTGATCCTCTGTACTTCTCCATCAGCATTCTCAAACCAAAGATAGCATCTGTGGTGCTCTTTCTTGGCATGAAACCATACTGCTGCTCACAGATAGTCCCTCTCGTCTAAGTCTAGCTTCCACAACTCTCTTCCAGATCTTCGTGTGGCTCATCAACTTAATTCTCCTGTAGTTGCTACAACTCTGTACATCACCCTTGTTCTTAAAAATGGGCACCAGCACACTTCTTCTCCATTCCTCAGGCATTTTCCCACCGTCATATATGCCATTGAATATTTGAGTCAAAAACCAGACTCCCAACTCTCCAAGATATTTCCAAACCTCCACTGGTATGTCATCTGGTCCTACTGCCCACCCCTTCTTCAATCTTTTCAGAGCTTTCTGGACTTCACCCTCAGAAATATTTCTTACTTCCTCGTCCACAGTTTCTATGACCTCTACTCTTCTTTCTCTTTCATTCTTTTCATTCATTAGCTCCTCAAAGTACTCCTTCCATCTTCCAGTCACACTCTCCTCACTTGTTAGACCATTACATTCCTATCTATAATAAGCCTAACCTGCAGCACATCCTTTCCAGCCTGATCCCTCTGTCTTGCCAATCAGCACAAGTCCTTCTCACCCTCTTTAGTGTCCAGTCTCCCATACAACTCATCATATGCCCTCTGCTTTGCCTTAGCTACTTCCCTCTTTGCTTTACGTCCCATCTCCTTATATTCATGTCTCCTATCTTCAGTCCTCTCACTGTCATATTTCTTCTTGGCTAATCTCTTTCTTTGAATGGCATCCTGCACTTCACTATTCTACCACCAGGTTTAAGGAAACCTTCCATTCTCTGTCCAGATGACACACCAAGTACCTTCCTACCTGTCTCTCTAATTACTATTGCTGTAGTAGCCCAGTCATTTGGAAGCTCTTTCTTACCACCTAGAGCCTTTAACAACTCCTCTCTGAATTTCTCACAACATTCTTCCTTCCTCAGCTTGCACCATTTGGTCTTCTTCTCTGATTTTACTATTTTTCTCTTCTTCACAACAACAGTTGTTCTACACACAACCACCCAATGCTGTCTGGCCACACTCTCCCCTGCTACAACCTTACAGTCTCCAATCTCCCTCAGGTTTCCTCTTCTACAAAGAATGTAGTGGACCTGCTTACTCCTATATCTCCTCTTTGGCCTTCCTCTTTGTCTTTCTCCTGGCAGTTGCATTCCTAACATCCTTGTGCCAATATGCACACGGTCCCTCCTCTTGACATGTCCAAATTATCTCAGTTTGGCCTCTCTTTAGAGAGGACATGAAGGTAGTTGGAGTGAGGACAGAAGATATAGAGGACAGAGTGCGGTGGAGGAGGATGACTCGCTGTGGCGATCCCTGAAGAGGGAAAAGCTGAAAGAAGAAGAAGAATATTTTGCAGCTACAGTATTTCCAGTATGTTCACTTTGTTTAATTTCTGTCCACTTAGCTTTAAGGTCTTTGATGGTTGTCTTGCCTCTTCAATCAGTCTTTTCTTATTTTTTTGCACTGACTTGTCTGTAATAAAGACCTCTGTCTGAGCTGTTCTTAGGAGGGTGAAAGTCTGTGGGCTCAGGGTAAGTACAAGGAGATTTCCTGCTCTTTCTTCGTCAGTCTGCAGGGTTATAAGGCATTAAGCAGAAGAGAAAAGGATTTAGTCATGGCAGCATGCCAACCATTCACATTACAGAATGTTGGAGAAAATCAAAAAGAGCAAACAAAGAGAACACTAACAAGAAAATATTTGCAAAAAAAAAAAAAAATGGAATTATGCTATTTCAGATAATTGAAAGGCCAAAATGACAATTAGCACTAGAGGAAGGCAGTTAGCAAAAAGTATTATACATGATATATCCAAAAACCTTTCTGGCTACTATTGTTTTAATCACAGTAACCTGAGATATTTTTTTTTTAATTGGTTTGAATATAAAATAAAAAAGAAATAAAAAGAAAAAAAATCAAGTTTAAAAATATTTCAGACATCAAAACTGAAGAATGAGCTTGAACTAACAACTCCTACAAATCATAACTGTTGATCAGAAAATGGTAAATGGACTGTACTTATATAGCACCTTTCTATCTTATTTCAAGATACTCAAAGTGCTTTACACCACAATCTGTGTCCTCATTTACCCATTCATACAGCACTCTACTAGATCTCTACAAAGCTAATTGAACAAATCATTCTAATGAGACTAATCAGTGCTTTAAATCACATTCATACACTGATGGCATACACATCAGAGGCTATGAGGGGTTCAGTTTCTTGCCAAGGGACACTTCAGCATGTGACTGCTCATGGATTCGAACCCCCAACTCTCACATTGGAGGACGACTGCTCTAACCACTCAGCCACAGCCACCCCTGAAAAGAAATGGTAAGCAGAGGCAGACTACATACTGAGAGAACTAATGAAAAATGAAGAACAGGTGAGTGACAATCAGCATATGATGGACTGATGTCGACAAAAGTGAAAACAAATCAACTGAAATATGGTTGCCCTCATGCTGGGTACACTGTGTACACAATCTTACAAATTGCAACACATTTTGCTGGGTATTTTTTAAATAGGTTTGCTGATGTGCACCAAAAAAAAAAAAAAAAAAAGTTTACCTCACCAAAACTCTTGCTAATTGGTTTATGCGCAGTTTGGTTGTAGCTATGATGTGCATGTCAGTCAGTCACTGTGTTAACTTCATGCTGTTTTTATGGAAGTCAAACAAAAATCCTTGTTTCACAAACATAACACAAAGGCAGTACAGCTGCAGACAGCCTTAAATCCAATGTAAAATATAATAAATCAGAACATCAGAACATCTTGTGTCATAAACTCTCAGAAATCGGTTTCTCAGACCACACCATTGGTTGGTTCTCTAACTATCTTTCAGACCGGAGGCAATGTGTTCAACATAATGGTACTTCCTCCAGTTATTTAACAGTCAACAATGGTGTACCACAAGGCTCAGTCTTAGGACCCACCCTCTTTACAATCTACATACATAATGTAGGTAAAAACATCCCTAATGCATCCATACATTTCTATGCTGATGACACAGTTGTTTATTGTCGAGCTAAAACAGTTGCTAAGGCTTTCCAGCTTCTGAAATCTGCATTTAACTACATCCAGACTGATTTGTTTCACCTCAAACTTGTCCTAAATGCTGAAAAAACCAAAGGGATGCTTTTTTCAAATAGGAAGTTGGTCCCAGCAGTTCTTCCTCCGATTTTATCCTCAAATGGTGTCCCCATTGAGTTTGTTGATTCCTATAAATATTTGGGTATCTTGGTCGACTCACATCTTTCTTTTAAGCTCCATGTGGAAAACTTGGTAAAGAAACTGAAAATTAAACTGGGTTTCTTTTTCAGAAACAGATCCTGTCTAACCCTGAATGCTAGAAAACGCCTTGTATCTGTGACTTTCCTTCCCTCAATTGATTTTGGTGATATTATTTACATGAACGCTCCTACAAGAACCCTGCAGATGTTGGATGCTGTCTATCATGGTGCACTAAGATTCATAACTGGCTGTGATTATCGTACCCACCACTGCACCCTGTATTCATTGGTTAACTGGACATCATTAACTTCACGCAGACTCTCCCACTGGTACATTTTCATCTTTAAATCACTTCTTGGTCTGTTGCCTTCATACATCTCCTCCTACATGTCTCTGCGTGAGTGCAGCTACGGAGTGCGCTCTCAGGACATTATTACCTGCAGTGTTCCCTCAGTGAGGACTGAACTAGGCAAAAGGGCCTTCTCCTACTCCGCTCCTGTTTCCTGGAATATCTTACAAAAAGATTTGAAGCTCTCGACCTTGACCTCTCTAAATGGCTTTAAGAATCTGTTGGACTCCTGGCAGGGTCCAATGCTGACATGTTCCTGTTTTTAGTTTTATACATTTGTTTTGGAATCTAGCTGTTTTTTTGGTTTTGTTACCTTTTTCCTTTTAGCCATCCTATTTGTTAAAAAAAAAAAAAAAAAAAAAAAAACTGTAGTATGAGTTTTTATAACTGCTTATTGTTGTTGCTGTTGTCCATTGTTGTCATCTTTCTTTGTTGAAATCAGGTCTCTCTTGTAAATGAGTCCTCGAGGCTCAATGGGATTTACCTGTCTAAATAAAGGTTGATTGATAAATGTTTGCCGTTTGTTGCGGCGCAAATTCTGCTTTTGCAGTAGATGTTAGTTCTGTAGAGATTAATTATAATTTACTTTGTAAACAAAAATACAAACTTTACCTGTAGTCTGTGACCTCCATCATAAGAATAAAAAACAACAACATGCAACTAAACAACTCCTTTGTGCCACAGATCCTTGGAGGCCTTTTGGATCCAACTGAGGAACACTTTGATTCAGTGAACAGCTTTCACTCTGGTCAAGGTAGCTTTGTCTCCGAGTTTGTGATTGTGAAAGAGTAAAGCCGAGGCAGGCTTTCCAGCCTCTGACAGGCTGAGTGGTCATGTGGAAAAAAGCTTTGTTTGCTACAGACTTCCTTTACTACACTACAGGGAAACCTAGTAATCCTTTTCAGACCTTCACAAACTAAAGCTGCATTTGGATTTGTTAGGAGGCAAATCAAAATGTCTGAACAATGTTGTGGATTACAAACTTTAAATGTATATTTAAAGAAAACTCCAAGTGGGACAAGGACATAGGTAGAATGTAGCCATGGAGGTAAAATATTTGTCAACACTTTGTAAATCTACAGATTAAAGCAGAATACCAAATTTGTACTTTATGATAATAATGCCTTCTTCTGCTTTAACCTCTTATCAGTAATTAAGACCATGTCTGGGCTTCATCGTTTTTAATGTGGTTCATAACTAATGTTAAAAATTCTACAGTTTAGTGATTCAAGTTGATGGTTTTATGTCAATCTCATGGTGCCCGAGTACACTGTAAAGTTTCCCAGTACTCAACAGCAATACAAGAAGAGGAGGGCTTTATTTCCAGTGAGTTAGTAGAGCTGTGTGTGCAGGTCAGCATTTTTCTAGCTGCACAAGAAAAAACAAAACATTTTCTTTTTTTATCCTTGTTCAGAATAGCTCCCCGGTTCACCATTCAGTGTCCATGTGAGACAAGAGCAAATTCATGCAGTGAGACAAATTACAGTGCAGGTTACACCTGATCATCCCTGGCACCTAATGCTTTGTTCATTACAACACAAAATAAAAAGCAATGAGGAAAATGGTGTACAAGAAACCTGAACCTAAGTTTTAATGGCAAAAATATATTTATTCTTTTTGATCTTCAGTTCAAATTCCCATTGTAACGTCCGAAAATTGGCTGTGGAAACTGAAACAGAAACAGGCTGTTTGTGTTGTGCAAACTTTCACACATATTTACTTTTGTCTTCAACATAAGAAGCATCTGTACACGTATTCAACCAAATGGATGTCGTTTTCAAACAGGATGTCAGTCCCAGCTGTTCTTCTTTCAATTTTATCCTCGAATGGTGCTCCTATTGAGTTTGTCAATTCCTACAAATATTTGGGTATCTGGGTCAATTCACATTTCTCTTTTAAGCTCCACGTGGAAAACTTGGTAAAGAAACTGAAAGTTAAATTGGATTTCTTTTTCAGAAATAGATCCTGTTTAACTCTGAATACTAGGAAACGTCTTGTAACTTCTATTTTCTTTCCCCCTATTGACTACAGTGACTTTATTTACATGAACGCTCCTACAAGCACCCTGTAGATGGTGGATGCTGTCTATCATGGTGCACCAACATTCATAACTGGCTGTAACTACCGTACCCATCACTGTACCCTGTATTCACTGGTTAACTGGTCATCACACAGACTCTCTCACTGGTACATTTTCATCTTTAAATCACTTCTCAGTCTGCTGCCTTTATACATCTCCACCTCCTGCATGTCACTGTGTGAGTGCAGCTACAGCGTGCACTCTCAGGACATTATTACCTGCAGTGTTCCCTCAGTGAGGACTGAACTAGGCAAAAGGGCCTTCTCTCCTACTCTTCTCCCTTTCTTGGAATATCTTACAAAAAAATCTGAAGCTCTCAACCTTGACCTCTCTAAGTGGCTTCAAACATCTGAATTCAAAAAGCGTTCAATACAAAAACGACTGGACTTTATTTGTAACAGAAGACGTTTCGCTCCTCATCCGAGGAGCTTTCTCAATTCAGTGAGCAGTGAGTGAGATTCAGGTTATAAGGCTGTATATGTGTGTGTATAATATAATAATTAGAATTTTGATCCACTTTGGCCATGACTGCCTCAAACAAGTCAGCAGGCGAGAGGGCGGACTCCAGAAACCACCGGGCACCTTCAAGCTGGTTGACCCACTATGTAAAATGCTATTTATAAGACTGAGTTTGTTGTATCTCCTCGGACTGATGAAGTTTTTTGGATGAAAGACGAAACATTTCAACAATAAGAAACTGGACCTGACTTAACTTTTATGAATTTTTCTACCTGGATTGTTGAGCATGAATCAGAATATTAATTCACTGAGTTTTACATCACTTTGACCATTCTGATTATTACCTGACATGCTAACAGTTCCAGCATTAATCAATGGAATTTTCAGTAGAAAACAGTATTGGGACTAACTCACAGGTCTGACTTAAAACTCAGCAGTGCACAACTCGGCATGGGCACAGGAAAAGCATCAGTCCTCTTTCTTTGCTATTATAAGTGTCCAATCTTTACTCATGCTTCTTCACTTTAACTTTAACACAAATATCAACTTACAACAAGAAACATTAAAATATAAATGAAGCACAAAGCTTACCATGAGGTCAACCAGCATCTCATAAAATGTCTGCTGCTGCACGCCTCCAGTACAGTAATCAAAGGAAGAAGTAAGGGCAGAACAAGTGCAACAATTGACCAGAATTATACCATTTAAGTGATACTACTTTAAATATTGGCTGATCAGCCTTAAAAATGCACTTTTTTATTATATTTTAGAGTCCTTTCTGCTTCCCAACATAAGAACTTTTTAGATTTCAGTTTTAAATCATGACCTTTGCGCTTTAAACACAGGAATCCAGCTTTCTTCAGATACTTTTCTATTGTGGATTACAAGAAACTTTGGCTACAAAAAGTGGATTTAAAAAAAAAAAAAGGTATTTCCACAGCTCTCTGTATTTCTTCATCGTGAAAAATGCTTTAAACTGATCAGAGTTCAACTTCAAAATCAGGACTTTTAAAAATTCTGTTGCTGTGCCCTCTGCTGTGACCTGCATGTTACCCTTGAAACACTGAATGAGGCCTAAACAAGATCCATGACTGTTTTACTTCCTGACATGTCACATCGTCATTGTTTCAGGTAGCGTTAGATAGTGATTCCTCCTTGGGTGTTCAATCTCCATCACAGTAATGTTCTTCTACTGCCTCATTTTGCTCCCAGCAGCATGCCGTTCACACTGATGATGAGGAACAAGCCTGGCTGATAAAAGATGTAAATAGCGTGTTGCTCAATTTGCCTACACAAGTTTGCTCGTGCAGGGTCTGCAACTGGCGGTCCAAAACACACAACTATCCACACACACGCATACAAACGTAGAAAGAGTGTGAATAATTTAGTGCTAATGGAAACATAAATATTACCCTCATTTGCATTGGGGGAAGAGTTACAAATTTCCAGGAAGTTTACCTCCCCACCTTGTTCCAATACATACAAAACTCCCTCCCTCCCTCCCTCCCTCTCCTCTCCAAGCCTCTTCACTCACCCTCCTCTAGGTCCTTCTCTCCATCATTCCCACATTCTGTCTATCCACAGACTGCCTTCTCCCCGAGGCATTTGTGTGTTCCATTACTGCTCACCCTGTCCATGACAGCCACTATTAACCTTGGAGGTGTACATGTGTGTGTGCTACTCAGTGTGTGTGTGTGTGTGTGTGTGAGAATGAGGGTGTTTGGGAGAGTGGGTCTTAATTTGTCTTTGTGTACACCACTGGTTTTGTTTTCACGTGTGCGTGCATGAGAGGAAGAAACAAAGAGATAAAAAGTGCTTGGTGGGGGTTGTGTGTCTGCTTGTAGGTGTGTGTTTCTATTGAATCAGAGTTGATGTAAACAGCTGGCACATATTAGAACAGCCACAGGCAGGAGGATTGACGTTTGTTCTCCAAATATTAAGAGGTCACGGACAGCAACTCTCATATCTAAGGAATCTCTCACCATGCTAAATAGCTCTGTAGCCTCTCGCCCTCTCTTTCTCTCAGTCTGTCTTGTTTCAGCCTCCACCCTCCAATCCCTCCCTCTTCCCATCCTCTGATCAAATTTCTTTGTATCACTTTCGGTGTGTCTCTCTGTCTGTCTCTCACCCCACTCACCCTGCTCTACATTGCACTTGAGCCAACTCTCCGTAATGAAACCGTAATGGTCTGCCATTTGTTTCCGCTCTTTGCTTAGTGAGGTGATGCAGCCAGAGCTAATGGTCTTTTAAAGGTGTGCTTGTGTGTCAGAGAGTGTGTCCAGGACTTTATTGAGGGCAGTGGCATCATCAGGGTTTATTCTCTGAAATACCCCACATGGCGATGCAGTAGTCAAGTACCCCAATAACTAACTAACGTCTTAACACCTTCATATGTATTATGTGGTGGGTGCAAGTGCAGCTTGTGTGTGCATAGAGGGGGATGTGTATATGAAGGTTTGTTAACAGGAGAGAGTGGTGATCCTTGGGGACAGCAGATAGATGGAATAATGCATGTTTTGAATATTATTATTATGCAGTACCAATATGGAATATTGGGATGCTTTCTAGCACTGATGGCTTTCAGTAATGGCAGCAGTGATTGGGACTTGATTCACATATACCTTTTAAAATGCACATGCACGCACACACACACGTTTATATTCTTAGGCAGACAAGCATAAGTGACTTGGATTAATGATGTTGAAAACAATGAGGAAATACAGATTGCTCTAGTTCTTCACTCTGCCTGTTTTCTCATCTGATCTCCCATCTCTGTACATTTTACTACCCTGTGTGGATATGTTTGTGTGTGCACATGCGTGTTTGCACATGTGTAATGTGGAATCCATCACAATGGTTTTGATGATGGGCAGTGTAATGAGGTGCCATAAAATTAGATTAATTTGAGGCCGGGTGAGAAACTGGTGCCAGATGCTCCCTGCCAGCCACTTTGCCTCACACATACACACACACACACACACACACACACACACATGCACAGACACACACATGCACATTATGAGCTCCTTTGTCTGAATATATGCCCAGTGCCTGCATGCATATCTGTGTCAGCTCTTGTGAAGATAAGCACAACTTCATTTTTGGGCTAAATCAATACGTGCTCTCACTGTTTGTCTGTGCAAATGAACACTTCTTCCTAGTTTGTGTCTTGACAGCAGAAAATGTTTTTAATCTGCTTCCATTTAAAACTTTGACATATTTTATTTTGTACTAATTCTGACTAACATTCAGAGCTTCAAAGGGTAGAGATTAAATTAGTGACTTGAAAAACTAAACTTATGGATATTATCAGAAGGTTCAACCATTGCAAATAATCTATAAGCTTACAAAAAATAAATATTGCATTCATTTTTTTCTAATCAATAAGCAATAAGATCAAGCTGTACTAAAATGCACGAAAAAAAAACCAAGCAATTATATAAGGTGCACATTGACACAAACCCTAAGGTGAAAACAATCCAAAATGAACCAACTATACTCCTTGAATGTAGAAAATTATTTTTTAAATGTCAGAAAGTTATCCAAAACAGTTTTTTTTTCCAACTGAAAATTGAGAAGAATACTGAAAAGAAAACGTCCAACCGACAACTAAAAACAGCAGTTGGCAAATTCATTCAAACTTTATTTATACAGGTTAATCTCATTGAGTCACGAGGACTCTTTTACAGCATAGACCTGTTTAGACAGACAACATATTTATTATTTTATTATGAACTTTTATTTAATCAGGCAAATCCCAAGATCACATATCTTTTTTGCAAGTGAGGCCTAACGTACAGACAACAATAAACTGCAGTAAAATGCAATTAAAATAAAAGTAGTGTTATAAAACAATAAATCAAGGTGCCATATTAAACAAGGTAAAATATTGTGTATGGCAAATGTCAGGTAAAGCATTGCAAAATATTTTAAACCCAAAAAAAAAAAAAAATCAAAATAAAATAAAGTAAAAAAAAAAAAAAAAAAAGTTTTTCAGTGAGGGTCATAGTTTCCAGAGTGCAAACAATCAATAATGACATAAAATTTTTAACAACAAAGTCAGAATCCTTAAACATTTTAAAAAGGAATTTTGTTCTGCCTCAATTCAATTCAATGCAGTTTATTCATATAGGGCAAACTATTAGCAGAAGTCATCTCAGGGCACTGAACAGAACTTCATCGCAGAACTCTCATCTTGAGTAAACTTTAAAGTTCAAGTACAATTTTGCATTCCTTTCCTTTTAATTAGACAACGTCTGCAGATGTGCACTTTCTCTTAACACTTTTCTCTTTTATTCAACTTTTGGTAATTTCTGATCTGTTTATTAAACATTTTATTTTTGTATTATTGTGAAAATCCATTCAACCAAACTTAGCTCATTTCTGTAAGTAAGGCATTTAAAATCCTACAGTAAAAAGTACAAATTACAGTTATTTTAGTTTTAAAGTGTCTCTCTCCAACGTGCTGTTTTAAAAAGGCCAATCCAACACAGCTGCATAAAATTAAATACATAAATAAATAAATCACACATGTTAATTGTGTCTTCCTGCCCCAATATCAAATTATGGTTTTGGGAGCTGTTTTAGTAGAAAGAGGAGAAGGTATTCAGTTTTAGTTGCTAAAAGTGTTTTGGTTGTTTGGTGTATTTGGAGCATTTTCTATGAAACTGTTTGCTGCTGTGTTCATTTTCAATACAAGTCTATGTACACTGAAAAACCCTTGCAGCATAC
Source organism: Nematolebias whitei (assembly GCF_014905685.2). Lineage (NCBI taxonomy): Eukaryota > Metazoa > Chordata > Actinopteri > Cyprinodontiformes > Rivulidae > Nematolebias > Nematolebias whitei. Next base: position 30,070,185 of record NC_056508.1, on the reverse strand, counting down.
AGTACAGTATTGCTAGTGTTGTTGTTTTGTTTCCTCACAATCAGGCATTTTCATGCAGTATTTTGAAAAAACACTTTTTCAAACATCTATGACGCCTTGATATGATATATATATATTTTTTTTTTCATTTAGCCTTTATTTATCCAGGTTAGTCTCATTGAGCCACGAGAACTCATTTTCAAGAGAGACCTGTTTAGGGAGCACATGGTGGGGGTTAAGGGCCTTACTCATGGGCCCAGAGTGGGGCGAATGAGGGTGGGGGCAAGTGTGGGTGTTTTACCTACCCCACCCACAATTTTGATGTTGTCGGGGCCGGGGCGTGAACCGGCGAACTTCGGATCACAAGCCCACCTCTCTAACCTCTGCGCCACCACTCCCCATATACAGTATGTATGAAACTAAAACTACAATACAAAGAGAAGCATTGTGTCAGTGATGTTTCTGAAGAACCCAAAAATGCACATTAACATGAGGACTCATTAAATACAAATAAATTAATTAATTAAAAAAAAAAAAAAAAAAAATATATATAATTTTTTTTTTTTTTTTTAACCAAATAAAAGGTTTGGTAAAAATTAAATAAAATGAGAACAAAGCAACAAGGAGCACAAAGAGAACAGGTGGGAGATAAAAATGGCCCCCTCATGAAAACAGTTTGACCCTTGTATGTTTTTTGGGTGAACACCCATCTCACTCAATCAATGGGTGTTCAGAATAAAAGAACAAAGAAAACATGGTTAAAAAAAGAGCACAGATGTTTTGGAGCTGCCAACAATTTAACAGCTTTTGGGAGAATTTCTTCAAGGTGTTACGGTTAAACAAAATGGTACTCAAATTCAGACAAGGCTGAGAGGGATGACAGACACAGATAATAGTTTAAGTGATTTTATTTACAGTGCAGGAAAAGGGGGTTCGGGGTTCCTGGAAGGCAAAGTGCAGAGTATTAGCAGGGAGGCTTTGACGAGATGAATATTCAGAATTGAAGTTGAGTTTTTCTTTCTTACAGGATGACGACGAGGAGGCAGACTCAAGGAGGAGGAAGTCCAACAGGTAAGCAAGTCCACTTGAAAATGAAGATACCTTGAAGGGTTCTTGATGGGGGTTGTAGTAGAGGTGGAGTGGCAGGTTGGAGAACAGAGCTTCTAGAGGAGTCCAGTACAGAGGAGGTTCGTCAGGATTAGAAACTCCAGGTGTGTCCGAAGCTTGCCCCAAGGTGAACAATGATTCAGCGAAGACTGGAACCTCCACACAGGCTTAAATAGTGGCTGGACTCGTCAGCCAGATGGGAAACAGGTGGCAACCCAGGAGCTCCGTCTCACTAATCAGCATCTGCAAGGTGAGTTCTCCCACACCCACACACACGCACACACACAACCCCAATACAAGGTGATTTCACATATGTGCGGGAAAACATTAACACCTTCTCCGCATGTTGGCATCTTCGGGATTTTCTCTTCAGACATTAGAATTCTTCATTAATGGCTCGCAGACTCATCCTTATCCAGTGGAAATCTAACAACCCCCCGGCTTTTGATAGTTGGATTAAAGAGATGCTGTCTATGTTGCGGCTGGAAAAAATAAGGTACAGTAGATTGGGATGCTATGAAGAATTTACAAGGACCTGGCTGTCATTTACCGAGTTTGTACAAAATACAAATGTTTCATAAAATTATAGAAAACATTTTGTTGCCTTACCCAGGTTAGTGGCTTTCACACATATATGTAACATGGATGAACCTATATCCCCTCACTCTACTCTATTTATCTTTGTTATTTTGTTTTTTTTCCCCTTCTCTTTTGGGTTTGACTTTTTTTGGGGGGGCGGGGTGTGTGTGAAAATTAGTTTACTAAGAGATGTCTTTGTTTACAATTTGTGATATGTTAATTGATTTTCACTTCTGTATGTTAAGTGGGAAAAATATATAAATAAAGTTATATATAAAAAAAAAGCACAGTACAAAATAAATAAAATGAATTAACCAATAATAAACTCAAACACCAGGGATGATGACACATTGTCAGGAACTGTTGGCATTTTATTTCTCTTTTAAACTGTCTGTCTGTCTTGATTTATATTTGCTAGATTTTATTAGAGGTTACTTTGTTCTGTTAAGGTTTTACAACCTAATTCAAAATGCAAAATTAAAGTTATTTTAAATTTTATAACCCAAGATTGTGTAACGAAATGAGAGACAGGTAGTCACTCTATTAAAAGATATTGAACATAATTGGGTCCTTCTTTCAGACGTGCAATGACAGTTTTTATCTTTTCGTTCTTTTGTTCTGTTAGTCTCTCTCCATCCATCTTCTTTAGTCTCGTACTCATACACACACTCACAAATTCTTGTCCAATTAACGCAGTAACCTGCTGGCAAATGAGAGCTAAAAAATGAGTGCTCTTCTTTCCACTCTTTGCTTTCCCGTCTGCTCTCCTCCTCATCAAACAGTTTTTTTCAGGGTCTGTAAAGTGGTCGACAGAACCTTCAGATACCTGTAATCTTAACCATCAAATTCAGAGATTGAAGCCCAACTTAAAGACTGATAAGCTATCTCAATAATTTTAGCTTTTCCTCGTCATTAAACAAGGAAGCTGTCTGCAGGTTTTCATGTTTATTTGAGCATTATAAATGTTTTGAATATGCTTTTTGCATTGCTGTGGTTGTACTTGGGCTGTTAAAGCCAAATATTTCTCTTCTCCAACAATCTCCAATTTGCAACAGTATATCACTAGGTTAGACATTTTTAATTCCTAAAAAAACAATTATTTTTCTTTATCTGACTCTTCTTTCCCCACATAATTGACTACCAGCCCATGTAAAGTTCCACCAAAGTGCACAAGATGAATTTCTCATATTTTGCAAATACTATATAAATAACTAAAGGGAACTGTTGGTAAGTGTTGTTTTAAGTATGAGCAAAGAAACTGTGAATAGCTTTGCCTCTGTTTGTACTTGTGAGTGTGTCTCCAGCAGGGTAATGTTTTTGATCCACTATTCTCTAACCATATAATATCTGTTTATTTGATCCAGCTTTCAAAATATCTTTCTCACCTTCAGCTTGAACATTAATGAAAAAGGCTTATGATTTTTTTTAACCATAAACTAATCTATATAAATTATTCAGTTTTGTTTTTGAAGAATATTTTCAGCAGTAATGTGTAGTTAGATAAACACTGTTACAGAACATGAACAAAAATTTAAATCATAAGAAAATGTTGGCCATTTGAAAGAGATGATTTATTGAGGTATTTTTAATAAGACCTAATCCTTTTGAAATTTGTTTTCTTTTAGCCTAGTGTCCTATTTAAAAAATGCATTAAAGTGAACGTGCCTTTTATGGCATCTTGACTAATTTATGGACTCTCCAAATCTTAAAGAAACTCTGCTGTTGACACCAAAACAGTCCATGCTCAATAATCCAGGTATCCAGTCCAACAATTTTCAGTCAGGTCATCTGGACAGTTTATTTTTTTGCTGAAACGTTTCACCTTCCATCCGGAAGGCTTCATCAGTCAAGGACACACAACACAAAACTGATTCTTCCCCCAACAGCTTACTCCAAAGTGGAACATTATTGAGCATGGCCTTTTTTGGTTTTGAACCAGTTTGATATGACTGTTGATGAGGAAGAGGGCTGGCAACAGAGGAGGGGGCGTGCCAAAGAGACCATCTTAGCACCAACATAACTGGTTTGTTCCACTTTGGAGTAAGCTGTTTGGGGGAAGAATCAGTTTTGTGTTGTATGTTTCCTTGACTGATGAAGCCTTCTGGATGGAAGATGAAACGTTTCAGCAAAAAAAAGAAACTGTCCAGATGACCCGACTAAAAATTGTTGGATCTGCTGTTGACAGAACAATACATGTCCTGGCAGATTATCTATTTTGCATGTTGTCTTAAATAAAGCTTAAAAGTTATTATTGCTGTGACCACACAGTATCTTAGAGCCCTGTACATATCAATTCAGGTACTCACCATTATGGAAGAGTGTGCTGATGGACAGTAACATCCTGAAGACCAGTGATCACTGAGATAATCTGCTAATGGTGCAGAAAGTGGTGCCTAATTGCTTTATTCATTCAAGGTGGCATTTAGCTCCATCGTGTCCATTCTGTTTGTCAGTTAGCTGACCAACCATGAAGAAAATGAATGCAAATGTTGAAGATACATTAGTGTCTGGAGCAACGGTAAATATATTTCATCTGACAAAAAGATGAGTTCAATTGTGCAGATGCATCTGCAAGTATTTAAAAATGCTGCCTCCAAGGTTCTCTCTGTTCTTTTGTCCACACTTGTACAGTAACATGCACACAAGAAACCTGTTATTAAGGCCCTTTTCACACTGTATGACAACACTGATACACTATAACTTATTATAACATCACTGATACACTATAACTTATTAGAGGGTGGCTGTAGCACAGTGAACTTGGAAAACCCCTTTCAGTGTGAAGGCCGTTATGAATTTTTTTCCAACTTTGAACTTATCCTATATGTTTGTTTTATTTTTGTAACCCCATAATGCTCTTCTGTGCCCTCAATACACTATAATCTAGCAGCAAGTTCCTTTCAGCAAGTTTTTTTCCACAACAACATGTACACTACATCATTAGTATATTGCCACAACTGCCACCATGATACTAAACTATCACAAACTTCCTGCAAATATTGTATGCTTGTTTACCTGAAGACCTTGCCAGTACTGTACAAAACCTTCTGCATCCTGGCTTACCGTACTTGTATTTTAATTACTGGGTTGTGTGTAAAGAGGACCTAATATTGTAAATCTAGGCAGATTCTTGCAGCCCAATCAGAGAATGAAACCAAGTCAAAGAAATTCTGCCTTCATTGTTATTATGTAGGTGTGTAGATACAATTTAGCATGTATTTTCGTTCAGTTACAGTACATGCAAACATATGCACATTACCCCCATTTTCTTATTCTATGCAAGCACTGAAAGACAAATGCACACTAAGATATACACACACTAAAAGACACATAATGTGATGGCCTCTGGCTATACAGTATATTCTTTCCTGATGTGGACCCAGGGGGACAGAGATTTATGACTCTTGTCTCCCCAATCAGTTTTGGATTCAAAACTCTGTTGAGCTTCTCACAAAAATGTATGGGTGCCTGTGTGTGACACAGCCAACAGAGAGGCTTTATATATCAGCACATCAGAATGATGAATGCTAAACACACAATGAGCTGCACATAATACACCCACATTAGATTGCCTTAAGAAAAACTGTATGAATACTAAGTAATGGATATACCAAGGAGCATGGAGAGATGTTTAAACTATTTAGTTTGAGATTCACAATCACATTACTTCAAAATCATTTTAGTTTGGTAGGTACGCTTATGTCAAACTGGTGTGCATGTGTGATACAAGAGCCTTTTGAAGGTTATAGCATTAAGCTTTAGTGGGGCATGCATAGATAAACTAATGTACATATGACCATAGTGTGACACCAAAATATGGGATCTGCTATGCTGTTGGCTTAAATAACAACAAAAACAAACAAACAAACAAAAATCTCTGTAGATCATGACCATATTGGCTTTTGTCTCTTAAATTTGTTAAACCATAACACAATTTAACATTAAGCATTAACCAATCAGTCAGAGATTCTTTACTGTCATTCGCATCTCACGTGGTACATGTGGTGGAGCGAAATTATGTACACAGGGTCCCAGTTACATCTGACAATAAAATGTAAAAGAAAAACAATGATAACATCTAAGATATGAACAAAGAAAAACATCAACTAAATATACACTAAGCACTAATAGCATAAAAACATTACGTCGAACTTCAGCACAAACATGAACACGAGTCCGTGTGAGCAGATAAGCACGCATGAACACACCAACATTGAAACAGATCATGAGCAACATGAAACAGATCAGCAGCAACATGAAACAGATCAGCAGCAACATGAAACAGATCAGCAGCAACATGGTGTGATTTTTTCACAGTGATTATTCTGGTTAGAGATTCATGAGTCTAACAGCCTCAGGGTAGAAGCTGTTCCTCAGTCTAGTGGTTCTACACTTAATGCTCCTCAACCTCCTTCCTGAGGGGAGCATGGCAAAAAGTGTGTGTGCTGGGTGAGTGGGGTCCTTCATGATGCAGGTGGCTCTCTTCCTGCATCTGGAGGTGTAGATGTCTGTGATGGTGGGGAGACTGACTCCAACAGCCTTCTGTGCAGCCTTCACCACTTACTGCAAAGCTTTTCTTTCTGCAGCTGTGCAGCCTCCATGCCACACGTTGATGCTGGAGCACAGGATGCTCTCCACTGCACACCTGTAGAAGGAGGTGAGGACTGAGCTTCGCAGACCAGCTCGTCGCAGCCGCCTGAGGAAGTAGAGTATCTGATGATCTTTCTTGATCAGGCTGGTGGTGTTGTTGCTCCAGCTGAGGTTGTCATTCATGTGTACACCCAAGTACTTGTAGCTGGAGACCACTTCCACCGCAGATCCTCTTATGTTCAGGGGGGTGTAAGTGTTTTTGTTCCTTCTGAAGTCCACAATCATCTCCTTTGTCATCTTCACATGGATGTGAAGGTTATTGCCTTTGCACCAGCTCTCCAGGTGTTCAACCTCTTGCCTGTAGCTGGACTCATCATTGTTTGTGATGCATCCCACCACCGCTGTATCATCTGCAAACTTTACAATGTGACAGCCTGGATGGGTAGCTGCACAATCATACGTGAGAAGAGTAAACAGGAGGGTGCTCAACACACATCCCTGAGGAGAGCCAATGCTGAGGGTTATGGTGGAGGAGGAGAAGTTGTGGATCCTCACTGACTGTGGTCTGTTTGTTAAGAAGTCTAGTAACCAGTTGCAATTGGAGGGGCTTAGTCCTAGTGTGAATAGTTTGTCCATTAGGGTTTGGGGGATCATGGTGTTGAAGGCGGATGTGAAGTCCACAAAGAGCATATGGACGTAAGAGTTTTTCTGCTCCAGGTGGTTGAGCGCATTGTGGACCACAGAGGAGATGGCATCCTCTGTTGATCGGTTCTCACGGTATGCATACTGATGAGGGTCCTCGTTGATGTTGATGGTTGTTTTGATGCGAGTCATAACCAGTTTTTCGAAGCATTTAGCGACTATCGGGGTGAGGGCCACTAGTCGATAGTCATTCAGACCAATCACTTTAGAGCTTTTCGGGACTGGGATGACAGTGGCAATCTTCAGGCTGGTGGGAACTTTCTCCAGGGTAAGTGAGGTGTTAAAGATGTCTGCCAGCACCTCGCAGAGCTGATCGGCTCATTCTTCAAACCCTTTTCTGGGGATGTTGTCTGGGCCAGTTGCCTTGTGTGGATTAATCCTCCTGAAAGTATTCCTTGCTTCTGCTGAGGTCATGCTGAGATGCTCATCATCCAGTGATGAGGTGAGTCTGGTGCTAGGTGGTCTGGGTCTTCAAAGCATGCATACAACTTGTTGAGGGCATCAAGCAGAGATGGGTTTTTGGGGCATTGTTTGCTCCTTCCTTTATAATCTGTTAAGCACTTAATGCCCCTCCACATGCTCCGAGGGACTTGTGAGGTGAATTGACCCTCAATCCTCTGTGCATATGTGGCCTTGGCCCTCTAAATACCAGCAACCAGCTCTTTCCTTGTCCTATTCAGCTCCTCTGAGTTTCCAGACCTGAAGGCAGTGTTCCTGGCTTCCAGCAGGGTGGGCACTTCTGCATTTAGCCAAGGTTTTCTGTTTGGGTAGCTTTTAACATTTCTGATAGTGGAGACGGTGTCAGTACATGTACTAATGTCACAGAACTGAGGATGTGTATTGGTCCAGATCAAGCGATTCTCCATTTTCAGCAGCTTCTCTGAAAACCTGCCAGTCTGTTCGATCAAAACAATCTCTCAGTATGGGGCCACTGTCCTGGATCCAACATTTAACTTTCTTTTGTATCGGTCTGGAACGTCTCAGCGTGGGCATGTAAACAGGTGCCAGGAAGATTGAGATGTGGTCTGACAGTCCTAGGTGGGGGCAGGGTTCGGCTTTGTATGCATCTTTTATGTTTGTGTAAACACGGTCCAGTGTGTTGTTCCCATGTGTTGGAATTGACACATGCTAATAAAAGCTTGGGAGACAGTCCTTTAGATTCACGTGATTAAAGTATCTGGCTACAACGTAGAGAGCCTCAGTTTGTTCTGCAGCCAATGATATGAGAAAAGATAAGTTTCTGAATATTTTAATTCAAAAGTACATAGCATATTTATTTTAATTCTCAGTTTGACAATACATTTATTTTGTCTGTATCAAAGTGCATTTTTATCACCCTCCCCTGAAAGGCAGAGACAATCAGTAATGTTTTTGCTCATGTCTGTGTGTGTTTCTGTAGGAATATCTCATAAACTGTTGAATGAATTTTTATAAAACTTGCACAAAGTTATCATTTTATGTATGTCTAAAACCTATTATCTTTTAGAGTTGACCAAATCCAACGTGCCCACCACAACCAACTCATCTTAGAAAACAACAAAAATGGTTGTGATTTCACAGATATTGAGCTAAAATTAGGTGAGTGTCTATCTCAGTTATTCCATAACACATACTTTGACCGTCACATTTTTTGTGTTAACCAGCCATTAGGTAGCACATGCCAGTGTATCTCTCATGCCAGTCCTAATCCCAAGTAAATGATGAGGGTTGTGTCAGGAAGCATAAAACATATCTGGCATAAAACACTGTTGCTGAAACAAATATGCAAGTCAGTCCAAGCAATACCATACTGGTCAAGGCCCAGGTTAACAATGACCGCCTCTGGTGGTGATGACAAACAGGGTGCTGACGAATTATGTGCTACTGTTGGTTGAAGACCACAAGGAGGAAAACATATCAAGAGACAAGAGAGAAAAATAAAATCCATTGTGTAGAACCGAGGGTATCAACTCTAAACATAAGGAAAATTAAATGTAAAGTTATAGAGAGCTGGCTGACATACTTCAGAGAAGGAAGGTATTATGTGTGCAAGAGACTAAGTAGAAGGACAGTAAGGCATTGGGTTTCAGTTCAAGCTGTTTACCATGGTGTGGGATATGAGGACAAAGGGAGTATGGGTGGTCCTGAAGGAGGAGTTTGCAAAGGATGTAGTAGAGGTAAAAAGAGTACCACAATTTGGGTATTGTGTCTGAATGAAGTAGAAGGGATGAGCCAACATTTTTCAGTCAGGTCATCTGGACAGTTTATTTTTTTTTGTGCTGAAACATTTCGCCTTCGGTCCGGAAGGCTTCATTAGTCCAGGTAACACACAACAAAACTGATTCTTCCCCCAACAGCTTACTCCAAAGTGGAACAAACCAGTTCTTCTTGTGATAAGATGGTCTCTTTGGTACGCCCCGTCCTCCATTGCCGGCCCTCTTCCTTGTTGACAGTCTTGTCAAACTGGTTGAAAACAACAAAGTCCATGCTCAATAATCCAGGTATACAATCCAACCTGACTGAAAAATGTTGGATTGTGAGCGGTCCAGGGTGTCTCCTGCCTCTCATACAGTGACTGATGGGCACCAGTGACATGGGCACCAGTGACCCCTGTGACCTGAAAATGAAGAAGTGAGTGAAAGATGATGGATGGATGGCTATGTTCTAACAAATAAAGGGAGTGATGGCAAGATGGAAGGCGTACTTCAAGGAGCTAATTAACCAAGAGAATGAAAGAAAAACAAGAGTTGAGGTCATATAAACTGTGGACCAGGAAGGGAAAAAGATGATTGAAAATGACTTTCAGAAAGCTTTGAAGAAGATGAAGAAGGGGAAGGCAGTTGGACCTGTTAATATACCAGTAGAGGTGTGAAAACGTTGAAGAGATGGAAGCAATATTTTTGACTCGACTATTCAATAACGTTTTTGAAAGTAAGAAAATGACTGAATAGTGGACAAAACGTTTATTGGTGCCAGTTTTTAAAAACAAATGTTACGTACATCTACCTATCTAAAGGTTATCTACCTCTTTTTATCAGCTGTTCTCACTGTTTTTGTTTTATTTTAAGCCTGCATTCTGTATTTCTGTACATCACTTTGTGAATGTATCTATGAATGGTGCTATATAACTAAAGTTTGTTTACTTACTTATTTACTTACATAGATTTGTAGAACTACAGTAGAATTCAGCTAATGAGCTACACAATAAATAGATTAGAGATAAAGTTGTAGAAGACACTAGACAAGAGGTGACTTTTTGTGAGAAGCAGTGTGGTTTTATGATAATAAAAATGTCATCTGTGCTTTGAGGAGGCTGATGGAGTAATACAAAATGGGCCAGAAAGAACTTTGTGTTTCTTTGTGGATTTAGAAAAACAGCATAAGACAGAGTGCTGAGGGAGGTGCTGTGGTGTTGTAAACAGAAATCTGTAGTAGGAGATTATGTTAGACTGGTACAGGACATGTATGAAGGCAGCAGGACAGTGGTGAGATGTGCTGTAGGAGTGACAGATGGCTTCAAGGTGGAGGTGGGATTGCATCAAGGACCAGCTCTGAGCCCCTTCTTGTTTGCTCTGATAATGGACCAACTAAAAGATGAGGTCAGGCAAGAATCCCTGTAGACTATGATGTTTGCAGATGACGTGATCTGTGGTGAGAACAGGAACAGAGAAGAACTTGGAGAAGTGGAGGTATGCACTTAAAGGACGACAAATGAAAGTCACTTGTAGCAAGACACAGTTCATGTGTGTGTTAATGAGGGGAAGGCAAGTGAAACAGTGAGGTTACAATGAAAAGAGGTCACAAAACTACAGGACTTTAAGTGCTTAAGGTCAACTGTCCAGGAAAACGGAGAAAGTGGTAAAGAAGTGACGAAGAAAGTTCAGGTAGTTTAGTGGAAGGAGAAAAGTTTCAGGATTGATTTGTGAAAAAAGGGTTCCAGAAAATTTCAAACAAAAAGGTTTTCAAGACAGTGGCAAGACCAGCTATGTTTCATGGTTTGGAGACTGTGGCACTGACAAAACACGTCAGAACTGGATGTGGCAGAGCCACAGAGTTAAAATGGGAACAGCTGCATGAAGCTGAGAAAGGATGCAACATAGCTATTATTCCACAAACTTAACAGTGTGAAAGTGCTTATTTTATTAATAGGAGACAATGATTCAACTCTGCATTTAAATAATTATAATTTGGAAACAAAGCAGATTTTATTATTTTTTATTAAAACATACCTTGTTCGTAACCAGCTTAACTTCTGGCATTTATAGGATGATGCCATGATACAAATCTGGGTTTATAATCAACACACAGTACATGATTGTCCCAGTCACCTGCACATGAAAGGGATTCATTTATTTTCCATACAGAACTGTAAAGTATTTTCTGAATGCCTTAATAACAGTGTCAATATAAGGTATCCTTAATTGAGGATAAAGAGATTGCACATGTTTACAGCCAGGAGTTTACAATAAAGCATGGCAATGTGGACCAGAGCACGTGTACATTTTCTGGCCTTTATGAATGACATCATAAATCATGAACCATGCATTTCAAGTGGATTCACAGCTAGTGTGCTGCTTGTTTAAGTGCCCATGTCACCAGAGCTGCCAACCATGACTTAATGAATCAAGTTGGAAATGTCAAAGCAGATCCCAGATCACTTTAGTGTGGTTCATTTCTGGTGCACTGCAGCACCAGGTGGCTAACTGATGGTCAGAAGCTTTACTCATAAAATAGAGTACAAATGTATGCCAACACAAACACACACACACACACAATGACACACACTGCATGATGACTTTTTCAGTTTCTCTTAAGGAAAAGGTCATTTTGTTCCATCTTTAACTACAATGGGTGATCAAATCTCTGTATGCCAGCCCTCTAGCTGCTGCGTGTAGTGACTATTGCATGTGTTTCTGTATTATCATGTACATGTTTGATCCATCTTTTATTTGAACATCAGCAGAAATTTCCTGCCCATATTCAAACAAAAAGTAGTACTGTGTACAACAGACTCAGATCTACTATTCTTATCAAGGCACCCCACAACATCATCTGTCCAGAGTCTGGACTCCAGACTCTCATTAGTAGACAGCAGATTTACACATTCATATATGAATATCTTGGTGTATGAAAAGCCATCACACACATACGGAGGGGTTTCTTCTACTTTTCACACTTTTATTAATAACCACCTCATATTTCTCTGCCTTTCATCACCTTCTCTTCTGTGCAAGCCGGCAGCAAAATACAGTTGATAAAGACAATATAAACAGCCTGACATGGAGAGGAGCTGAGTTTGTAAAGAACATCAAGTTTTGAGATAGTTTCAAAGACTTAACATAGACATGACTAAACACACATGCACATGTTCATACCAGAACACGCTATCTTTCTCCACTGATCCTTTATTTACAGTTAGTAACAGATACTGTAGTTATGGTAACTCTTTTTTTATTTTTATTTTTTGGAAATTGAGTCAGAATCAAAACCCCTTGATCAACGATCCTTTATTTTAGATAGGTATATATTATAGTATTTTTTTTTTCCGTCATAGTATGAATTTCCCAAGTGCAGCAACATTTTCAGCTTTTAATGCACAGAAGTCAAAAACAGTTCTGATGTTACTGAAGCACAAAAGTACTGACCATTGATTTGCTTGCAGCCCTTAAGTGTACATTATTTTACACAAGCTTGGATGCAAAACATCCTTCAAAATGTGCTGCATATGAGTGAATTTTCACTTAGCTTTACAGACACATGTAGAGCTGTCAGTATTGGTTTGGCTAATGAAGCTTAACAGCTGGTAATCACTCTGGCAGTATGACTTCGTTACATCCAAGACATCTTCAGCTTTCTGTGCAACACACACACACACACACACACACACACACACACACACACACACACACGCACATGCATTCCTTTGTCAATAAACTGTTCATAAGTAAATTTTGACGAGTACTTAAAGTAGGTTGATAAATGCTGCCTTCTTTTCTGGGCATTTACTCCTTGTCCGTGCTTCTTTACATATTTTTATTTTAAACAATTTCAGCATTTGATGTTATCACTGACATGCAAACAGTTTTATTTGTAAAAAATGCTGAGTTTAATTTTTTTTTTTTTACCCTTTCCAAAGTGGAGGGATTTAAAGCTCAGCTTGGTGTGTTTAAGTGTTTATAACTTTCCTGGGGTTTTTGTAATGTTTTGAATTTTTATCCAATAAGTTTATTTACTTAATAAATGTTGTTCTTGTTAAATTTATATATTTCGTGTTCATTATATTTTCTGTTAGTTTCCTTCTGTTTTAATGATCAGCTCCCCTCTCACACCTTCACTCCATCTGCTCATCAGTCCAGGTGTTTCACTTACTAATCACCCCTCCCAGCATCCATGTTCTCCACAGTCCTTACAACTCTTGAGATCATATTTTGCCATTTGGGTCCTCACGTGAAGAGGGCTTTGGACTATAGGTTTTTGTTTTGATCTTGTTTTTGTCTCTAATTATTTGAATTGTTGCATGGCTGCAAGTTTAGCTTTGCTAAAATAAATTCACCTGCCTTTTTGTCTGCATCCTGAATCATCTGCACTCTAATTATGACAGAGGGATCTTAAAACTTTTAAGAAAATATAATATAGAAGACTACTTTACCTGTGCTCATTATTGCTTTGTATGTAGCTTATGCACTAAAAATCACATCAATGATGACATCTATACGGCATAATAAATATCATTTGTCATTTTGTTTAATTGTTGCACTAGCACACATAAATGATGAATTAAGTAGTGTAATAAAATCATAAAAATAAATGTCTTCTGACCACCGGGGATGCTCAGAATTTAATTTTATTTTTCTGTTGAATTTTATGTTATCTCCATCTATAGGCACAGTTTTTTCTTTTAGCATTTGCACGAGTTTCTGTTTGAAAATTACATTTATCAAATGAAAGAACAAACAAATAACAAAATAATCAACAGGGGCCTTAGAAGAATCTTGCAGGGCCAGTATGCATTTTATTGAACTCCTCCATAATTGAAATTTATTACCACCAGTAGATTTGTTTTTCCATTTTTCATTTTCTACATAAAATCTGATTTGAAATTTCTGCATCTAATTTCTACAAAGTTTCAAATATAATACGATTTTGTATTAGGACAATTAATAGTATTACACTTACAGTATTTTTGTGTCTACATTAAAGAATACAGCATGCACCATCTTTTTTATTTTTTTTCCACAGAAACAGAGAAACTAGCTGAAGTGTTGAGCATATCAAGTCATTCCTCCCGCTGATGATGGATGTTAAGAGCAGGGTAAAGTACAGCTTTGTCACTTCTCTTGTTGTCTGCCTCAGGGCCAAAAGCTTTGCAAATGCTCTCTGTCAAGTGTGTGTTGTGTCTGAAATACATTACACGTGAAGTATGAAGTTTTCCTCATTCATTTTTCTTTATATATTTTCTTGAACTGTCACTTAGCAGTGTAAAACTCAATTGTAGACAGTGGGGGGTCTGTATGACTGAACCCCATTTTAGTTCCTCGTTTAGAAAGACGACTCATGAATACCAAAATATGTAAAGTGTAGTTTTTATTTTCCAGTCCTAGTTCTAGACATTTTTTGCAATATCTTAACACAAAAAATTCCAAATGATAGAACATTAGAATGGAATTGGAAATTGGAAATGGCAGGAAACAGGCCTTTCAAAAACAATGTATAAAAATGTATGTTGCATGTAATTTTTTTTATTTTCTTCTTTCGACTGCTCCCCCTTTTTAAATTTTTTTTAATTTTAGGGGTCACCACAGCGAACTAAGTGGCACGAAGACTTGGCAGTTATTTTTATGCCGGATGCCCTTCCTGACACAACCACAGACCACGGAGCTACCACAGCCCTCTGTGTGGAGCAGAGAGCTGCTATCTAGGACACCCTGAGGAGCAGATGGTGGGGGTTAAGGGCCTTGCTCAATGGCTCAGAGTGGGACGAATGAGGGTGGGGGCAGGTGTGGGTGCTTCACCTACCCACCCACATTTTGATGTTGTTGGTACCGTGGCTTGAACCGGCGATCTTCCGATCACAGGCCCACCTTCTCTAGCCTCTGCCCCACCACTCCCCCCTATGCTGCATGTAAATTAGTGGACTAATATCTTTCTCATTACTACTGTCCTCTTTTTAGGTATTTGGCCAAATTAGCATTGATAAATGTAAGTATATCCATGTAGGTGGATCCTAGGTTGGTGCAGAGCAAAGTGCAAACGATATTTTTGTATAAAAGGAAATTCTTAGAACAGTTCCTGGAGAAACATTGAAAGAGCCTGCCACTTGGAGAGTGATTTATTATTTAGTTATTTATATTCTTATTTTGAATTATTATGACTCGGGGCACATTTTGGGGATTGCTTTCAGTTACAACTGCACAAAAAACTTAGCTCAATGGGTCTAAAAATGTCAAATATATGGACATTTTAATAACAGCTGTAGAGGCAATCTTGAGTTTTAGATTAGCATTCGGTGCTTGTTGGGGGTTTCTCACAGTTCATATCAAATTTTAGCTCAGTATGCCTGAAAATGGCTGAGTTGCAGTCATTTGTTCTATTTAGCTATGGAGACCATCTTGAAGTTTGATTAGTAATGAGTATGTGTTGGGGATTGCACTCTTGGCATCAAAATATGACATAAAAAAAAATTAAACCTCAAGCAAGTTAAAATGTTTGCGAAGTTTCCCTACCTGTCACATTTCTTAACTTTTGTGATACACTACCCTACAACAAATTTACCATATTTTGTGTGTCTTTGTCTACCACTATATTGCTATTAAGTTATTTTTAATATAAAGTCATTGCTGGAATTTCTTTTGTTCTAAACTACAACCACATTGTCACGATCCATCTGGCTGGCAAGGAACATAGGGCCCACATGCAGGAGGACCGGCTGGCTCAGAGTGATTAGCCCTGGGAGGGAGGCCCTGGTGCAGACAGAGCAGGTGCCCAGAGGAGGGCAGGTGGAGCAGGACCACAGCTCATGACACCATAGAAGGTCAATGCACGAATAACGTCAGGTGCACGGACTTGCCACTGCAGCCTTGAGAAACCATCAACCTCCTCGGGTGGAAGGCACTCGGTCTAAATACTCGTTGCTAATGAGACACGAGGAAAACACTTGCGGATAATGAGAATCAGGTGTGAAACAGGTGAGATCGTCACAGACATTTTTTTTGTGGATACTCAGCGATACAATAACCAACTATTATATTCCACCCAAAGAAATTACTTTTCTCTGTTTAGTTGTGCATGTGTTTGTGCAGCCTTGTGGCTTATTCATGCCTGATAACCGAAAGACAATAATTGCGCTAACTTAGAAATAATTTTCTTAATGTTCCTTTTGATTTAAAGCATTATTTTGGTATCTGTGCTTTCCTTAAACTTAAGTTTATTTCATTGCAGATACTTGTGCAGTCACAGATGCACTAATGCAACCTGGATGACCCACATTCTAACTATATATATTTCCCTCACTCTGCCCCGGAGACTTACCCTCACTGTGGGAAGTTAAAGGCTTAACTTGCTTCAGAATATTGAATTCACCAGTGATGGATACCTAATGCTTTGTTGAGTCCAACAAATTAAGTATTTCAGTTGGAGCATGGCAGGGTAGTTTGTGAAGTTTATTTTTCCTTTACTTTGACCACAAGCTGAGTTTTTCCCCTGTGGTTTGTGATGAATATAATAATTTAAACATAACATGTAATATACTATTATTAGTAGTAGATGGGCAATAAACTACTTTGTACATTTTTCTTCATTAATTTAAATGGTAAAGTGAACTTGCACAAACCCAAGTCAAAACCAATTTTTGTTTTGACTTATCCCCTGTCCCCGAGAAGTGTCAAAAAATGAATCTAAGCAATCTGTACTTCTATTGTAGCTCATTAAGATTCACTGAAAAGTTTCCAACTGATTCAAATGTTTTGATGTAAATTAGAAGGATTGATTGCATTTCTTTTGTAGAATCACAATAGTCATGAATTACTAAATTTATAATATAATTTAAAGTTTCTTGTCAGAATGCAGACTTACTTGGGAACCCCAGTGTTTCTGGAAGAAGAATGGAAAGCAGAGCTTTTATTAAATTCCTTCATTGTGAAACCATCTTTGCACATGAAGCTGACACCTTGTCTATTTTTAGGACCAGGCCTAACATCCTTTTTTTTTTTTTTTTAATCAAAGTGTGTAGCTGGAGCTGGATTGAATGAACTTCACCACTTGCTCTAGACGAGATTAGATGCTTCTCTCCCTCCCTCTCTGCTTTGCTTTGCTGCTCTGTCTGTCTGTGAAACTGCTTCTGAGCCTCTCTTGCATTTCTTCCGAACCATAATTATGGACTTGTTCTGACCACTTGGTCCCTCAACTCAATTTACATCATTTCTTCAAAGAGAAGACAGGCTTTAGGTGAGCCGATTTGCCCTGTTGGCACGCACGCAGCTGGATATCTCATCGACTGGAAGACTTGATGATGTGTCTATCTCTGCTGCCATCTGTGGATTTTAAGGACACATATTTAATTGGATTTACAATAACTGGTTCCTGCTTTTTGGATTCAGCTGGTTGCTGGTTTTATCTACAATCAAGGAAGTCGTCGGCAGCAAATTTGGACCCGATCATGCTGCTTGCCTTTATGATGGCTTGGTTCGTGTCTCGAGTGCCCGGACTCAAATGCTTTGGGCTGAATGAGCATGAGCATGCATCAGGATATTTGGGCTGAATGGCTCAGATTTTGGGGATTTTACTCAGTCACGTTCCATCGGTGTGGCCATGTAGTTTGGACATTTCGGAACCGAGTCGACCAACACAGACTCAAGATGATGTCCTTAAGTCCTGCCTGTCCCCAAAACAACTGTGCGTTTATCTGAATTTGGCTCCCTTGGCTGGCCTTGAAGGCCATCTTATCTGAATTTGGTTCCCTTGGCTGGCCTTGAAGGCCATTTTATCTGAATTTGCCTGGAGAAAATGTGATCTGACGCTCACCACCCCCTCCCTGAGGAATTTCCAACTGATAACCAGATGAAACCAGCTGAATAAACTTTGTATCATCATTTCAGGACTCTTGGATTCTCATAGACGTTATTCTTGGCCATTCCTCGACATACCTCGAGAATGTTTATGGATCTCACCGGATGACATTGACTGATTATTCCATCCTTATCAGAACTCTTACAGTGACCTTGAGAGCATCTATGAACATTGCTGACTGCTCTCGTCTCCCCCGTCTGCAGATCGTCTACGTAAATATGTGCTTGTTTGTGCGAGGTGCTTTTTTTTTTTATTATAAGAGGTTTTTTTTCCTCAGGCAGGAAAAAAAAAAAAGACTGATAGGAATTTTTTTCGCCTCCAACAAATGTCCAGTTAACCATTGTTTTTGTCTGTCCAAACAGGTCTCACTTGTAAATGAGTTTTTGAGGCTCAATGTGATTTATCTGTTTAAATAAAGGTTGAATGAATGAATGAACCTTGTCAATGCTGCCATACCGTCTCTTCATTTGTCCTGATGCATGCTCAATAATCCAGGTAGATAAATCTAACAAGATTAAGTCAGGTCCTCTGAAGAATAAGAAACTGTCCAGAGGATCTGACTTAACCTTACATTCTCTTCATACTTCACATTTTACATTTGATGTCAATACATTTTTGCCACAAACTTTTTTATTTTTCCTTGAATGCATTTGTTGGCAGAACCTCTGTACTTGTTTGTGTTTTTCGTCCTCTCAACCTCCAGCCATGCACAGCAATGTCCACCCATTCTGTCTGTTTCTGCTGAAGGTTTCTTCCTTTTAAGATAATTGTTTCTTTCAACTGACACATCCACCTAGATTTTTTTCCTTCCAAAAAAATAATTGGTATTGTAAAATATACTGTCTGCTTGTTTTAAACAGTTTGATCATTTAATTAAATGCATCATTGTCTTTAAAAACTATTTATAACCAGTAGTAGTCTGAGAGTGCACACCTTCGCCAAGACTCTGGTTACTTAAAACATTGATTTGAAGCTCTCGACCTTGACCTCTCTAAGTGGCTTTAAGAATCTGTTGGACTCCTGGCAGGGACCAATGCAGACATGTTCCTGTTTTTAGTTTTATACATTTGTCT
>NC_056508.1:30042082-30051012 GCF_014905685.2 Nematolebias whitei | reverse complement strand
TTTAAAAAAAAAAAAAAAAAAAAAAAAAAAACTGTAGTATGAGTTTTTATAACTGCTTATTGTTGTTGCTGTTGTCCATTGTTGTCATCTTTCTTTGTTGAAATCAGGTCTCTCTTGTAAATGAGTCCTCGAGGCTCAATGGGATTTACCTGTATAAATAAAGGTTGATTGATTGATTGATTGTGTGCACAGACAGACAAGAATCAGTGATCCAGAGCACCAACATATAATCATCTGTTCTTTCTGACAAGTGACATCTCCAACATTTCCTGAATTTTTTATGAAAATCTGTTCATAAGTTTTTAAGTAGTCTTGTACACAGACCAACAGACAAACCAATGCTGAAAACATAAACTCCTTGGTGGAGGTAGAAAGTAATGGATGTTGTCCGCTGACCTTCCTCAAAATTCATACTTCTAATAACAGTGTATAAGACAGTTAAATAGAAAGTAGTCTGCCTCATCTCTAAAAGGAGGTTTCCCACACACAACTCTTGAGAAAATGTGTAAGGTTTGCTTGGACTTGAAAGACTCTGAGCTGCTTCACTGTGGGTCTTTGGCCAAAATGAGCTGCAGCTGAATTCTCTGTTGATTTGCCTGAAAAGGCAGCTGGTTTGACTGGTGTCCCACAATGGTCACTCAGTTTATCCAAAAATATGTAACATTTAGCAAAATCCACAGTTTCATCACTACATTAGTGTGATGTTATTAATAGATCATCTGCCTTTTAACACTTTATAAAGTTGACATGATGAAGGATTTTGACTATAATTTTTCCTGACATTGTGACTAAACATGTGAAAGTTAAAAGGAGGGGAATCCTTGCCGAAAAAAAAAAAAAAAAAGTGGAGTGGGGGATATGGCTAATTTTAAAACAAAAAAGTGTAGTGATTCCAAAACAATCAAAATCACGTGGGTTTGGAAACAATGCAAACAAATATATAAGACAAAACTGCATCTTGGTTCTTGTCTGATGGGACCCAAAAAGTACAGTTTTGGGGTGATGTCTACATGATATTAACTGATACTCCCCCAACAGCCTACTCCAAAGTGAAAAAAAAACAAAAAAACAGTTATGTTGGTGCAAAGATGGCTTCTGGGGCACGCCTTTTCCTCCGGTTCCCGCCCTCTCCCTCATCGACAGTCATGTCAAACTGGTTCAAAACACCAAAACTCCAAGATGCTTTCCCAACTTGGGTTATTAAAATCCCCTTTCAACTTGGCACTGAGCTACAGTTGCAAATAAACAGATAAATACAATTATACCAGCAAATTAAAAACCCAGCAAAACCTGGACCACATGCAGTGTTTTAGCTCGTATGCCATTCTTAGAAACCCAAAGCAGCAATAATTTCCCAAAATAGTGTAAAGAAACATTTCAATGCTCAATTATCAGATTCATAACGAATACTTAAAAACTTAAGACTAAAGTTGCAAGTTAAAGATTTCGAAAGGGAGATTTTCACCTTGCAAAAATGAGAACATCATGTAAATCTATTATGATCTCGGAAACATTTTTTCATCACTGCATGAACATGAGTACAGCTGGAAGATGGTGGAAGCTGATTACCATGACGAAACAATCTGTTCAGTGCCGTGTTCTTCTGAAAGTTATTAAAGGTTGTTATCAATTAGAAAACAAGTAGAGCAAAAATAAACATCACTGCAGCTGGACATGCTTGGATGTGACTTATCAAAAGAACATATGGTTTAGTTTACTAAATTCTAATCGTATGAAAAATGTCAAGAACTCTAGAATAAAAAAGAGCTTCCGAGACAGTGTTGGTGTCAACATCTGACTAAATCCTCTTTTCTTTTGACAAAATTGGATTCCTTTAACTTTAAAATTATTTTGGTCAGGCGCCTAACTATATATATATTAAAAAGGGCTAAATCCCAATGAATTTACATGCAGCTTTTAGCCAAAAAGCTCAGCTAGGAAGGAAAACGTTTGTGGTAACATTTCTCAAAGTGAAACTTCTTTCTGCAATAAAAGATGCACAAAAACACATTTAGCCTTCAATACATCTCACCTCTTTTGTTACTAATAAATGTACAGCAGGAACTCCTTCAAGAGATATTCCAAGAATGAGCATTTCTGTGATATACAATTTCATATCTGTTTACAATACTTTAGCCAACAAGAAAGTTTTCATTTTTTCCTCTCGTTAAGTTTCAGAGAAAACCCATTTTTCTCTCAGCTGTGAATTGGTCATATTCACTAAAACATTCCTGCACCACTAGAGTTTTATTTGACCCTTTCTGTGAGTAGAAGGCTGAGTGTGAAAAGCCTGGTTAACCTCAGTCAGGACCTTGGGGAATACTAGAGTGCTGCAAGCTACATCTCAAAGGCTTAATGACGGCTTACACTCAACTTGAGCTCCACTCAGCTTCCACGGTGAGAATGTTCAAAGACTGTGCACCTGTGCATGGGGGGTACATGCGATTTTACATTAGAATGGTGCACTATGCACGTGTGTTTCAAAGATCAAGGGTTAACTGCACAGGGCATTATGTCAAAAGCAGGCCTTTGGTAAAAACACTGCCGAATTCCCTCAGCAGTTACCATGGAGACGCCACTGCTAATTCTCAACTGTTCCTCAACTTAAAAGCTCTGCCTCCGTTATCACATCAATTTACATTGATTTTGTCTCGTCTGGAAATTACTGTTCAAGTGAAATATTTCAAATCAATTCTGCCGGTCAGCTCACTCACATCAAAATCAGTCAGTTTTTAAATACTTAACAATCAAGGTATTTTCTCATTCCAACAAGATGGGGAAATTGCACATAATGAATGAGACACAAGTCTGTCTACTGTAAAAAATACTATCTACAATAGTTGCAAAATGTAAAATTAAAGCAACATATTAATATAAGATGTAAAACTTTAAAGAGCTCTTGCTTAGACATGTATTTTTATAATATTGTCTTTAGATAACATGCCATTTATATCATTGTCTCAAGAAAATAAATATTTTATTTTAAATAAGATTAAACTGGTTATCTCGAGTTATCAAAATAATCAACTTGTAGTTTTGAGATATGTCAGAATAAATGCTCGCTGTATATAAAGTATGATTTTATGGCAAAGTTACAACTTCAGATCATATCAGGATTAGGGTTTGACTCAAGAGTATTTTTGATCGAGCTTTCAGGTTGAACAGGATACAGCATGTATTAACATGTACAGTAGCTTGTCCAACTGAATTTAGTCTTTACAATGCATGACTTAAAAGGCTAACATTCACTCTAAATGACTAAATACATTTATAACATGCATTACCTGTACACTGTTACTTTTAAATTTTTGGTTTTCTAAAGGCCACAACATACTTCAGGCGTACTTCACTCTGCAGAGGTTTGCGCATACCCAACGCGGACTCAACGCGGACTCAACGCGGACTCAACGCGGACTCAACGCAGACTCAACGCGGACTTGAAGCAGATGTCCGCAAGCCTTATCTGTGCAAAGGTCAATTTTTATGACCGCATAGGCGTACTCATGTCGAACAATAAACTGCCCAGAGATGGACTGTGTAGTATGCAACACCATTGTAAATTCCCCTTCTTCATCCCTGGTCTGATTTAATGGCCTTTTTTTTCTTTTCTTTTTTTGCTAAGCGGCAAGTGATCTCTTCCTCCTTGTCTGTTGACACCATGACTGAAATTGTGAAATATGAAGAAATTTGTCATGAGAGAATTAAAAACAGGCCCGTTGAGGCGGCGGGATGGCTTGAAGATTTCCCATTGGGCTGGTCTGATGTGTGGGCTGCAGGGCCAGCGCTACCTGTTTTTGTTTTAGAACTTTTTATTAACAACATATAAACACAGAACACTGCTGCCACTGCTCCTGGGTTGCCAGCTGCCTCTACCCAGGGCCGTCGGCAGCTCTTGTATTTTTTATTTATTTTGCGACCTGTCAATCAATCCAGTAGGCATGTCAGCAAATGACCAATCGGCAATCTCAATTTGTCCTGAAAGTGAATACCCCTTGCCTGCAGTGCTGGGCTGCAGCCCATCAGGGTGTACACTTGAGTATGAAGTCTCAACCGTCTGCGGACAGTACATGCAGAGTCCGCGTGGCTCATTGAGTACACACAGTATGCCTAAGTATGTGGAAGCCTTAAGCATTTTGAAAATGCAAAGCAGAGAAGTTAGCCCATACACAGCCTTGCTACCAGAAATATGCTGCTGCTGAACTGAAAACCCTGGACATGATGTTTGTATCAGAGGCATTATACGTAAATAGATTAGGACCAAAATATTGGCTATCGGATATAAATGGTTGAAAAAGTTTCCTTTGAATGGCATGGGCTCAAAGTAGCATTAGCGTGAGAAGCTCTGTCATCTGGGGGCAACTCAAATAAGAACGGTTGCTTTTCTGCAATAAAATAAATCAGCTAAGGTGGTTTGGGTGTCTGATTCAATTGTCTTCTGAGCACCTCTATTTGGAAGTTTTCTATGCATGTCCCAC
Source organism: Nematolebias whitei (assembly GCF_014905685.2). Taxonomy (NCBI): domain Eukaryota; kingdom Metazoa; phylum Chordata; class Actinopteri; order Cyprinodontiformes; family Rivulidae; genus Nematolebias; species Nematolebias whitei. The sequence continues at coordinate 30,046,537 of NC_056508.1, read as the reverse complement.
TAAAATGGAGACACAGAAAACACCAGGGATTTTATATTGTGTCTTCTTTGGCAGGCGACATGGTGGAATAGTAGTTGGAACTTGTATGTCCCAAGGAAAACCTCAACATCTTTATTTCTGCCACTTCCAGTTCTTTCTCCTGTCTTTTTGTCTATGCCAATGCTAAGCTAACAATGCTAAGCTAAAGAAGTCTAAGATTTCGGTCTATTCTCCCATGCGTTCCACTGTCCTGGCCACAGCCTCGAGCCACCGTGATGGAGAAGTGGTGAGTACAGTAGGTGGGTCTGCAGGTGCATCACCCTCACCGACCTGCCGAATGGGAAATGGACTTGGAGGAATTCATATCAGACTCAATCTGGAGAAGGATCATTAAGAATATTTACTCATCTTCAATCTGCCTGGGACATGCTGTAATTCATTTCAAGGTAGTGCACAGGCTGCACTGGTCCAAAGACAAATTGTCAAAGATCAGATCCGACTTGGACCCCGCATGCAATCGTTGCAAACAAACTACAGCTATTCTCTTGCATACATTCTGGACCTATCACACCTTCTCTATTTGGCAAAACTGTACACCCATCATCACACATCTCACTGTTTGGGGGGGTCCTGGTGGATACGTCCATCAGCAAATGCGCGTTGTGATTGTCTTTGGCTCTCTTCTGGCCAGGAGCCTGATTTTGTGCAATTGGAAGGACCCACATCCACCATCATCACTGGATAAGGGGGGTGATGTATCATACTCATTTGGAAAAAATATGATATAACCTGAAGTGGTCAGTCAAAAGTTTTTGGGACATTTGGCAGCCTTTTGTGTTGTACATAGAAAGCATGCCAATGCCTGGTTAATATATTTGTGTGTGTGTGACTGATCTAGTGCTGGAGGGAAGAGATGGGGATGGTGGGGAGTTGTTCTATGTTTGTTCTTTTTATTTTGCATGTTCAAAAATTTAAAATAAATCAATAAAAACACTATGATTAAAAAATAAAGACTGAAAACCTCTTGCTGAAGGGGAAATGGCAGCTGAATGGATGACGGACAACAATCAAAGAGTGGAAATTAAAAGTTGGAGCAGAAAGATGGTTTCTGTTTACATTTTAAGGACTCTTTCAACCTGTCTGATACAACCATGGAGATTATTTGAGGAAAAAGGAGAATGTCAAGTATAGGCTTTTCAACCTGATAGTCTTTTTTAAAACTGATATTAATGGAAATGACTGAGAAAACAGCTTAGGGCAAGCCTGCAGTTATCTACCAATCCATCCTATTCCTTTGCCTGACAAACAAGACAAACCACCACGCACAATCTCACTCACACATTAGGGACAAATTAGAGATACCAGTCACCCTAACATGCATGTTGTTGGTCGGTGGGAGGAAAATGGAATACATGTGCACATGGAGAAACTCTACACTGACGGGCTGGGAAACAAATTGGCAACCTTCTTGATGTAAGTAAAGGTGATAACTCTAAGAAAAATGCTGCCGTCATCATTAAAATAATGCAAGAATTATGTCTTGTGATAGACATCAATTGTATCATGATCATAAATTTATAAATAATAACTTTGATTTATAAATCAATGACAATAACCTGAAGGTTGAACAAATGAAATTTAAAAAAATATATCAAAAAATAAATTAAAATAGACTTTTACTTAAATGCTTTTGGGAATGTATTACCAAAATACTGGATACAAATGAACTTAAAGAGAAGTAAAGGGGGTTGCTATGCAACAGTTTCAAGAAGGCAATGGTGAGAGAGAGGGGATGTGAGTAGCATTACATTTTGTGAGTAGTTCAGAACAATATTGTGCAGTCAGTGGTCCACAGCGCTGCAGCGAAGGTGAGGTTGTAAAAGTTGAGAGAAACAGTGTCTTAGTGTATGAACATAATCACAGACACACGCAGGGCCAACAGCAAATCATGGTCTGCTTCATCACTGTCACTACAAGCATGTAATGTGGGAAAAAAAGTTTTTCTTTGTTAGAAATGTGAGATCTTTTTTTACAATGTCCTGCAACAATTTATTTGTTTCTATTAGATTGACGTGCAAATTACAAAGTTTTGTTGATGCAATAAATAAAAGTTTAGAGAGCTAAACAGCAAAAAAAAACAAAAAAAAAAAAAAACAACAACAACAAAAAACAACAATAATAACATATAACCAAAATTTTAGGCGATAAATATAATGATAAATAAAGTGCTATCTGTTGTCATCATTGTATGTTCCCATACAAAGATGAAATTGGCTCTCTGCATTTAATCCATCGCACCTGGGATGCACCCAGGTGGAATGTTACCAAAACATTCAAAAATACATTTTGCACAATCATTAGGCCATCAGGTTTGGTTTGACCATGGGGGTTTAATTATGTTTAAGTTCCTATTGGATTTGTTAGGAATGTGTTTTTAAATCATTTTTTACACTCAAAATCCATGAAATAATAAAAAATATATTTTGTTTTCCCTTTATTTTGTCTCATAGGTCAACCTTCTGACTAATTTAAAGGCACATATTAGGACTATACCATCATATCTCAATTTTGTTTCAATTATTTCCATCCATCCATCCATCCATCCATCCATCCATCCATCCATCCATCCATCCATCCATCCATCCATCCATCCATCCATCCATCCATCCATCCATCCATCCAACATTGCCAACATGATCTCTATAATTGGGATGCGGGGGCAGCAGCTTGAGCAGGGAGGCCCAATCATCTCTTTCAATTCCACCTCTTCCTCTTTCAACTCTTCTGGGAGGCTTCCAGTCCAGCAGAGAGACATAGTCTCTCCAGTGTGTTCTGGGTCTTCCTTGAGGTCTCTTCCCAGTCAACGTCCCTGGGGAGGCACCCAGAGGGCATCCTTACCAGATGCCTGCACCACCTCAACTGGCTCCTCTTGATGAGGAGCAGCTCTAGTCCAAATCGCTCCCAGATATCTGAACTTCTCACTCTTTCTCTGTGGAGAAAATTCCTTTTGACCGCTTGTATCAGCTGTCTCATACTTTCCTCCCTTTAAAAAATGAAACCGATCAATACTTTTGTTATTTGTGTTCATTTTGTTGCTTTTTCTTTAATTAAAATTTCGTTATAGTCACTTCTTTTGCTTTATATTTGCAATCACTTGTTTTTATGATCACATTTATGCACCCTTAGGAGGCATTCAATACTGCTACTGAAGCGTCCAATTTTGTCCTATTAAAATCTTCAAAGCTGTCTTCAGCCTTTATTAGCCGTGCTTTCAGTGTTGCTATGCATTTATGCATAGTGAGATATGACACGAGCTTCACAAACCAGTGTGAAGACAAAATCAAAGACAAGCCATTCATGCACTTTTGATGGTTTAAATCAAAGCAGCTGAGAGCTTAGCTGTTTTTGTACATTCCTTTTTCTCAGTTTATTAAAAGTACTGCGATTCTTACAATTACTAGATAGAAAACTCATTAAAAGTGGGCAGTGAAAGTAGAAATCCTTTAAATTACACAGACAGAGAGGGCTCTCAAATTCACACAAAATATTTTCTTATCTAAATTGAAACAGTTGAAGTTCAGCAGTACTGAGCAGTGAAATGACAAACGTGGGACCTTTCTTCTATTATTTAATTTGACATGTAAGCTGTTTTTCTATCAGATCTTTCTATTTTATCAAAAGACTAGAAAGAAGTGATAATTCTGATTCTTTGAGGACATATGAGATCTCTAATAGGATCTTTGGCTGTTGAGGCTTTGCGCTCATTAAAAAAATTGCCTTGTCAGATCACATGGAACTTCTAATCCTAATAATAATAAGAATTTTATAACTTCCAGTAACATGGTTTGAGAAATACAGTTCTACAACTTTTTAACTTTAAAACTAAGTACCTTTTTGAATCAATTTTTTTTTTTCACTTATTTTCTGTGTAAAACACATCAACTAAACGTTCATTCTCAAAATCTATTATTTCTTTTTCACTCAAAAGTTACTTTTATAATTGGTGTTGACGTTTTGGCTCAAATTCGGGAAACAGAATCAGAATAATAAATCAAGTTTCAAGTTTCCTTTCAACAAAAAATTTCCAGATTTTTCACTCACCACCACCAACAAACACACAAATAAATTGAAGTAAATTACTTTTTGCAAATATCGATCAAACCCACCCAATTCTTCTTCTTTGTTTAACTTAACTCAACAAATTTAGAAGAGCCTATGTTACAGGCTGAATATAATAACGTGTGTGCAAATCAAACAGGGAGCCAAAAATATTTATTTTGATTCTGAACATTGCACATTGTTCTCTGGTTTTTAGAAAGAAAAAAGTGCACTATGGAGAAGACATTTTATTATTTTTTTGCCTAGGAAAAGGCTGAATGCATTATTATTATTATTTTACAGTAAGCCTATGTGGGACACCAGAGGCTAGCAAATGCATGATAATCTTTGTTGAGATAATTTTATTTATTTATTCCC
>NC_056508.1:29991511-29992082 GCF_014905685.2 Nematolebias whitei | reverse complement strand
TATCAGTACAGACTCAAGGCTGACGGAAAATAGTCTGCCTGAATAAATAAAAAATTGTGGTTATCTGAATCTCTCCTCAGTTGGCCTCGGAACAGGCCTGCCTGCCTGCCTGCCTGCCTGCCTGCCTGCCTGCCTGCCTACCTACCTACATATCAGGGTCACTGTTGCCGTATATACCATTCTGCTGCTTACAAATCAAGTAAAACACACTTTTTTCTTTACCAAATCAAGTGTTACATATCTATGAAAATGAAGGCAATGTCAAATTTAAAATTTGTCAAGCTGCAAGTGAAACTAGTTAGGTATGTTCTGTTGTATGACTATGAAATGTGAGCAAGTAACACTTTTTGGATTTATGCTATGCTAAATTGAATGGAGAACAAGGTAGAAAGGTTTTGTCATGCATTAAGCTTAGACTACTAGAGGACAAATTGACCTCATTTCCTTAAATGATTTGCTAAAATTGAATAGTTTTCATTTGATACTATTTCTATCTTAACATGTGATTCTTGACCTGCCATTGTGTATCTGTTCCTCCTTCCTGTTCCTCTCAAACCCAGCCGGTCGAAGC
>NC_056508.1:29989434-29991411 GCF_014905685.2 Nematolebias whitei | reverse complement strand
AAGGTGAGGGATGTCATCATGGAGACTGATGAAACAATGGTCTCTTTTGATGTCACATCACTCTTTACGTGCATTCCTGTTGATGATGCAGTAGAGGTGGTCAGTTTAAAATTAAAATCAGACACCACTCTGAGCAGCAGGACCACGCTTTCCACAGAACAACTGTGTCAACTCTTGAAACTGTGCCTGCAGTCAACCTACTTCACATATGGGGAGCAATATTATAGGCAGAAACATGGGTGTGCTATGGGGTCTCCAGTTTCTCCTATTGTTGCCAACCTGTACATGGAGGAGGTAGAAAAGAGAGCCTTGATGTCCTTTTCAGGGACACCACCAAGTCATTGGTTCAGGTATGTTGACGACACCTGGGTTAAAATTAAATCTCAGGAAGTCCAACATTTTACTGACCACATCAACTCTGTGGATAAATACATGAAGTTCACACGAGAAGATGTAAAAAATGACAAGTTGGCTTTCTTGGACTGTGAGGTCTCAGTCTCTGATAGAGGACTTTTGCAAACCGAGGTGTACCGCAAACCCACCCACACAGACCAGTATTTGCAGTTTGACTCCCATCACCCTTTGGAGCACAAGTTAGGAGTCATCAGGACTCTGTATCACAGAGCAGACAGCGTCCCCACTAGCTCAGGAGCCAGGCAGAAGGAGAAATCCTACACAAAACAGGCTCTAGAGCAATGTGGATATCCTAACTGGGCCTTCCTGAAAGCAGAGAAGAAACCCAAACAGGACTCCAGTCAGCCATCAGGTGAAAAGGAGGAACCCAGACCCAGACCAGTGGTCATTCCGTATGTTGAGGGAGTATCAGAGAAACTGAGACGTTTATTTTCTAAACATAACGTCCCAGTGGCTTTTAAACCCCAAAATACATTACAGCAAAGACTGGTTCATCCCAAAGATCCAGTCCCCCGGTACAAACAGAGTAATGTTGTGTATGCTGTTCAGTGTCAGGAGGGCTGTGATCAGTCTTACATCGGGGAAACTAAACAGCCACTGGCCAAAAGGATGGCCCAGCACAGAAGATCAACATCATCAGGCCAGGACTCTGCGGTCTACACTCATCTCCAGGCCAGCGGTCACTCTTTCAGGGATGAAGATGTTCACATCCTGGACAGAGAGGAACGATGGTTTGAGAGAGGAGTAAAGGAGGCCATCTTTGTGAAAAGAAACCGTCCATCATTAAACAGGGGTGGAGGCCTCCGGGTTCAACTGCCCCCCTCTTACAATGTTGTGATTGCTAGTATCACTCAGCCCTCTGTGAATAGTAAACAGCCATCAGTGTGCTAATGATCCTTTGTTAGGCTGATGGTCCTTCTTGAGCATGTGATCAGTTGGTTTTGGTTGTCAGCAGCAAAACTGGCTGATCCACTCTGAGAAGGTGCTATTTAAGAGACTGAGCTGAAAACAGCACCTCAGACTGAGGAAGTCTCTTGGATGAGAGACGAAACGTTTCTACATTTTTTTTTTTTTGCTTTGTTTTGTTTTTTGTTTTTTTGAATGTCCAGAGGACCAGATTGAACTTTCTTGGATTTTTCTACCTGGATTATTGCGCATGCATCAGGATATTTTGTTTTTTTGTTTTTTGAATGTCCAGAGGACCAGATTGAACTTTTTGGGGGGTTTTCCTGAGCAGTTTTACTCTCTTTACCTATCAGTGACTGTAATGTCAAGGCTGACACAGACCATTTTGGGGTTAAATTTGTGATGACTAAAACAAAAAACTACATCAGATCTTCTCAAAAACATTCTTTGTGGTTAAAATGCAATTGGTATGAATAGATAAACAAAAATACTCGTACTAATCGAAGGTGATTTATGGTGACCACAGAATTTATTTTTCCAACCCTATCTTTGCCCTTTTTCTCAACTTTGTTTTTTTTTTTTTTTTTGGGGGGGGGGGGGGGGGGGGGAGTTTAATGTTTTAGTCATTTTCAACAAAAATTAGCTTGTGTTTTACTT
>NC_056508.1:29980678-29989334 GCF_014905685.2 Nematolebias whitei | reverse complement strand
TTGAATGTCCAGAGGACCAGATTGAACTTTTTTTGGATTTTTCTACCTGGATTATTGAGCATGTATCAGGATATGCTCAGGAAAAACATTTGTTCTGGTTTACACTGATATTTAGTTTTGACACTTATATCTCACCTGAGCACACACATCTCAGCAGCCTGTCCCAGCATGACAACGGTGAGCCCTGCAGAAACTGCTGTTTTGTCTCAGAGAACACAACAAAGAGTCTAAAGTGTCCGTCTGGTTTTCAACCCCCCCAGAGACCAATCTGATTAAACCTGATGGGAACTGTGAGAAACTATTGTCCACAGAGGCCCGGCACCACATCTCGATCGAGACACTCCAGAGATGCTTCCGGGTGTTCTTTGTCCAAACTGACTGGTTTGGTGTTGTGTTGTGGCGGATCCCTGTATTTACCTAAAACCAACACAGTTTCTTAACCTTCCTGTTGTGTTCATTTCTGAGGAACAGCCATGATGTTCCTGGGTCAGTCTGACCCGGGTAATGTTTAATCATTAAATTAGGTCAAAAAATCCTTTCTGTTTCTGATTATTAACTTCATTATTAATCATTTCAATCAATTCAACAATGTTCAGTCAGGTCAAGTGGATGGTTTATTTCTTTTTTTTAATTATTTTTTTATGCTGAGATATTTCATCCTTCATCCAAAGGACTTCTTCAAAATCTGAGGAGACACCAAACAAACTGATTCCCACAAGCAGAATGCTCCATAGTGGGAAAAAACAAAACAAAAAACAGTTTGCTGGTGCTAAGATGGCCTCCGGGGCCTGTCCTCTGCCCTGTCAACTCCTCTGAGACAGTCCTGCCAAAGTGCCAAAACTCCTTGAAGAAGTCCTTTGGATGAGGTCAAAACATCTCAGGAAAAAAATGAAAAAAGAAAAGAAATCATCCAGATGACCTGACTGAACATTATTGGATTGTTGGCATTTCAGTCAATATGTTGTGCAATGATGTAGTTTACCTTTCATAGTTAAAGGATCAATGAGGATAAATCACTTATTCTTGTCATTTGAAAATAAAAAAAGATTCTTTTTTTTTTTTTTTTTTTTTTAATGTTCACTGGAAAAAACCTACCCAGAAAAAAAATAATAAATTCCATGAAATTGATTTTTTAGAATTTAAAAAAACAAAAACATTTTGCTTTTTTATTTATTTTTAAGGAGTGATGTTTAAAAATGAACTTGAGACACTTGTTTTGTTCGGGTTCAGTTTGACCCATTGGTTTAAAATCAAGACAAAATAAGGGCTTAGCAACATGAACACAGTGCATGTGTATCTGTTTCTCCACAGTCCACAAGTGATATGTCATCTTGTTGTGAGAGCAAACACTATGCAATGTTTAAAACCAGAAATACACAACAATGAAAAAGTGGAAATGAACAAGATACATATGTTTATTTCATCTTCACAGCACATGAAGGACATGTCATCACTGTGTGTTTTGTGCAAATGAATTTAGCACATTTCACACACGTCGTCCTCGTCTTGACATCTTCAGATATCTTACAAACCTGGTGCCTCTTCCTTTTTCTCCCAGCAGCAACCTAAAAAGAGGATGATTATTAGTGTGTTGGTTTTTTTGCTCATCTTAAGGCACACACATATTTTTACTACTTACCTCACACATTGTTGTACTGGGTGTAGTTCTTTGCTGGATTTCCCTAACTGTAGCTGCAGTAGCTGAGGTCCTTGTGCTGTCTTTGTTGTATATGTGACACCGCAAGAGCCTTCCTCAGCTCCACTAGGAAGGTGTGCCTCTTGTACAGTGTTGACATATTCCACTCTGGAAAGTATTTTCTACAAATGACAAAATATTTTATAGGCTGATACATCAATTACGTTGTAAAAGATGACCAGTGGCCCGCTGGCCTTGTCCAAGTTATCCACCCCTTTGGTGACAATGTAATCAAGGATCAAACTTGGTTTCTGCTCCTCTCTTGTGCTGATTTCAGCATTTTTGTGCAAAGTGTTCATGAGCACATTTCCCTCCTTGTTTAGGGCAATAAGACACCAGGGTTGTGCTGAATGTGAAGGCAAACATGGAAGACTGACCCTGTTCGTTACCAGCAGCTCGTGAGGGACTTCAGCCCTGTTCTTTCAGACCTTTCCAACCATCGTGAGCTTTCTCTTTAGAAGTTTTTATTTCACTGTCATGATTGAAGATATTTATATGTTTTTCCTCCCCTGCTGAGTGTCCACTCAATATGGGGGGAGTTTGCCCCCCGGGAACAGAAACGATTCTTGTCAAGAGTCATGATGACACCTGCATTCTAGCAGTTTACCAGTGAGGGAAACAGAATAGGGAGAGAATGTGAATCTGTGTGTGTGGAGGTGAAATATGTCTCACAGTTGACCCGTTTTACCCTCCACTCTGACTATTGGGTCAATTTGACCCAAACAGTATCTATGTAGATGGAGGAGGGGGTTGTAAATATGTAAAATGAACCATTTTCATTTGATGTGCTGATTATGATTATTAAGCCAAGCAGAAGAAGTTTCATACAGATAAAAAACCTTTCAAACATTATTATTTTATTTATTTATTTATTTATTTTTACTTGAAAATGAGTTGATTTAACCCACAACATAACAGGAGGATAAGAATTAGCTTAAGTATCAGTTATCTTGCAATATTGTCACAATATTCCATTTCTGGAAAAAAATACCAACCAGAATTTTACCACATCTTTAGAAGCACCCAGTTGAAAAAGAAATGAGGTCATGTTTGTTCTGCAAAACAGGCCAATTACTGTACATGTACATCAACACAGTGAAGTGGACAATGAGCCAGTGATTTGGATCTTGTTTAATCCATCAATTTCCTTTAGTTTTATATACACTGAACACATTCTCTCTGTATAAATCTGGAGTTGATAATAAAGAGTTCTTAGAGAAATGTGCACCTTGAAGGTGCAGACTGTTTAACTGTTTAATGGCTGCTGGAGTGAAGTGTTGTCTCTGACTGTGGTTTAACAAATGTAACTAATAGGTGCAAGAGACGGTTTGCATTTGTCTATTTAAGTAGAATGCATATTTATTTATTTATTTACTTTGTGATTTTTTTTTTAACCAATATTTTGTTGGGGTCACACATAAAACCTCACACACAGTCAGCCAGTTTATTTTTGCTTTCCTTCAGACACAGCATCTCTTATTGCTGCATCCAAGGAGAGAGATTATTCCCCATTTCCAGGGAAATGAATTTTATATCAGCCGTATGTTCGTGAGACCTCCAGTTCCAAGAAAGCTGGAGGTATTACTCTTATCTCTTTGACTGTGTTTGTAAAAGCACAACAATATAGATTACAGCCTCTTAGATTTCCTACCTGCCTGCTTTGGGAACATGCTTTTCCTGTTACAGCTGGTGTATCTGCAAAGAAATAAATCAATTAAAGTGCAGAGGCAGGATAAAGAAATATGAACACACCCTGTTCCCTGACACCTAAAAGATTCTATTTTTAGTTTGGCTCCTCAAATTTGTCCCCCTCTTTATTTTTTTGACTAGTCATCATTTAAAAAAAAAAACTAACAGAAAGATTACAATATATTGCATTTGAGGGGGTAAGACGTTCAGAAGTTAAAAATATTTGTTGACCACATGTACATTGTATGAGAACATAGAATGATGATACATATAGCACTTTCATTTACTTTAATTACTTCAGGTTTTTGTGGCTTCACATGTTGCTAAAAGTGTGAGGATGCTTATCTAGAATAAACTGTAACACAGATTAGCCTTGATATAATTGTGTGGTTTATTTCCTGATTAAATTACCAAATAAACGCCAGGGAAATAATAATACAAATATAAAATAAAATAAAAAACTGGTAGGAATTGATGAAGAAGACTTTAGAAGTCTGGCTGAAATCCAAGCAGCTTAAGTCATTTATGAGATCTGCAAAACCAAATGTGATTACCCATACATACTTAGACCTCCCTCCCAGTCCCCCCTACTTCTTCTCTCTTTTCATTCTTCACTGGATCTGTCACTCAGCTCTGAAATATTCATGCAGGCTCTGAAAAATGAATGCATCTGCCGAAAGCAGCAGAAGTTGAAAAGAGAGAAGTTAGTCGTTATGATAGATATTCTCTTATGATGAAAGTGACAGAGAGCTTTGAGTCAAGTCTTGCTCCAGGAAATGACGTGACAACAGCTGAGCGTAAATGCATGTGCATGGCTGCACATTTGCATGGAGTCATATGTAAAAGTTGAGCCACGCCTGGTCAAAATTTCAATTAATACAAATTGTAAAAAAAAAAAAAAAAAACTAGCAAACTGCAAAAGACAATTTAAATAATTTGTGTTGTGTTATTAAAAATTACTTATTTTTGTTTTGTTTTCCAATTTCCAAACAACAACAAAGCAAACTTACGTAGCTTTCCTGCACAATACAGCTTAACATCAATACTGGCCATTAAAGTAGGATGTTCTGATCAGAATAATTAAACAATAATTTTATTAAAATTACCAATCATGCTGGCATTTTAACTACTAACAGAAAATGCTAAATAACAATTAAACTTAAGTCAAAGCATTTCTTGCAGTATAAAAACATATACTCAGTTGGTCCTATAACATAGACTAGAATAATAATTTCAAACATATTTGGGAATTATTTAAGAGACCCTGTCAGCGTTACTATATCTTTAGCTTGTAAAACTGAAAGATAAAAAGATGAAATCTTTATTTTTATGTGCACAAATATTAAACATCAAGAACATACATTTCTCGTGTCAGCAGGTGTACCTGTATATCAAAAGAAAGAAAGTTTAAAAAAGTCTTTAAAATACTCTGTTTGTTCCATCTAAAGGCAACCTTTAGAACAAGTTTGTGATTTCTCTTTACAATTTACAGGTGAGGTGATCAGAACAATGTTCTGGCCCATCTCGTGCAAAGTCAGTAGAGTTGGACTTACCTGATGCAAAACAATAAAAATAAAAAGAAGAAGAAAGGTTCCCTCTAATTTGTCAACAACTTAATAATACACACATATTTGATTTATACCTTGTTGGATTTTTTTGTAAATAAATAATAAACAAATACTTAAATAATGGGTGGCATGGTGGTTCAGTTGGCAGAGCTGTCGCTTCTCAGCAAGAAAGTTGCCAGATCAAATCCCAGCCCGGATAGATCTGGGCCTTTCTGGGTGGAGTTTGCATGTTCTCTCCGTGCATGTGTGGACTTTCTCCAGGTGCTCCGGTTTCCTCCAACAGACCAAAAACATGTATATTAGACTGACTGGTAACTCTAAATTGTCTCTAGGTGTGAGAGAGAGAGTGAATGGTTGTTTGTCTCTATGTGTCCCTGTGATGGACTGGAGACCTGTCCAGGTTGTACCGCGCCTCTCGCACATTGACGGCTGGACATGGACACCAGTGACCCCCGCAACCTGAAAAGGAAGCAGCGGGTACAAATAATGGATGGATGGAATAATTGTACATCAACAAGCTAGCCTGACCGGTTTCTGTTTTCTTAAACTGCTTTGTGAAAGATCACAGCTTGTATAAAATCTTATTTTATTTGAACAATTTTTGTTCATTTCTCATTTACACAATAATTGAGCAATGGGGTGGATGCAATAGTATTTAGAAATACTGTACGTATGACTACATGGTTTTCTTATTGTTTAAGCAAGATGAAAGTGAGAGCTAAACCTTCCGCCAACATCTCATGAAGTGGCTCATGCTGGATTTCAGGATGTTCTTACCACCATTTACTTGTTGGAAAACAACATTTATCATGATCCTTTATGGATCCCTTTTCCCTCTTCTTATGTCTTATGTTTAAATATTTCCAATATTACCAACTGTAACACAAACCAAAGCGCATGTAAAGTTCATCCTTGTGTTTAACAGGTTTTTGGTTGTATTTCTCCACTTTTAACTTTTCTTCAAACAGAATCTGAAGTATGGTTGCTCTTTGCGATCCAAAAGTTATTTATTGACTTCTGTAAAGCACAGAACTTGTTTCTAAAATGCATCAGCAGTTTAAAAACTGCTGGTGGTGAGCTTTATAGTAAGGACCCCAAAAGATTTTCTTCTGATGCTTTTTTCATTTAGTTTATACTTGTTGCAGATGTTGCTATAAAATACTACAGTGAAACGTCTGATAAATGATTCTGAGGGTGTTTTGCAGCCAAACAAATGTCCTGATTTTATTTAGCACTTCCTTAAACGTTTTTTTCCAGACCACCACTTGACCTCCATCAGTCTTTTTAAGTGACCAGGTCTTAATGAACAGAAGAAAAAAAAAACAGCTTCTTATAGACATCCCATCATTTTAAGCGACAGTTTCTTTACATTTTAGTATGCTATGAGTAAAACAAACTGTAATGGATCTGTCACGGACAGCTTTTACCACAGTCTAACATAAGTGAAAAATGACTCTTGCAGTTTTTGACCTGCAGGCTCTGCGTGTTGATCTGTTGATAAGCTCAGCACGTACACCATACGAATGCAGAAACAAAGAGTGAATTCAAATGTGGGCACAGTGTCTGTATATAGCAGTAATAATGGATCTTCATCAGCAGGTCGCTACTATTACACACTCACTCTCTGACTGATCTTCCCATTTAATTGGCTGCAGAGTTTCTCAGCTCTCGGTCTTCACAAAGTACATTTTGTATTGATCCTGTTTCTTTGGCTTCACAGACTGCTTCCCATAGTCATCCCATCTACTGCTGGTGTCTCTATCAGTTGGCCTCACACACTTTCAGCACACACAAACCCCAGATAGCACACACACACACACACACACACACACACACTTCAAGGACGCCTCTTTATGAGGTCTTATTCGAAGCCCTGGGAAATTAAATTGGATAGAATTTATGACCGACCGCTACATCAGTTTATTTTAGTTTTTTTGCATTTTTATTATTAAACTTGGGGAAAAAAATGCATCTAAATATTTGTTCTAAAAAAATAACAGACCAAATTTGAAACTTTCTGCAACCTATGTTGAAATATGTTAAAAAACAACAATTTAGACAAAAGATGATATAATATAGACTGTCACATCCCCCAACCAAAAAAAAAAAAAAATACAAAATTAAATAAACAAGTTAGGCATCCTACATTTTTATTAAATTCATAAATTCTTATGACGTTTAATTTTTAGAGAAACAAGTCCCCCAAATCTTACCAAAGCAAGTTCTAGCTTATTTTTTATGAAAATAAAACCAAAATTAATCTAACATAATGTCATGTCCTATATTGGTATATACCTATTTCTTCTTCATATCTACCAGGTATGTTTTTAATAGATGTTACTATTTATTTACTGTTTTTGTGCAAATAACAATTATATCATTTTTCTGTCAAATTAAGTTATTTTCCCAATAAAGGTCTGTAGATATTTTAACAAGGTACATTACCTTCATTAAGAAATCACAATCTTTTGTTGGAAATACAATAGACAAAATAAAAATGTTGTCACTTCCTTGGTGCACACATGTTTGTATTGTTTAAATTGCTTTAAAATTCTATGTCTGTCTGTCTACATAACTCTTTCTTGGTTATTTTGTTAATGCAAAAACTGGGAGAGCACTGATGCCTCCTCAAAATGTCTGAAGATGATAATACATTACACTGTGAATTACACAACATAATTTTTTTTAATGTTTTACTAAATTTCACTGTTTCACACTGTCCACAGTAGTAAACAGGCACCATAAGAAGATGCTAAATAACCACATTGCTTCAGGCTACGTGTCTATACATAGCATATTTAAGGTGTGGTTACTGTATTCTGTAAAAATAATTGTATTAGTTACACCCAACAATTTAAATTTAGTTAAACCAAGATAAATGTCAACAAGAACCTAATTATCTCAGCATAACTGCAATAAATAATTTATAATTCTGACCTAAAGTCAATGTTCAACATTTTTCTACATCTGTGTAAACATTATGTGAATAGCTTCAAAGTGTTGAGTAAATTTAAAAATAGATTGTGTAACAATTCTTTGTATAACATCATAGCCGGGTAAAAAATAACTTAAGGTATGAATGCTGTGAGAAACCCCCCCCACAAAACACCATTATGTACTGACCAATTTTCACTGAAGGGCTTGTGTTAAAGTCTTCACTGAAGCCAGTCTTGCACTCTTACTCATCACTTAACCCCAAAATGGACGCTGGTGCCAGAGGTGATAGATACACCTGTGATAAGCTTTGATGCTCTTTGGTTCTTCTGGATCCTTGACGTCTCAGTCAAAGCCACATAAAGGAGGTACTCATTAATAAAACATACCTGCAGGGTTGCACAGATAGCACACTTCTGCGCTAACACCTTGTGAATCAACATACTAAGAACAAAATCAACACGTTTAGAACAAGATGTTTAGATTGATATCTTGGTTGTTGGAGCACTGAAACACACATGCAGCTGTACAACGTGTCCCACAGGTAACTTTTGCAGAATAACATTATTTCCTGCATGCTGGGTTATTAATCATGAATGAACTCCTGCATCACTGACAAATCAAACTAATCTCACAGGGAATGGTGTGAGTGTGTACACACACACACACACACACACACAAACGTGAGTGAACTCACAGAAAGAGAAGTGTTTGTGGCCATGCACACAGACTGGTTTACATGCTTAATGGGGACTCACTTTTTGATCAC
>NC_056508.1:29953350-29980578 GCF_014905685.2 Nematolebias whitei | reverse complement strand
CTTTGTAGTACATTAAAACAAACTTTCATTTGAAATACCTAGCATGACTTGTGCTAGCTAATATCTGTTAGCCTCAAACTCTGAACAAATCAAGCTTTGTGAGGACTTCTCACACAATGATAGGATTCCTTCTTACATGAGTTTGACCTACAATGATGAACACAGATCAGCACTGATTCAAGTGTGTTTCGGGGACATTGTGCCTAAAATAAGTGGCTAATGAATTTAATGAACAAAAATCAATAAAATGGTACTATTTCATTAGAATTCTCAAATGAAAACTAATTTTGAAGGAGTAAAATTATGGGAAAAGCAGGTCATTTTGCACATACCTCTTCAGTAGTTTGATCCTGGTCAGAGTTTTTGCTTTAATATTTAATGTATGTGGAGGTTGGAGGTCAACAGGGGTACAACCATTGGTTGGCTATACTCATAAAAACCACATATATTTAGTGTTAAGAGAACAACCAAAAAGTCCACTTCAGTGAAAATAGAACACTTTGAAAATTAACTCAAAGCATGTACACCAAAAGTGAAACCAAACTGAAAAACGATAACGGTTTTTGAGAAAAACTATAATGCTTGTCATAATGTTTTTTTCATAAATCCAATCAGTTTTAGTCTGATATACACACACAGTGAACAGATCAGGCTTCACGAGGACTTGTCACACACAATAATTAACTTCCTTATGGGGAATAGCCTTATCAGCACAATGAAACACTGCTAAACATTACAGAATGTGGTGTGAAACAACTCTGCTTTAGTTTATAGATTTGTAAATAACCATTTTGTACACACGTGTTTTAAGTGGTGTTTTTTAACAGATGAGAAAATATTTTAAATGAACTGCAATTCTGCAGAAGCTCATTTCAGAACTTCTCTCTCCTTCTGCTCTCAATTTCTTTCTCTGCATGGTTAGAATTTGAAGACCTTTCTCCTTCAGTACCCCATGAGTTTCCAGTACTGTAATTGACTAGAATCTATCATCTATGTCAAAACTTTACCTCAGCCTTCAAGACCAAGAAGGGAAGATTCAGTCCATGTGTTTTTGCATTTGTGAAGGTTTTTGTTTCATTATTTTTGGCTTAGTTGTTGCAGACATTTTTGTACTTGGTTTTAGTATTTGCATTGTGTCAAATTAGTTGAATTAAACTGGACACTTTTCTCAGTCATTCTTTCTTTATTGTTTATTTTTATGGGGAAATGTGTTACATATTACAAATACTGAACACTATAAATTTTATAGCCTTAGCTAGTTTGCAATCTAGTAAAATTTGGTTTACTACATTAAAGTTACTTAAAGTCATTTATTGTAACAAAACAGTTGCTTTTTGACATTTGATTAGCGTAACAGGGAAGTCATCATTATATCAGCTAATCTTGACAAAAAAAACTTGCATGCCATCTTTTCAACTCAATCTAGTTTTAGCGGCTGCCCATACATTCAATCTGAAAAATATTTAATCCCAATCTGGCTTGTTACACCTCTTTTGTCCTGATGGACACTGTCAAAGTGTCCATTTATGTTTGGGCTAAAGTTAGGTTTGCTTCCAAAATATTAGTTCATTTTCCTATTTTCCCTATTTCCAATTGGTTCCATTTTGTCCATTAATTTGTTAGTTTAAGACATAAATCTCATTCAATTTAATTCTAAACAACTCCAAATGTTATACATTAACTTTCTACTCTTTCAGTTCATTTCTGATCAAGTAAAATTTAGTTCTTGTCTCAATCTTGTCATTTTGAGCTTGAAACTTTATAATTCATGTCAAATTACAATAACGTTTAAAATATAAAACTTACATTTTGTTCTATGTTTCACTATCCATCCAGCTGTCTACAATAATTTTATAAGTCATGTTTATATAATTTACAATCCAAGTTCCTGCCCCTTTGCTGTATGAGTCAACATTGATATAATAAATATTTAAAAATTAATAATGAAATAATTTAATTTTAAATTTAATTGTGTTGACATAACAGGTTATTATAGCAATTCATGTTTTTTAATTCAAGTTTGATTTATTAAAATGATTGAGACTGATTTAACAAATTATGATTGATTTTTTAAAAATAATTTGTACAAATGAACAAATTTTCCCTTGAATCAACTAAATTAAAACATATATTGGGATTTTAACTCCACTATTAAATTCTCTTTAAGGAAAGTCATGTCAGAAAACTTAACATTTCATTATCTCATCTTACCTTTCACTGCACTGATGTACTTCACCTCAAGTAAGGCTATTTTGTCGGTCTTTAAATTGCATCCTTAAGATTTATTCTAGGTGCCATTTTTAACTACAAGAAATAAGAAAATGTAAATCAGTTTAAGTAAAATTCAGTTAATTAAAAAATACACAAAAACTTTTCAAAATCCGAAGACAGTTATGTGTTTATAGAATGTTGCATTTTAAGCAGGTGCCAAATCGCTCACAAGAAAAGTCTAGTTATAGCTTTCATATATGGTGATGAGAATCCATAAATACATGCATAAGCTGCAGAGGATATGAGCTGAACTTCAACAGAGTAGGAAGTAAAAATCTTAACTGTTCAAATACTAGAACTGAAGCAAAGGAGAAACTACATAGCTGAAGTTGGTGTAAGATTGTAACTTCCGTTTTGGGAAATGACAAAAAGGTGATTCCACCTCATTTCTCACTATCTTCAGCATATTTAATCTGCTCTAGTTTAAACACTACAGTACTTAGAATATTTAAACATTGACCAGGTTATTCTACACTGCAGTATATTTAAAAACAAGTTTGTGATTTGTGAAAATATCTGATTTGTGAAACTTCAGTAGAGGGCAATCACTCCACTTTTTATTCATCAGGACCACACTAGACCTGGTCCAGATGGGAAACTAGAACATTTAGACTCTTGAAACCTGGATTATACGATTCTAAATTTATAGTAGAATATGCAAAACAAAGTTTAATATTTGTGAAACCTTTACTAGATTTGTAAAAAACTTCAATATTCACAATAGTGCTTTTTTTCCCCCCCATCTGGAACTAGTCCAGCTCCAAAACTATAATATCTAAGCTTGTTTTAAAATATTCTTCTACAAGTGTAGAATAATCTAATCCAGGTTTGAAGAGTCTACATGTTGTAGTTTTGCATTTGGACCAGGTCTAGTGTGATCCAGATGCATAAAAGTACAGTATTCTGACAAGAACCAGATTTAGGGATTCGAACCAGATCACAGACAACAGGAAGGTTTGATAGATTTATTGATAAACAGCTTCTGGTGGAGGTCTGAGTCCTTGGGCCAGCACGATCCAAAGAGACAGAAAGGTTAGTGAATTTGAGTTCAACAGTTTTGTTTGTTCAGTTTATAACCACAAACCTTTATAAGCAGGTGAGGGATGATTTCCTTAGAGTTGGATTGTGTGATGTCACGGTTTGAGAAGGTGAACTGGTTTTGAGGCAGTGCTGAGCTTGAAGCAGTTAGGAGGATGATCCAAAAGACAGGTCCAGGGAGACAGGCGAGGGTCATACACATATGATCAGAAATCCAAAACCAGACTTGAATCGTGATCCAGTAGATATGGTCGTTGTAGAAAAAGGCAGAGGTCATTACCATAAGCAGAGTTGATAATCCAAAACAAGCAGGGGATGGTCAAGATGGGTAATCTGTAAAACAGGCATGAAGTCAGAACTAGGAAGACAAACAAAACTGTGGCATGGACGTTGGACATTTACTCACTGTGAGGCTTTCAATAATCTGGCACTGAATAGAGTGACTGTGGGGTTTAAGTAAAGGGAAAAACAGGTGAGCTGCATAAGGGCTGATTGCAGTGACTCAGCAGAGTAGGTGTGGTTAAGTGAGGTGCAGGTTGACAGGAGATGAGATGAAACATGAACTGTGGCAGGCAAAGCAAAAAATGTGACATATTCCCTGTTTATTCAAGTTTCAGAAACCCAATAAAGGTTTCACAAACCCAGGTTGGATTTTAAATGTTCTAGTATAAGTGTAGAATAATATAGTCCATGCTTGAAGAGTCTACATGTTATAGTTTTACATCTGGACCAGGTTTAGTGTGGTCTTCAATGTAAAAAGTGGAGTAATCACCTTCTATTGAAGTTTCACAAATCCAATAAAGGTTTCACAAATCCCAAACTTGTTTTTAAATATTCAGCTACAATTGTAAACTAATCTGGTCCAGGTTTGAAAAGTTTAGGTGTTATAGTTTTACACGTGGACCAGTTCTAACATGGTCCAGATTTTATTTTAAAAAAGCATTATAAAGTGTAACAAATCCAATAAAGGTCTCACAAATCCCAACTTGGTTTTAAATGTTCTATTCTAAGTGTAGAATAATCTAGTCCAAGTTTGAAGAGTCTACATGTTGTAGTTTGGCATCTGGACCAGGTCTAGTCTGGTCCAGATGCATAAAAAGTGCTAAAGTCACTTTTTTCTTAAAGTCTCACAAATCAGATAAAGGTTTCACAAATCCCAAACTTGTTTTTAAATATTCTACTATAAATGCAGAATGATCTAGATCTTGTTTGAAGAATCTAGAGGTTGTAGTTTTGCATCTGGACTATCTGGATCATCTGGAAAGCAACTTCAGTTTAGTGCTAGCTAGCACCATGCATACTGTATCCTAAAACATGTCTTCTTAAAACAGACTGGTTATCAGTATTTAATTCAATGTTTTTCACATAAAGAAATTACTTACCAACACATTTCAAAGCTTCTCCTCTTGCATTTCTCCAGTTTCAACTTTCCAGTCGATCGTACTTTGTCTTACCTTGTGAATTAAAGCTACTGTTGCTGACTAATCCTAACTTCCTGTTTTTTTTAATAAAAGCGTGTAAAAAGAAGTCAGTTTCAAACAGAAATTTTACTTTGTATTTGAGACAACTTTGTAAAATTTGACAACTGTTATAACTACAGTTTTAAAACAAATGGTAAAAGTTAATAAAGTTAGTAAAAAGAAAAACATTTTATGAAAGCATTTAATTACTTATTTTCAATAACATATCTATCTATATATATCTATTTATCTTGTTTAATTATTTATTGATATGAAACATTTTTTTTTTTTAAATAGTCATGTAGTTATGGTTCTTTTATAAATACATAAACTGTGACAACATATGACACATTCCATGTACTTTTGGTTGTTACTTATTTTATATATGCAGTAGCCTATATAGACCCAAAGATTGGGGACTTGTGGGTAATTTTCCACTGGTCAGATGGGGCGTTCGTTGACCCCCTAAGGGAGGTCGTTGGTGCACCAAACTCACAGAGCCTCTTCGGCATGGGCCAAGGATTGAGCACATCAAATTTCATGTCTTTAGCCCATTCCCCTGATTACGTATAGGTCATAATTGGTCTTTTAATCCCCAGAATGTGCACGTACGTGCACTAATTCGACACATATTGTTTGTGAGATCGAGACGAATACGTCGGTGTTCGTTTTGTCTTTCTACGTGCCTCAGAAGCCGAGATCTGGCCTTAACGAGCTCGTCCTTTGATCGTCCTTTGATCTGGTTACAGCGGAGGCCAGAACAGAAAGGTGTGGGCGGCTCAGACCATTGCACCCTGTCATATGAGAGTCAGTTTCGGCCATCTTAAACATAAAGGTCATTGAGTAACGTTGTGTGTTGCGTAGGAAGCGCACACACAAATGAGGCAGGGCACGTTAGATTTGTATCACCCAGATCTTTACAACTGTACCAGGCTCACCCTGATCTGATTTTCTAATGCCAAGCTGCAAGCAGAAACACACCCGTCCATCCATCCATCCGAGCGGTCAAAAAGAAAATAATAATAACTTCCTTCAGGAATAAGCCAACCACTTCATACTTTGTACAGGTGTAAAGCAATTATCTGTGAAGGGGTGTGCAAGGTTTCGTGCACGTACGTGCACGGAAACGGGCGCTAAAGGCCCCGTGAGTCTATGCACTCCTGGGCATTTTGCGGATCGTAGGAAGCAGGTACAGAGATGAGACAGGTGTCTTTCAATTCTCCGTAATCAGATCTTTCCAATGGTATCTGGCTTATCTTTCTAGGACCTTCTACGCGAAGCTGTGAGCCAAAATGCACTCGTCAAACCTCTAGTAGATGGCCTCAAAAATAAAAGCAAGGCCACAGTGTAAAAAAATTAATAACTTCCTTCAGGAATAAGCCAACCACTTAAAACTTGGTACCGATGTAAAGCAGGTACCCAGGAAGAGCTGTGCAAAATTTCGTGCTCGTACGTGCGCGCGTGCGCGCGTGAAATGGCCCGTAAACGTACGCACTTCGGTGCGTTTTGCGGGTCTCAACAAGCACACACAGAGATGAGACAGGTGTCTCTGAATTGCCCTTGAGCAGACCTTTCCAATGGTGTCTAGCTCATCTTTGTACGATCTTCCTACGCGAAGCTGTTACACAAAACGTACTCGTCTTTTCTCTGAGAAAATGCCTCATGCAAATACTCGAAGCCTAAGTATAAAAAAAACTTCATAACTTCCTTCAGGAATAAGCCAACCCCTTCAAACTTGGTACAGATGTAAAGCAAGTACCCAGGAAGAGCTGTGCAAAATTTCGTGCTCGTACGTGCGCGCGTGCGCGCGTGAAAATGCCCGTGATAAAATACACTTTGGGGCAAATTGCGGATCTCAGAAAGCACGTACAGAGATGAGACAGGACTCTCTGAATTGCCCTTGAGCAGACCTTTCCAACGGTGTCTGGCTCCCCTTTGTACGAGCTTTCCACGCGAAGCTGTAGGGCAAAATGCACTCGTCATCCTGGAAGTGCGGCCTCAGAGGCCTAAATATATAATTACTTATAACTTCCTTCAGAAACAAGCCAACTACTTCAAATTTTCAGAGTGTCATCAGCTGAGGACCTCTCTCTAACCCTGAAAATCTTGTGTCCCTAGCTTTTTTCTTCTGTGAATTATGGGCCATCCAGCAAAGGCCTGACCTATTGATCTTTTGACTTTGGAGGGCCTGTTGACCCCCTTAGGAACCTCACAAAGGGCTCAAACTCACAGGTCCTGATCTCCACATCACCCTGACCGTGTTCTGTCAGTTTGGTGTCCGTCCTCATTTTCCCAGGGGTTTATGGGTAATTGCTTCTTCTGCCAAATTGGGGTTTGGTTGACCCACTAAGCAAAGTCTTTGGGGTGCCAAACTCACAGGTCCTGTTCAGCACATCACCCTGACCGCGTTCCGTGCGTTTGGTGTCCGTCCTGCGTTTTGCCTAGGCTTTATGGGTAAGTGGTGGTGAGAGAACAGGGCGCTGGTTAACTACCTAAATGAGGTCGTTGGTGGACAAAACTCACAGGTCCTGGTCAGCACGACCCTCTGACCGCACTCTGTGAGTTTGGTGTCCCTCGTCCATTTACGCTATGAATTATGGGTACCTGAAGTTTGAGAAAAACGGGGTTTCTGGTTCGCCCACTAGGCGGAGCCGTAGAGTCACGAAACTCGCAGGGTGTCGTCGGCTTGAGGCTACGACCTAGCACGTAAAGTTTTGCGTCCCTGCGCCTTTCGCCCTAGGTTTTCTGGGTAATTGTATTTTGGACGAAACTGGGGCGATCCCCCCTTCGTTTAACGCCCTAAACGGGGTCCGATCTGAGCGGGGTCGACGCCTACGCGTCCGTCGGAGGCCCGGCAACAACATATACGAAAACGGCGAGTCTGGACCCAGTAGAAAAAAAATGTCTCTAAGAGGCCCAAATTTTCCATCAAAGTGATCTGTGGGTCTTAAACACTTAGACCCTCTTTTGGCTGACTTTTCAGAACAAATTTTTTTCTAAAACCGCTGGGGCCAATATGACACTGGATTCTTATTTGGGGTCCTCCCAGCACCCCACGCTTCTATTTTGGGGTCTCTACACCCAACGACCAGGGACTTGTGGGTAATTTTCCCCTGGTCCGACGAGGCGCTCGTTAACCCCCTAAACGAGGTCGTTCCTGCACCAAACTCACAGGTCCTGTTCTCCACAACCCCCTGACCGCGTTCTGTGCGTTTTGTGTCCGTCCTGCATTGTTGCTAGGATTTATGGGTAATTGTCCTCCTGCCAAATTGGGGTCTGCTTGACCCACTAAACAAAGTTCTTTCAGCACCAAACTCACAGATCCTGATCGGCACGGCCCCCTGATTGCGCTCTGTTAGTTTCGTGTCCCTGTTGCATTCAGGCTAGGATTTATGGGTAAATGAAAAACTTGCTTCCCCTTAATGGACACGAACGGTACCTGAGGGGCATGGCCAAGTCATTATAATATGAATTAACAATGTGAACGGACGGTGCCCGCGACGGGCACGGCCAATACATTATAATATGAATTACCAATGTGAATGGACGGTGCCCGTCTTGTACCTTTTATGCCCCTAACATGGAATTTCACGCTCCATAACTCCTGAACGATTAGGCCGATCGTCACGAAACTCAACGAGTCTTGTACCCTCTTAAGCCACTACAAGTACGTCGAAGCACAACCTTCTAGGTGGTTCCCAAGTCTACTTCCGGTTAGCAACATAGCAAGTATTAGCGAACGATTGCGTTTTGTCGAGAATGTCCAGGAGATGCTCGGGTGCGAGTTTCGTGTAAATCCTTCATTGGTAAGTGCCTAAAAAAAGTCAAAAACTCTAAAGGTCAATTAGAGGTCACAGATGGGTCCCCCCCCGCCCCCAAGACACAGCCTCCCCAAATCTGGGACCAATCCCCAACATTTTGACAAAAAGTTGTATTTTATCATTTTTGACAGGTTGGTGGCGCTAGAGAGCAGAAATGTGTTGTGCGTGCCCGTTATGAACACTCTATGCCCATCCGTTGGCGTCCTATCACTCACCGCAGGTTGGTGGCGCTATGTACTGTCCGTGACCCTTATGGCAACTTAATGCCCATATTTTGGGAGTTCTTATCACTTCTGACAGGTTGGTGGCGCTAGAGAGCAGAAATGTATTGTGCGTGCCCGTTATGAACACTCTATGCCCATCCGTTGGCGTCCTATCACTGACCGCAGGTTGGTGGCGCTATAGAGTACTGTCCGTGCCCCTTATGGCAACTTAATGCCCATATTTTGGAAGTTCTTATCACTTCTGACAGGTTGGTGGCGCTAGAGAGCACTCTTGCATGAGGCGTGACCGTTCAGAGACCGTTGGTGCCCGTTCAGAGCCATAGATTATACTAAGGCGCCCCCAAAAGCATCGTGCCCGTCAGCGCGGCACGGGCACGAAACGGCAGGGCATCGGCCATTAAAGACGTATTGGCCGTTTCCGGATGGTACTGAAAAAGTTGAGGCCTCATAGGAGCGCAAGTACACCGCTACCACCAAGGGGGCATTTCGTCAACAAAACGTCTGGTCCGTGCCCGAAAATCTTGTATTGTAGGTGCCCCTTCTCCCTTGGGATTCATGGGTAATTGGTGGTGAGAAAACACACCGCTCGTTAACTACCTTAATAAGGTTGTTGACGCACTAAGCTCACAGGTCCTGTTCCCCATGATCCCCTGACCATGATCTGTGAGTTTGGTGTCCCTCCTCCTTTTTCCCAAGGATTTATGGGTAACTGTTCTTCTGCCAAACTGGGGTTTGGTTGACCCACTCAACAAAGATGCTGGTGTACAAAACTCACAGATCCTCATCAGCATGACCCCGTGACTGGGTTCTGTGAGTTTTATGTCCCTCCTGCATTCAGGCTAGGACTTATGGGGAAATGGAAAACTTGATGCCCCTGAACGTGCGCAAAGGGTACATGAGGGGCATGGCCAAGTCTTTATTAGGCTTAGGAGTAATCGTCCGTGGCCATCTCAAGCTATTTTATGCCCTCACTATGGGCACGAAAGGTCAATGAGGGGCATGACCTAGTCTTTATTATGAGTAATGGTCCGTGCCCATCTCAAGCTATTTTATGCCCTCGCTATGGGCATGAAAGGTACATGAGGGGCATGGCCTAGTCTTTATTATGAGTAATGGTCCGTGCCCATCTCAGGCTATTTTATGCCCTCACTATGGGCATACCCCCGATCTGAACCCGAGTGGTGTTTTGTTATTGGACTTCTGTTCTCATCGTGGATTGTCCATAACAAACACCATGTTCAAGCATGAAGGGTATCTATATATGCTCTTGGCACTAAGACACTTATGCCGGAGTTCGATGATCGACTTTGTTGTTGTCTCATCTGATCTGCGACCGCATGTCTTGGACACTCTGGTGAAGAGAGGGGTGAAGTTGTCAACTGACCACTAGCTGGTGGTGAGTTGGCTGCAATGGTGGGGGAGGATGCCGGTCAGACCCAACAGGCCCAAATGTATAGTGAGGGTCTGTTGGGAATGTCTTTCAAAGTTTCCCATCAGACTGAGCTTCAACTCACCTCTGAGAGAGCTTTGAACATGTTCCAGGGAAAGTGGGAAACATTGAGTCTGAGTGAGCCATGTTCCATGCCTCCATTGTCGAGGTAGCTGGAGGGTGCATAGGAGTTTGCTCATCCAGTCTATATATATTTTGTAAACTTGGAAAAGGTGTTCGACTGTGTCCCTCTGAGAGTTTTCTGGGAGGTATTATGGGAGTATGGGGTACCAAGCCCTTTGATATGGGCTGTTAGGTCCCTGTACAACCAGTGTCAGAGCTTATTGCCAGCAGTAAGCCAGGCTTGTTTCCAGTTAGAATTGGACTCTGCCAAGGTTGACCTTTGTCACTGATTCTATTTATAACTTTTATGGAAAGAATTTCTATGCACAGCCAAGGTGTTGAGGGGATCCATTTTGGTGGCCTTAGGATAGCGTCTCTGCTTTTTGAGGATGATGTGGTTCTGTTGGCTTTATCAGATTGTGATATTCAGCTTTCGCTGAATGTGACACGGCTGGGATGAGGATCAGTGCCTCCAAATCTGAGACCATAATCTTAAGCCAGAAAAGGGCAGAGTGCTTTCTCTGGTGTGGGGAAGAGGTCATGCCCCAAGTGGAAGAGTTTAAGTATCTTGCTGTCTTGTTCATGAATGAAGAGAAAATGAAGCGAGAGATCAGTAGTCAGATTAGTGCTGCATCTGCAGTGATGTTGGCTCTGTACCAATATGTCGTGGTGAAGTGAGAGCTTAGCCAAAAGGCAAAGCTCTCAATTTATCAGTCAATCTACATTCCTACCCTCATCTATGGTCATGAACTTTTAGTAGAGACCGAAATAATGAGAATGCAGATACAAGTGGTTGAAACGAGTTTCCTCGGTAGGGTGTCTCCCTTAGAGGTAGGGTGAGAAGCTTGGTCATCCGGGAGACTCAGAGTAGAGCCTCTGCTCCTCCACATAGAAAGGAAGAAAGAATCTAGTTGAGGTGGCTCAGGTATCTGGATAGAATGCCTCCTGGACGCCTCCCTGGTGAAGTGTTCTGGGCACATCATATTGGGAGGAGACCCAGAGGAAGACGTAGGATACACTGAAGGGAATATGTTTCTCGGCTGGCCTGTGAATGCCTTGGCGATTGTGGCCCCAGTTGCATTCAGATAATTAAGAAACTTCTCCCATGTAGCTGTGGGTTAATCCCTTAAAGTTTTTAACAATGTAATCAACCCATGAGACATGATCTTGCATCCAGCAAGCTCAGTTTGCATTATACCAAATATCAAGTTTAATTTCAAGCCAACTTAAAATACTATATCTAAAAAAGTTGTCAGGTCCTCTGGACCGGTTCAAAAAACAAAAACAAAAAATTGAAGAAACGTTTAGTCTTTCATCAGAAAGAGACTGACAAAGTCTCAGTAGCTGCACCAAGTTCAGTCTTATGAATAGCACATTCTCATAATGGATCAACCAGTTTGTTGTTGACATTCAAAACTAGCTGTTCACATGATCAAGGAGGACCGTCACCCTAACAATGGATTGTTAGCACCCTGATGGCTGCTTGCTATTCACAGGGGGCTGAGTGATACTAGCAATAGTTTATTACATCTCGTTTGGACTACTGTAATTCATTGTATGTTGGTTTAGACAAATCATCTTTGTATCATTTACAATCTGTCCAGAACGCAGCAGCTCGTCTTTTAACAGCAACTAAAATACATGAACACATAACCCCTGTCCTAGCTTCTCTCCACTGGCTTCCTGTCCACTTCCGAATTGATTTTAAGATTTTATTGCTTGTTTTTAAAGTCTTAAAAGGTCTGGCCCCATCATATTTATGTGATCTCATTAACATTTACACTCCAGTAAGAGCACTTCGGTCTATCAACCAAATCCTCTTAGATGTCCCCAGATCCAAACTTAAATCCAGAGGTGATCGGGCTTTTGTGGTTGCTGCGCCAAAACTGTGGAACATTTTACCTGAGAATTTAAAGACCGCTTAGACTGATGAGACTTTTAAATCTTTGCTCAAGACTCATCTGTATTCCTTGGTATTTCATCCACGCAGAGACTGAGAACAAGTTGAGCTGATTTTATTGTTGTTGAGTGTTGTTTTTACTGTCAACTTTTGTTTTTGAGTGGCACTAGATGTATTTTTACTCTTTTCTTAATTTTTAATCTGTCTTAACTGTAAAGCACTTTGGTCAGCTTTTGTTGTTTTTATGTGCTATATAAATAAATTGACATTGACATTGACAATAACAGCATCGTAAGAGGGGGACTGTTGAACACAGAGGTCTCCACCCCTGTTTACTGATGGGTAGTTTCTTTTCACAAAGATGTCTTCATTTACTCCTCTCTCAAACAATCTTTCCTCTTTATCAAGGATGTGAACATCTTCATCCCTGAATGAGTGACCACTGGCCTGGAGATGAGTGTAAACCACAGAGTCTTGGCCTGATGATGCTGCTTTTCTGTGCTGTGCCATCTTTTTGGCCAGTGGCTGCTTAGTTTCTCCAATGTAAGACTGATCACAGCCCTCCTGACACTGAACAACATATACAATATTGTTCGGTTTTTGCCAGGGGACTGGATTTTTGAGATGGACCAGTCTTTGCCGTAATGTGTTTTGGGGTTTAAAAGCCACTGGCATATTATGTTTAGAAAATAAACATTTCAGTTTCTTTGAAACTCCCACAACATATAGAATGACCACTAGTCTGGGTTCCTCCTTTTCACTTGATAGCTGCCTTCAGTCCTGTTTGGATTTTTTCTCTGCTTTCAGGAAGGTCCAGTTAGGATATCCACATTGCTCTAGAGCCTGCCTTGTGTGGGTTTTATCCTTCTGGCTGGTTCCTGAGTTAGTGGGGATGTTGTCTGCTCTGTGGTACAGAGTCCTGATGACTCCTAACTTGTGCTCCAGAGGGTGGGCTGGTTTATAGTACACCTCAGATTGCAAATGTCTTCCATCAGAAACTGAGACCTCACAGTCCAAGAAAGCCAACCTGTTATTTTTTTACATCTTCTCATGTTATCTTTATATATTTTTCTACAGAG
Source organism: Nematolebias whitei (assembly GCF_014905685.2). NCBI lineage: Eukaryota > Metazoa > Chordata > Actinopteri > Cyprinodontiformes > Rivulidae > Nematolebias > Nematolebias whitei. The sequence goes on along the minus strand of NC_056508.1, from coordinate 29,967,233 downwards.
TCGATGTGATCAGTGAAATGGTGGACTTCTTGAGATTTAATTTTAACCCAGGTGTTTTCAATATACTTAAACCAATGATTCAGTGCTCTCCCTGAAAAGGGCATCATGGCTTTCTTTTCTATCTCTTCCATGTACAGGTTGGCAACAATAAGAAAAACTGGAGAACCCATAGCACACTCATGTTACTGCCGCCATATGTGAAGTAGGTTGACTGTAGGCACAGGTTCGAGTTGACACAGTTGCTCTGTGGAAAGTGTGACCCTTCTGCTCGGAGTGGTGTCTGATTTTAATCTTAAACAGACTACCTCTATTGCCTCATCAGTAGGAATGACATAAAAAGTGATGTGAAAATAAAATGTTAGTGTTAAAATATTTACCATACTTGTAGGACTAATCATTAGCTTACTGGTTATTTGAACAAACATACATACCTTGTGTTTATTTTTCCCATCTAACACAAGCCCCTGACTCTTTAAGTGACTTATCCTGCACAATTTGAACAAACTCCTCCTAGAAATCGGATAGGTTCCAACTTTTACTATTTTTCAGTTACAATTTAAGACAAATGTTTGTCCATTTGCTTTGGATACAATATAAGAGTGAAAATTTGCAAAATTGTTACAACTTTTTATTGTTTCTGTAATTGGGTAAGCTTTTTAACCAATTTTTTTACTTAATTTTGTTGATTTGTACATATATTTTATAGTCCATTTGGCATTTCTTTAGTTTATGTACAACATTTTGACCAAATACTATTTTTTTTGAAGGGGTTAAATTAATAAACTTGAATTTGGACATGAAATAATCATCTTATATATTATTTTCTTTATATTTTAAAAGAAAAACACTTTTACACTTAACTTGTATTTTTCTGGTGAAATCCTTCCTAATGAGGACCAGGAAGTAGGCGGCACCTTACTATATTTGGATGAAAAGTGTGTGTGAAGCACTGGTTGCAGTAGCAGTAAAAAAACTCAAAGGGGGCGCTATGGGTCACACACACACACAAACTTTGACTGAAAAACATGCGTTATGGGCCAGCCCCAAAAACTTCACAGGCACCTTTAAATAGCTCAAATATTGATTTAAAGCAGTTTCCCTTATGGGGACCTGGATTTTGGTCCCCATAAGGGAACAGGTCCCCATGACGTGACTGTGTAAACAGTTTCATGTCCCCATACCGTAGGGAATACCAGAACACATGCACGCACACATTCATTTTATCGGCCTAATCTCATAGGATAGAGCATGCTCTGACTGGCAAACAGAGAATTAATGCAGAGCAGGGGGCTCTCCTTCGTTCTGCCTCCTCCTATCACTATCCTTACTTTTCTTTCTCACGCGTGGCTTTTACCTCTTCTCTTTATTGGAAAACAACAAAAATATTGTGCAGTTACTGAAGCATGGCCAGCAGGAGGGGATGACTCACTGACAGTTGCAGACATTTTGCACACATTTACCATGTCTACTGTATTTGAAAATCAAGAAATACATGTATGTTTGTGTAGACGCACATGTTCTACTGTACTTCGGTGTGAATAGAAAATTCATGAGACAAACAGCTCTTTGACTTCCAAACCTTCATTCAACTCCAGCACTGGTAAATCTCAAAGCACTATTGGAACACACAATGATATCCTGTCCACTGAACGCCCACCTCTGTTCCAGCCCTGTTTCCACTGGCCATGTGACTGGCCGCTTTGTACTCTGACAAATATACAGCTCCTGGCTGCCCTACAGGGCTCTGGGGAAATGAGATACAAATGCCACACTATCTGCAGTATCACAGCCCTGAAACCATTCCTGTAGCCACTGGCAATAAAACAGAAACTAAAACACAAATACTACAATAGGCAGGTTGAAACAATAAAATACATATAAAAACCCCCAGTGTGAATTCAGATAAGAGACAGAACTGGAAGTCAAACATGACTGCTTTGATTCTGTCACCCATTAAGCCTAGTACAGTCCATTTAACCTGCTTTGCCCTTGCAGCTAATCTTTAAGCTTGATCTTTGAAGCAATGAAAATGTTGTTTTAAAAATGCATTTGTCATTATGAATGCAAGGCACATGTATTTCTTAACGTTGACTTCCCAAAGGTGAGGACAATTTACAATGCATACATCCTATTATGTTGTATTGTTTAAGGTCAGGGCAGCACGGTGGCACAACTGGTAGAGCTGCTGCCTGTCAGCGAGCAGGTCCCCGGTTCAAATCGTGGTCCAGGGCCTTTCTGGGTGGAGTTTGCATGTTCTTTCCGTGCATGCATGGGTTTTCTCATGGTTCTCTGGTTTCGTCCCACAAACCAAAACATGCATGTTAGGCTGATTGGTAACTCTAAATTGTCCCTAGTTGAGAGTGAGAGAGTGAATGGTGTTTGTCTCTATGTGGCCCTGTGATGGACTTGTGACCCGTCCAGGGTGTACCCTGCCCCTCGCACAGTCATTGCTGGACATGGGCACTGGCAACCCCCGTGACCCAAAATGGAAGAAGTGGGTAAAAGATAATGGATGGATAGATGGATGGATGAATGTTTAAGGTCACATGGCATTGTGATGTGTTGAGTCATGTTCTGTTGGTGTTGTGTTGTGTAATTATATATTAGGTGAGGTGGTGTGGACTGATAAAAGTATGGTATGGCATGGTATGGTATGGTATGTATGGCATAGCATGGTATGGTATGGGATGGGATTGTATGGCATGGGATGTATGGGATGTATGGTATGGTATGGCATGGTCTGTTATGGTATGGTTTGGTATGGCATAGCATGGTATGGTATGGTGTGGTATGGTATGGCACGGGATGTATGGTATGGTATGCATGGTATGGTATGGTATGGTATGTTATGGTATGGTTTGATATGGCACAACATGGTATGGTATGGTATGGTATGGCATAGTATGATGGTATGGTATGGCATGGGATGTATGGTATGACACTGCATGGGATGGGATGGGATGTGATGAAAGATGTGAAAGGTCACAGATGTTTTTCACTTATCAATGTCAAATGTATATGAGCCATGTGTCTGTGTTAAAAGTTGTTTTGTCTGGACAGAGTGCTGCTGAAGCATGGAGCCTTTCACCTGATAAACTCAAGACCTTAAGCAAGGAGGCTGCAAGAGTTATCTAACCTTGCCTCTGTCTGATAGCCATTATAAAAATACTTTTCTTTATGCTCTTTTTGAGCAGACTTGGAGATGAAGCACCATGTAACCATCTGGATGCTTATTATTTTAACGCTGCTCCATCCTGCAAGATTAAACCTGGGAAGGAAATATCCTCTCCTCTCCTGTGTGGGATATTTATTTAATGAGCTGTTATGGGATAATTAAATTATCCTAACAGTATGATATTGCATGCCATGACATGGTATGTTATGGTATGGTATGGTATGGTATGGTATAATATATGATATGATATGATATGATATGATATGATATGATATGATATGGTACGGCATGACATGTGGATGTATTGTATAGTGTTATGGTATAGTGCTGCCTTGTGTTGTATCATGGTAGTATATGGCATGATATTGTATTGTACTGTACCACATCATTTAACAGTGTGTTTTCTCATGCATTACTGCAGCAATAAATCAGAACACAATGAGAGATTATCATACAAAAATACTTGGTTAGTTTCAAATATATTTTAACACAGGTAAGTTAAGACAATTAGACACGGCCAACATGATCCTAACAAACTCATTCTAGCAATAACCATACAGGTAATTTTATTATTTTGTACTTTGATGCAGTTAAGGGGTTAGGCTCCAGATATATCCATCTGTCATTATGAATGCAAGACATGTATTCTTTTCACAGCTTGTCTTGTAACCTAAATAGGCTTTTTATCTGTATCTAAACATGGAAGACATGCAAATGCTCTGACATAGCTGTATATCTAACACAGTCTATCTATGTTTCCCTTAATTTGCTTGGCTAATTCAGCACTCTAGCATAGTGATAAGAGAGTGTAATCTTCTTAGGTGTGGCGAAAGCTTAATCAATATTAACATATTCCTCAGCCTCCTCTCCATTGAATAATTGATATCCCCACACAGTCTTGCTGAGAATGAAATAAGATGTAGGAGTATTAAAATAACTTCCCCAAGATAAAAGAAAATTGATTAAAAAAAGATGGCTTAAAATTAAAAAGAAGGAAAGGGAGCCTAAGGGATTGGACTTTGCATACAAATGAAGAAAAGAGGGTATGTCGAATAAAAAAAGGAACTTTAGGAAAGTTATGTGCCCATTTATCTGACTAGTCTTTGCACACATGACTGACCGTGTTTTTACTGAACCAATCAAATCTGAAGAATCCATTCTAGCCTCACCAATCCCTAACTTCCTTGTACAACATAGTTATTAAACAATTGCTATTCTGTAATTTCCACATGATTTATATATTTATCTATTTATTTTTCATTCATTCAAAAAATAATTTTATATGCAGTTTTTCAAAGCACACTATACATCCACCCATGAATGAAAGGGAGCAGGGAGAAGAAAAATCCTATCACATTTGCCCCTTATCAATTATGATTGCCTCTTCATTAAAAGTTTCAGCAATGACCATAAGTTCACCTGTCGGGGCACATCTACTACAAACTGTGCATGCAAGTTAGGCCAACCTTGGATATGACTTCCCAACAAGATTGATACATTTAAGTAATTTAAGTTTTTCTAAAAGTTCAAGTATTTTATTTAAAGTTTAAAGTCACTCCAGATGGTGCTAAATTGCAAAGATTACTTAATAGTAGATAAAATCACACATATACACAGAATGGTTGTAAGACGATTGCCTGCAGACTGTATGTTCATCTTTCACAGCTGCAGGGATGAGGAAAAGAAGGATTTTCAAGATGGATGCAGTGAGAGGCTCAGGGTTAAGAGGACTGATGCATTTGGACCACCTCAGCGCTATCGGATCACTGTTGACACCCCACCTACAACCCCCAAGGCTTTAGCTCAGATCATGTGTTGAGAGGGCATACGGATACTTGTGAGTTTGAGTTTATACTTGTGTGTGTGCGTGCAGTTTATGTGAATGTTTGTGAGAGAGGGAGAATTTCAGAAGCAAACACAATGTAAAAATGTTTTTTGTTTATTTTATTGTACTATTTTGTGTCATTTGACAAAATGTTAGTGAATTTATTACAAATAAATTAAATCCATCCATCCATTACCTTTACTTGCCTCTTTTTTTATGTTTACCTAAAAGAGGTTGAATCAAAACTCAGTCCTTACTGGCCTGGCTTTGTAGGCCAGTCGGACCGTAAAATGGATTGAAATGTTTGCATCATCACAATCATCTTCATCGTGACTGATTGTTTTGGATGGGTGTGTTCTGCATGTGTTAAAGGCCTACTTCTGAGATTCCAACAGGAGGTTGACTTGAAACACAGCAGTGAAGGCTACATATGAGACAGATCTGGTTGGCAGGCTGCAGACTGAAGAAGTCATCTGGATGGGGAACGAAACATTTCTCACTTAAAGAAACTGGTCCAGATGACACAATTTAACCTTGTTTTTGTTGTTATCTACCTGGATGATTGAACTTGTCTTTCAGCCTAGTGATTATTGGACTGACTAGATTTGTTAATTATTGTGAAATAGCAATTGTACCATGACAATCTCATCAATTGTACAAACATAAAGTAATATGAGCATGCATCAGGATATAAAGTAATATGATTTTGCTAAATTAGTTATGTTGAAATTATTGTTTTACTTTATTGTTGTTTTTACATTGTCAATTAATACATTTGACTCTGATGACCAGACACTACTAATTGAGTTAAAACACATTTGCAGATTCAAACTCATATTCCAGGCCAAATAAACCTAACCTATAAAAGAGTTTTAAATAACTTGCCATTTTGATCAAAATACTACCAATTTAAGTAAGTTTAAGTCAGGAAGTGTGAATCAGTTGTCAACTTCAGATGAAGGATTGTTTACCTGAGATACTGGTGGTGAACTAATACAATTTTCCACCTAAGTTGGATTTTTGAGGCAGCCCTTTCTCTCACATCTTTAAGCTGAGACATGTTGGATTTTACTGTGCGCACCTCCTTTCAAACCTGGAGTCTGCTGTAGTCACGCAGGCATCATGTGAAAGGCAGATGTTTGTTAGGTGTCTGACAGCTGCAGCTCAGTCAGGGAGAGACGAACCGAGTGGAAAGGAGACGTCGTCAAGATAAGATCAATGCGGACAAACAGTTGGCAGCACCCACACATAACATGAATATACAAGAAGTGAACAGCCCTGTTTAACGTGTCCATATGGAAAACATTTTTATGTTGGAAGTGATACGTTTTAGTTTAAATTGGACTTGGTGCTCCTTTTCAGGACTTAGCACCCTCACATGTCTCTTACAAGAGTCTATGTGTCTTTATGTGTCTCTGACAGTCTCTCATTTGTTCAGACTATAATCAGATATGCTCCATTTGATGGGCAGCTGGCGCACACTGAGGTGAGATAGCAGTGCTGATCAATGTCTTCGATCTGAACGCACTGACAGCTTCTTGCAGACATATCTGTCATGATTAACTGTTGTTTTCTAGAAACGAAGGGAATGGAAGCCAAATTCAAACTCTCTCCCTGACCTAAACCAAATCAACCATTTGTCACAATTAATACTCAGAGGATTAACTCTAAATGTCTCCCTTAATTCCTGACAAGCTTGGAAAACTGGTGTTAATTATAATTTATGACACTGCAATTAACAAGGTCTAAAATCTTTTTCATGGCATATTTTAGTGTTATGTTTCAGTGATGTGCTTTTAATAGCACACATAAAGATGAGCTCGTGAGGAAAAACTGCAAATTGCAACTATTCGGGCCTCTGTTTCACATCTTTTCTAATCTAAATCCAGCTTGTTAACTGCTCTCATTTTGCTGTATCGATTCACAAACTGACGGCACTGTCTGCAAATATGTGTGCCTGGTTACAGCTGTTTTACAGGAAAGACCAACACTTCAGCAACATTACATTTATTTATTTATAATGGTGCAAGCAAGCATGTGCATTTTTATTGCCAGCTTGGTAACACAGTGGGAAACAGGTGGAAGGTATACTTCTTATAATCAGGTCTCTCTTGTAAATGAGTCCTCGAGGCTCAATGGGATTTACCTGTCTAAATAAAGGAAATCATTTTTTTTTTTTTATTATATTCTGCTTTATTTATTTTTCCTAGTATGTTGAGATGTGATTTTTTTTTTTTTTTTCTGCAGAAAGTTGCTCCTAGTGAGCTTCCGAAGCCCACAGCTGATCAGACAAGAATGGTGATGGCTAATGGTGTTCCTGTCAACGCGTGAATTGGATATCATGCACAGCCAATCCTAGTTTTTCTCCCTCTGCCTTCTGGCTTTTTCACTAGAGCAGCATTAGATCAATCACGGCTTCACAGTCTGAATATTTCTGAGTTTTACAACCCCCTGTAAGGTGCACATTGTGATTGAAGCAGCATAACATGGTGAATGTTTCTCAAGGTTTTAGACAAGTAATAAATGAGTGGTTTTGTCTTTACAATTCAACACAGTAGAGTTGCATTTGAAAGTTCAAAAATGCTTTTTGAACCTTTATCTCTTGATTTTCAAATAAGTGCAAACGAGTAATTTTCTATGAAAAGTTACTGTTAAATGCAACAAAAACATTTATTTGTTGTATTTAAAAACATAGAAGAAATATTTTCTTTATTTTCTTTATCACAGCTTCCATTGTAATAACAAATATATAATTAAATACAGAATTTATAGCCATCAGCACATCAAAACACAGTAAGATGGAAGAGAGGCGTGTTTTACATGGTCTTGCATCATTTTTCTTTTTTTATAATCATAAGGGATATTAACTGTTGTGGTTTTGTAGGAAGAATCTGTGTCAGAGGACACTTCGTACAAAATGTCAGCTGCTCAATAGTTTGTGCCATCGATTGTCTGATTTTCCTCTTCATGTTATACCACACAATTTCAAAAGAAGACAAGTCTGAACTGGTGGCAAACCAGTTACATTTAAAATGGAAACAATGCCTGAAAGAAAAATCTGTCATAGTTCGTGCTGATGTAACCAAGGATTAACAAGTAAAGGTTCTTCCCCTTAATTGGGGCAGCTGTGGCTGAGTGGTTAGAGCAGTCGTGCTCCAATAAAAAAGAATTGTAGATTCGGTTCCACCAGCAGTCACATGCCGAAGTGTCCATGGAAAAGCAGTATGGTTTTTATCTTGCTGTCTTCTTTTGTCATTTCATCTGTTCTGCCTTTAATTCAGATTATGATTACTGTTTTAATATTTTTACAATTTTTACTTTTCTTTTCTTGTATTACTTGCAATAATTTACCAAGGTAGTTTTTCCCCTCATACACTTGCAATTATTGTCATTGATTTGTGTAATTTCCCATTCAGTTCCATCACATTCTTCATTTTTTTATTTCCACATCCAGCAGAACAATGGACTCTGCAAAAACTGCTTAAGAAATACATTCCTTAAAAATAGACAACAATGGCATGAAAGTCCTAAAAACAAATGGAATTGAATGTGATGGTATCTGAGCCAAATGTTCTATTGCTAACATCCCCATATGTGATACCTCATGAGTTACACTGCGTTTTTCTTGTTGCTCAGGATTGTTTCTGTGGCAAAAGAGATATCCAAACAATTTCAGCTGTGTTCTCATAGGCTGAACAGTGTTTAGTATTTCTAAAATTCTTCTGTGTCTCAGCATCAATGGTCTGTTCAAAAATATGCAAATCCATCCATCTTATGGGCACTGATACATCCTCATTCCACACCAGAGGCTAATTCTGTCTTTCACATCTTTTAACTGATCTTTCTCCTCTTTGGCATAAAAAAAACCCCCTCTAAATTTGAGTTTTTAAGTTCTTTCAAAATAAAATTTGGAGTCATCTTAAAAGAACAATGTTTTTCACACTGTGTTCATCTGGAAAATGATCATGCTAAAAATAAAATAAATTAAAAAAAAATAAGTGGCACTTCTGTGCAGAGTTTATTCATAGATTTTGTTTCACCTTTTACTATTTAAGCTAAATTTCTGAATACATTGGCAGACTGAGCTGAGTGACATCTGTTTTCCATTAAACTCTTCAGATCATGTGGACATGTTGGTCACTATGGTAGGACCGTTTCTGAGCCAGCACTGCCTTGGAGCTTCAAGGTCAGTGTTTTCTGACGTTGGCTTTTACTGAAATTTGACTGGACTTAATTAATGCTATCACAATATTGCCTTTTTTTTAATTCATCTTAACCCTTCTTAATACATAATATTACTGTCTACATAGAAGCACTTGTTGGGTTGTCTTCAGTTCAATTCAATTCAAAATACTTTATTAATCCCAAAGGGAAATTAAATGTTGTTGTAGCTCATCATCCTGGTTTCATTGAGTCTTAAATTTGTATGTACATTTAGAAATGTTTAAGAGATTTTCTTGAGTATTTAGATTTCAGATGAAACAAAGATTTAACTTTTTTCTTATTTTGTCCGTCTCTTTTCCAGTTTTCTCCAATATTTTAAGAACACACTTTACATAATGCCACTATATGGCAACATTTTAGATGACAGCTTTTTGCAATTCAAGCTTTAGTTGTGAAAAGATACAACTGTATGCTTGTCAGACTGTTACTTTGGCTTTCTTGTAGATGCAGCTTAAAATAAAATAAAAAAATATTTTTGGCATCTGGTTATTGGAGACAAAGTGTCAAAAGACAACATTTAAAAGAGGCTTTTTACTAAGTAGCCTGCTGTGTGTAGACATAACATTTGTTCAGTTATAATTAACCAAAACATTTCTCAAAAAGCAACATTTAAAGACAGGACTGAATGAAGTAAAAAATAAGATAATATATATATATTTTTAAGGAGCCAATGCATAAAGGAGAACTCTGACAACCCTTTGGGAAGCCTGATAAGCTATTGCTCTACAAAACTTCCAAAGTTCAAATGTTGGCTCTTTGAAAGCCCAATATAAGGAGTACATTTTTACACACTACATGTAAAAATAGCTGTAATTGTTTTTCTAAACATTCAGAAGTTTGTTAAAATCTCAAGAAGGATGTACAAAACTTTAATAAAGTAGATGTGATTCCCTGCATTTTGGTGTATATTAACAGGTTATTAAACATCTACGTTTTCCTACATTTGCAAACACTCCTCTTCTGTTGAGCACCCCCACCCCTTACTTGACAGAACCGTCAAGTAAGTCAGGCTCGATTCCGAGCCCGACTCTGTCCCTTCTCGTTGTTGTCCGTTTCCACATGTGAAACCTCCAGCTGCCTGCCCTGCTGTTGCCTGTGAGCTCCTGCCCGTGTACGACTGCCTGCTCAGCACTACACTCTTTTAGGGGCAGATATTTCTTTAAGGGTAAACATGGAAATGCTTCACTTGAAGAGGCAGATTGTATGATGTTGTGGTTAAAATGATTGTTCATGTAATTATTTTCAGATTACATATCCAGTATAAGTTTTATTAATTCAAGGCAGTCACATTTGTTCATAACTATATTATTAGTAAGCCTGAGAGTTACCGGATCCAAGCCGGATCCTAGCAAACCGTTACCGGAAGCACACTGTCAAAATAAGAGGGCTCCTGGATTCTGTTCCAGCAGGATTTGTCTCAAATTAAGCCCTGCCTCCCCCTATCTCTAAGTCTGAGCCTGCTATCCCTGTGAAAGAAGCACATATTGGTCGACTGAATCCAGGATCTCATTCTTTCAGTCATGATCTAAACTTTATGACCATAGGTAAGGGTTGGAATGAAGACTGACCAGTAAATAACAAGCTTTGCCTTTCAACTAAGCTCTTTCTTTATCACGACAAACTGAATCAATGCCCTCATTACTGAAGAGGAAGCCCCAATCCATCACCATCACATGGTAGCTTCACTTGTGAACAAGATGCCCAGATACTTGAACTCCTCTACCTGAGGCAAAGCCAATCGAAAGTCCTTCTCCATGACCTCCTCAAATTCCTTCCATGCCCAAGTTTTTGTATCCACAACCACCAAAGCCACAGTCCTTCTGGCAACCCTGTACCACATCAGCTGCTTCAGGAGTTCTCTGGGACAACCAAGTCCTAAAAGTCTAATTTTTCAGCTTTATGGCCTACATCACTGCTGATGTCCACCAATGGATCTTTAGTTATCTTCTATAGGCTTAGACTGCTGGAGAACAAACTGACCACGTTTTTTCCACTCTGCTACTGTCTTTACTTACTCTGCTCAACTGTTTGTCTGACCCCTCTTCCGAGGCCTGCTCATCATGGGAGACCCTATCAGGGGCTAATGCCACAGACAGCATAACCCTCAGGATCACAAGGGTAATGAAACCCCTCCACCACATTAAGATGGCGATTCGGCAGAGGGGACCTTTGGGCCAAACTGTAGAGTATTTAAAAAAAAATTGTATAGAAGCTAAAATTTACATTCAAGACTTTAAGTGTTTTTCTTGCATCTTAAAATTTGTTATAGCACCTTTGTCAAACAAACATTATAATTGGACAAACTCATATTAAGCTTGAGTACAACAGTTATAAGTAAATCAGCACAACAAAATGTCTGAAGGAGAAAACATTTGAGGTGTTGAAGTTACACAAAATGTAACATTATGATCATAAACTTTACGAACTCATTTTACCAGTAGTGCTTTACATACAATGATACACAAGACTACACATGGAGTCAACCTACATGTTCTGCACACAAGATGCATTAACAAAGAAATAAGAACTACTCAGGAGAACTGCTCTTTTCTCATGTAACAGATGTCCATCTCACATTGTCACTATTTTTAGCCGCCCTTTTTCTGCTTTTTTCAGTTGACACTTACAGGAGTCGACTTGCTCCATTTACATTCAGAAAAACATGGAAATCTAGTCCATCAGTCTGAGACAGGGAGACAGACAGAGCAGGAAATGTTTGAAAGCCCAGGAAACAACGCTAAAAATTACACCACCCTCTCTAACATCACTTACTGCCCTCCTCTTGCACACTCTAAAACATTTATACTGCCTTGGCTGTCTGCTGATGGCTCTGCATGTGAATTATTTACCAACAGAAATGCAAGAACATTTAAATGGAGAACAAAAAGTCTGAGATCAAACTATTTTTTTCTTATCGTACGAGTTTTGGTTGAAGTTATCAGATTCTACTTGTGTTTTCTGTGTCATTTTGAACACTCAAATTGCTGTCTGCAGCTGTCCATAATTATAGTAACGGTAATGAATTTGTCTCTGTGACTTACACCTTGGAGTGTTATCCTTGAATATGTGGTTGCAGTCAGCTTCACAAGCTGTTTGTGTCATCTGTGCAGTCTGAAGACATATTCTACTAAATGAATATGTGACTCACAATCAACAGCTGGCAATTTAAAATGAGCGTATTTTAAAAGGATAAAATATTTATTTAAACTTCCATGTCTATATAGATGACTGCCAAGTCTTGTCACTTAAAGCTTCATGAGAGTAATAAGAAATGTCAGAAAGTCTTGTTTAATGAAAGAAAAAAAAAAAAAATCAGCTGACATGGATTTTTACACATTTGTTAAATTTGTTGCATTTGTGAAAACTGAAAAATCATCAGAGAAAATAAACACATTCTGTACATAAAGAAGACAACAAAACTAATGTTTCAGACTTCAAGGATTAATTCAGATAATTTTAAGTTGAATTTTATGAGAATGTAACACATGAATAATGTACCAATATTACCTGTTGTGTATTGCTTGTAATAACCCGTGTTTAGGGAAAAACAATTTAATTCCACCAGATTTACATTCTAATCTTAGCAGGGTCAGGACAGGCACTTGAAGGAGGCCTATAACCTACCGGCATCTTTTCCTCCCACTTCAAGCACTGATCCAAGACCAAAGTGGACTGGTCACATGATTGTACCATTCCAATTTCAAATGGCTTGTTACAATATTTGCAAACCTTATGTTTTTAATCTGTACATTGATGTCAGTTTGTTTTATACTTTTTCTGGATAAAATATGATTTTCTGGCTGTAAATACACCAGACTGCACCAAAAATGCTAGCTAATACAGCTAGCTCATGCTGCTGTTTGAGTTAACAATGAAGGATAAAAGTCTGTATGTAACAGTGCAATGCAAAATTGACAGTTATGTAACGGTTTCTAAAAGTACATTGGCACAAAATGCTATGATTTTTTTAATGAAAAGAATTGGTTTCAGACAGCAATCCTTTTGTTGTGGCAACACTTGGACTAGTGACTAGTTCATGAATTTGGTTGGAATTATACTACTTTTCTAACATTGAGATCTTTTCACCAAACCTTATTTTAAAAGGACTTTGGTGCCTACTTTAAAATATTTGCACTATCTCTTAAAGTGTTACATTTTGGACAGCAACAAGTGATTGTTATTGATCAATCATTATAATTTACACTGTAATGATATCTCAGGCAAACACAGCATTGCAATCAATAAATCATTTATGTGGGAAAAATAGCATTATTTGTATCATCTTTGCAAGCAGTTGGAGTTTTGATCAAAATCCACATATCTTATATCACAGTAAGAAAACAACAACAACAAAAACAACAGTAACAACAACAAAATGCATATAATAAAAAAAAAGAACAAAAGAAACATATTGCACACTGCAGAATACATATTGGCTTGGGCCATCAGTGTTTTGTATTTGATGAGATTCCCTGTATGAAGCAAAAACATCTCTCATTTACACACACACTCCTGCTGTTAGACACACACGTGCAGCTCTTCCTCCTTTGAAGTGCTGCATCACTAGGCTGTAATGGAATTCTATACCCGACTGCTGACTGGAGGCTTTGGAAGGAGGTGGATAGAGAAATGGGTAGATGGAAGGAAAAATGGGTATAT
>NC_056508.1:29942117-29953250 GCF_014905685.2 Nematolebias whitei | reverse complement strand
TGAGGAAGGTGGGGAAAAATCGACTGTGCAATACTGACTGTCATGTTTTTGAGAAATTGAATGTTCTGCTTTCATGAGGTATTTGTTTTGACCCTGTGTGTTTCTGCTTCTTTGTGTGGTGACATTGGCAGTAATGACATGACATGCTGATGAACAAAGGTTTCTCTTTCTCTGATGCCTGTTTTTTAAAGCTCCAGCTTGCTCACAAGTTCGTAACCACTCTCTGGGGTTAAATGTAAGCAAATGCAACAGTTCCCACCCTCCTCTCTTTCCCTTTATATTTTCTTGGACATGTTTTCTCTGGGGACTAAAGGTTACTGTAAATTACCTTTTGATTCATCCACTTAAATTATGCAAATAGACTTCATTAACTGCACTGACTCCAAAGTGTAGTGAAATGCATTCATTAGTCTGTGTGTAGAGCTGTGTGCACGTTCACTAAGGGGTTCTCAAGTGTGTTCAACTCTGCATACTTTCTTTTATATGGGTGCATGTGCACTGTAAAAACACACTGTTGAAATTTAACCAATACAATTAGTGTAACAATTTGCATTTTAAACATTTTTTTTTTGTTGTTAAAATTACTTAAAGGTAACTGCTAAATCTGACTTTTTTTTCTTCTTCTTTCGACTGCTCCCTTCTTTAGGGGTCATTGCATCGAGCTAAGTCGCATGAAGACTTGACAATTATTTTTACACCGGACGCCCTTCCTGATGAAATCACAGACCACTGAGCTACCACAGCCCTCTGTGGAGCAGCGATCTGCTATCTAGGGCGCTTGGTGGAGCAGATGGTGGGGGTTAAGGGCCTTGTTCAAGGGCCCAGAGTAGGGCAAAGGAGGGTGGAGGTAGGTGTGTGTACTTCACCTATCCCACCCACATTTTAATGTTGTCAGTACTGAGAGTTGAACCAGCGATCTTCCTGATCACAGGTCCACCTTCTCTAACCTCTGCACCACCACTCCCTCTAAATCATATTTAAATAGATTAGTTAAAATTGATCTAATTCTCACTTTCAACCGTCTAATGTTATTTTTTTAGATTATTATATTGAAATGAATTAATTAATTACTAATCATTTATACTCTATTTACTCATACAATTAATTATATTGTAATTAACTTTTTCTATTTTCTATTTCTCACTTAAAATTATTAGGTAAACTTTTACACCCAACTATACCTGGTATTTCTTGGTTAAATGTAAAGGAATTTGTTTTGCACTGTAATTTTTAAATGATACCTTTTGTTACATAATATTTAATGTAACTTTCAACATCATACATTTTCTAATTTTAAAATATCTCATTTTAAAAGTAAAAAATAAACAAATGTCTTGAAATACATTTACTTTAATTAGTTCAGCTCAGTTGCAACCCGATAGTTTAAGTGTAAAATATTTTACAAACTTTAGCCCAGCCCATCAATATAATAATCTTCCTAGAGGCAGGGCAGCTGACTCAGGACCAGAAAGTCCCAGGTTTGATCCCCAGCCATTCCCACATGTTGTGGTGTCTCTGAACAAGACATCCAATCCCTATCTGCTCCCTGGGCACTTACGTAGCTGTCCACTGCTCCACCTGTGTGCATCCCAGGTGCGGAGGGGTTAAATGCAGATAACTAATTTTGCCATTGTATGGGAACATACAATGACGACAACAGATATCACTTTACTTACTTAAAAATGGTTCAGATTCAAACAAAAATGTATTACCATGAGTACAATTAAGTAAAAGGGAGTGTTGTGTGATTCAGCTTGCAGCAAGCTATTATGTGAAGACAAACACGCCTATGAACTGAAAGGAAATTATAAACTTAGTAACCATTTCAAACATACTCCTAAAAGGAAATTTCTAAAATGGCATTTAATTAATTTGTTTTAGCTTTAACAAATATTCCTCAATCTGTCATCTTGCTCTTGTTCCAGAGTCAGGTCACGGGGCAACAGCTTGAGCAGGGAGGCCCAGACTTCTCTTTCCACAGCCACTTCTTCCATCTCTTCTGGGAGGACTCCAAGGTGTTTCCAGACTATGGTGAGAAAGTCTCTACAGCATGTCCAGGGTCTTTCCCAAGGTCTCTTCCCAGTTGGACATACCAAGAAACCCTCCCTATGGAGGCGTCCAGAAGACATCCTTACCAAATGCCTGAACCACCTCATCTGACTTCTCTCGATGTGGAGGAGCAGCAGCTTTACTCTGAGTTTTTCCTGGATAACTGACCTTCTCACCCCATCTATAAGGGATAGTCCGGCTACCCTGCAGAGAAAACACATTTAAAACTCCTGGAGCTCCAGTCTCTTTCTTTTAGTTACTATCCAGATTTCAAGACCATAGGTGAGGGGAAGAATGTAGACGGACCAGTAAACTTTTCCTTGCATCTCAGCTCCCTCTTCGCCATCCTCCATGTATGATCACAAAGAGCAAATGTAAGACAAACTCACACCTACAGACTCTGGTTTCACCATAGTTTAAGTGGAAGACAAACATTTTTAAAAACAATAAAAAGTAGGTGAAAAACATGAGATGTTCAAAGAAGTCTTTATAGACACCATCACAGTACAAATGTGCACCAATGACAGTCTTACCATGTTAAAACACATTTTCTTTAAAAAAAAAAAAAAAGTCTTATTCAGTTAATAAACTGGACTCAACCCCTTTGTAGAACTGAAGCTGTATGAAGGATACATGTTTTAAACATACTGTGAGTGTAGATTTAAAAAGCACCTCTTAAAATTGATGCAATTGTTACATCTGCTCATGATTCCATAAAGACCTTAACAATGTTGATCACTTTATATTTACATGAATGTAAATTCAGCAATGTAAAAATGTTATCAATGTGAACAATCCATTTTTTTTTTACTGCAGAATGTGTATATTTTAGCTAAAGTTAAGCAGAATAAATTACTGCACCTAAAAAGAAAAAAGTTCACCTATAACTGCATTTTAAATTACATGTAGAGCTCCTTTAACATTTCCGTTGATGACTAATTACAGTATTTAATTATTTTGTTGGCGTTTCTGTAACAAATTTGGGGTTATAAAGCATAACTGAGCAAAAATCAAATACAACAAAGATTCAGAAGTGGCCCACATAATAAATAAACTGTTTCTGCATCTGGATGTGAAACTTTCAATAGTTTACTTTTCAGGTTCTGGACTTTGTTGTTCAATTTTTGCAGTTTGATCTGCAGAAAAAAAGTTATTTTGATCACTTGAGCTTGTTGGGAGTTGAGGGAAAAGATCAAACCCATCAGAAGTGCACAGTCTTGGTTCTGTTTCCACACAGATTCAGCTCTTGGATGCTGTCTATCACCGCAGACACATCTGCTGGGTCCTCCTCTGTAGCAGAGTTCTGAATGATGAGCACCGTCACTGTCTTTCTTAGAAATGTATTGTAATCTAGGTACATAATTTAACTGAAACAAGAAAGCTTCTATAAATATTTCAAACTGGTATTGTTGACCTTTTTCTTTATAGCCATATCAATATTGGATCACTTTGTTGGCTGACCTTAGCACAGCCTGTTTGTAGACAGACCACATTAAGGATTACTGAGATGCACTCATCAGTCCAGTCTAGAAAAATTGAACAAGTTTTGACTTGAATGTCACAAATAAATCTGATGCTTTAATTAGGCAACAGTTTCAGGAAAATAGCACAGGTTACAAGTTTGTGTGTCCCCTTATTATATCATTTGTGCACCATTTGTGAAGGTATTAGATTATGTATACCCAACTGTTTTCATATTTAATTGTGAAAAATCCATCTATCTGTCCATTTTCTTAACCTGCATTTTTCCTTGCTGGGTAACTGGTATTTATCTCCAGCAGTCACTGTGCGAGAGGAGGGGGACACCTGGACAAGTATCCAATCCGTCACAGGGACACATAGAGACAAACAACCAATTACTTTCTCACTCACACCAAGGGACAATTCAGTTACCAATAAATCTAATGTGCATGTTTTTGGTCTGTGAAAGGAAACCAGAGTACTCAGAGAAAATGTGTGCACTGGGAGAACATGTAACTCGCCCCACAGCCACCTTTTCATTAAACTTTACAGAACATTAGAGAACCTTAACAATACTACTACTGGGATGTCCTTACATTTGGTTTTGAAGTAATGCCTTGCTGCTTATGTATTATGGTTTTATTTAATTTTTCAGTTGGGTTTTTTTTTTTCTTTCTTTGTTTATGAGACTTGCTTTTCATGGAAGTCAGTGAAGCTCAGCTGGTGTTGTGGCACACACACAGCTACTGGAAACAAAGACAGGATCCAAGGGATGACTAACACTAACAACCAGTCAAGCATGATTAAAAATAAGCAGTCACTTTTGCTTTTCCATTGCCTAATTTTATACTGTATTCTTCGCTTCAACATGAATTAAAAGTTTGATTAGCATTGGAAGTACAACTTAGTTGTCTCTTAACTTCAGTGTTTTTATTGACAGTAACAAAGCACTGGGCACAGTTTCTTTCTTACACATTGGTTTAAATTGATTTTATAAACACTTGTTTAACACATATAGAATAGATGATACAGAAGCCTGGTGTTGGAATAGTGAAGTGCAGGAAGCTAATCAGGGAAAGACGTTAGCCAAGAAGAAATATGACAGTGAGAGGACTGAAGAGAGGAGAGAGGAAAATAAGGAGATACAACATAGAACAAAGAGGGAGGTAGCTAAGGCAAAGCAGAATGCATATGATGAGTCGTATGGGAGGCTGGACACTAAAGAGGGCAAGAAGGACTTGTACCAATTGGCAAGACAGGGGGATCAGGCTGGAAAGGATGTGCAGCAGGTTAGGCTTGTGAAAGATAGGAATGGTAATGTTCTAACAAGTAAGGAGAGCATGACAGGGAGAGGGAAGGACTAATTTGAGCAGCTAATGAATGAAAAGAATGAAAGTGAAAGAAGAGAAGAGGTCATACAAACTGGGGACCAGAAAGTGGGAAAGATTATTGAGGGTGAATCTCAGAAAGTTCTGAAAATAATCTAGAAGGGGTAGGCACCTGATGACATACCAGTGAAGGTTTCAAAATGTCTAGAAGAGATGACAGTGAGATTTTTGACTTAAATATTCAGTGACATGTTTGAGGGTGAGAAAATGCCTGAGGAACGGAGAAGTGTGCTGGTTGAGCAACTGGGAGATAAAGGCAGAGGCTAGAGTGAGATGGTTTGGACATGTCCAGAGGAGGGACAGTGGGTATATTGGTCAAAGGATGTTAGAAATGCAGCTGCCAGGAAAAAGACAAAGAAGAGATATATGTATGCAGTTAGAGAGGACATGGAGGTAGTTGGAGTGAGGACAGAGCATGCAGAGGACAGAGTGAGATGGAGGAGGATGACTCGCTGTGGTGACCCCTGAAGAGGGAAAGCTGAAAGAAGAAGAAGAAGAACCAGCTTGTTTAACACATAAGCTTCTCAGTTACAGGATTTAAACTAGCTCATTCATTTCAATAACTAGTTTGTTAACTAACAACAATTCAGACTTACCTCTATGCTGAAATAAATGAATGAACTGTTGACTCAGCTGCTGACGGAAGTGCTTATGATGCACATGCAAGTTGAAGAGCATAATCAATATTTTTGGTTAAATTTTAATAAAAATTATTAGGTTGCAATTGTTACTAAAAATAAACAATTAATATAGTTCAAATTTAACTTTTTGTTAACCCAATTTACTGACTAAAATATGATGAAAAAAAATCAAACAATCTTTTTGGTTAATATTTAATTCAGTATATTGTAATAATTCATACAGTGCATATAATTATGTATATTTTTTAATCATATTTAATACAGTATTCAAAATAATGTGTTACAAAGTGTAAAGTATAAAGTAAAGTTGTTTATATTTTGTCTGAATGCTGGAAATTGTAGTGAAACTGAAACTAATGCATTTAAAACTACTGTAACAAACCAACATTTTTCAGTCAGGTCATCTGGACATGTTTCACCTTCGATTCAGAAGGCTTCATCAGTGAAGGAAACACACAACAGCACAAAAAAAAAAAAGAAACTGTCCAGATGACCTGACTGAAAAATGTTGGATTGTATACCTGGATCATTGAGCATGGACTTTGTTGTTTTCAACCAGTTTGACACGACTGCCAACAAGGAAGAGGGCCGGCAATGGAGGAGGGTACATAACAAAGAGACCATCTTATCACAAGCAGAACTGGTTTATTCCACTTTGGAGTAAGCTGTTGGGGGCAGAATCAGTTTTGTTGTGTTTGTTTGTTGTGTCTGATGAAGCCTTCTGGATCGAAGGTGAAACGTTTCAGCACAAAAAAAAGAAACTGTCCAGATGACCTGACTGAAAAATGTTGGATTGAATACCTGGATTATTGAGCATGGACTTTGTTACTGTAACAAACATTATACAGTATTTACTTGCTAAACTTGCTAACTTGTGTTATTAAAGCTGATTGGGTATTGATTATTGGCCTCCATCATTATTTTGTCAGAGCTAAAGACAGACAATGAGATGAAGAAGACGAAGACCAAATTACTGAATTAAACCAAATATTTGGGGTTAGGTGGGGTTCTGTGAAAAGATTACAAACAAATAATGTATTACTCTAAATAAGTAAGTAATAAGTAAATGGCTCTTTGAAAGACCACTAACTGTAGCTGTGTTTAATTCTGACCAGACTAATAGTTAATCTGAGTGGGGCCAAGGCCAAACTGGATTATGTGTTAAGCAACTCCAATCACAAAAATGTTAATGTTATTTATGCAAAATCTTTTTTTTTTTTTATAAAATTTTACATCACTGTCAACTTTGCATGTTTCTCACATATAATTAAATGTTGTTTTTTACACACACAACTAGAGACAGCAGCTGTTAGCAGAAGCACGTCTGACAGATTGTCAGAAATATTCTAACATTTCTGCTAGAAAATCCAAGTATATAGAAATTGCAATTAACTTCTTTATAAAATGCTGCTTGCACAAACTGCCATGCAATTTTTGGGATTGAAGTTGTTTTAGGGCAACAGCTATCCACCTTGATCTTGGCCTTGTATGGACTAGCCTTTAGCTCATCATTTGTGTCAAAATGAAATTCTGTTTTTCCAAACTGAGTTTGGTCCAAGAGCTAGCTGCAATAAGTAATCAAGAAAGAAATGTGAACTATTCCTACCTCGATGAGAGACTGAGTAGAGTTGCATTCGGGCCCAAAAAATCTTATCTGACCCGGCCCCACCCCGCAGTCATAATTTCCGAACCCCACCCGACCCGACAAATTAACAGTAATTACAGGTCTGAACCCGAAAAAATACCCCGACATTTTTAATTAGTTATTAACGGTCGGGGACGAACGGCTGAAAGACAGCGGCAGAAGATTCGGAGCTGAGAGATGTTTGTCATTTCATGGCCATAAAAAAACATTTAAATCCTGTTTCTGCTTGCATTCTTCTGAATTACTGAGACACACGAACAGCTCTGACATGCGTCTGCTTTGACATCTCACCTGTTTGGGTCATCGGCCGCGTGCGTCCGCTGAGTGCAGCGTCTGAATGAACATTCATTTGGGCGATAGATCGCTGCCTGGCAGTACAGTCCCATCTGAAGCTTAACAGAACTTTTGACCTCTTTCAAGGCCAGTCAGCAAGCGGTGAAATGGCCGCATGCAGCTGGTGGAAGTATGGCAGGTCATGTTATCATATAATTGGAACGCGGCTGATCCTGACCTAATTAAAAGCCAGAGACCGGCCCGGCCCGCCCATTAATCACATTATAATGGCCCGGCCCTAATCCAGGTCGGTCCGGGCTGGGTTTTGGGTTCTGGTCAGAAATAACAGCTCTAAGACAGAGACATTTTCAAACAAGCCCCTTTGGACCAAGTTGCTCCTTTTGCTCATTACATTTGCCAATAGAAGTAACAGTGAGATTTCAGTTGGTGAACTGGGTTAACTGATCATTTAATCACAATTCTGTTCTTCAAACAGAATTATTAAAACAAAATATTGAGCAAAAAATGCATTTATTAATTTAATGTGATTTCAGTAAAACTTGACATCTGTCCTATAACAATGAAAATACTGTTAACAAAACATGAACAGTGGAGCAAAACAATTACCACTGTCAGCTAAAGGAACAAACACTTGTTGACATGTTTTGTCTCACAGTAGAATTTGTTGACATTTAGAAAAATATATTACAAACACAAATGCCATCCTACTTATGCTTGATGCCTTTTCAGTGTTTTAGGGTCATAGCTGAACAGTTGTGGAGTAAATTCAGCTATAAGTGAGAAACTCGGAGCTTTTGTTTAGTTGAGTCTATGTTTAGAGTAGAAAATCCCCTGCGTTAAAACTGAACGTGACTGTAAATATGCAAATGAGGTCATTAAATTGATAAACAACATCTGTAAACAGCAGCACAAACACAACTTCCTTGTTTCCCTTTTTTCTGGCTTGAGTCACTCTCGTCGTCTCTATTATTATTATTATTATTTTTAATTCCTTTCTGCCTTCCTAATTTAAACTCTGTGGTCTTTCACTCTCAGTGATGATCTGAAGAAGCTTCTGAAGTCAAGAAGAAAACATCCGTACCATTCCAGTAGTTGAATAAACAGCTGATGGCAAGGCAAGGGAACTGAATGGGTTTAATGAATAGACTTTAGCGACGTGACCCAGATCTAGTTTCCAGACTGTCACCGAGCTGCTCGCAAAACCCAAACTGACAATAACAATCATCACCAACAAGTCTCATTAATTACAGCGGCGACACTCCCCAGTCTCCATTCTCCAAATCGACCCAACTCCCCAGTGTCTTGTGTGGGTGTGTGAGTGATACCAGTGTTTCTGTCACCCACTTATTCCCTCTTCCTCCACTTGTCCTCCTTCTTGTTCTGTAATGCTCTTACTCCAACTTGGCACCGTCCCACCCTCACATCGTCTGTGTGCCACACTAAATGTCAACAACTAAATATTCATGACAACGCTGATACCCTTCCCCTCTGTCTCACTAAATCTCGTCGCAGACAGGGAATTTGTCGTGTGTCTCCCTCTTTGCAGACAGATTAGTAGCATATTTGAATATTAGCAATTACCAATATTAGACAAGTAATTTTCTGCGATGTTTGGCTTCTCCACCCTACTTTTTATAGTTCAAAGGGATCAGAGAGGGTTATTTTGAATTCAAAACCATTTACCAGGCGTTTAGTAAGCAGTTCCAGTTAATTAGTTTTATCTTTTTTTCAGAGTTTTAGGGTATTTTTTTTTTAAATATCCTGATTAATAATATTTCTTTCAGAGGGAAAGAAAGAGGGGGATGGGTGAGATAAATACTGCCATGCATTTAAAAATACATTTATTTGTTGGATAAAATACGTTTATTCCCACCTAGGATTCACAACATGACCAATAACCATTTTATGTGAACTTCACCCTTATGTTTTAATAAAAATATATGGGAGTGGTGGTGCAGAGGTTAGAGAAGGTGGGCTTGTGATCGAAAGTTCACCGGTTCAATTTCCTGGACCGACAACATCAAAATGTTAGTGGAAAAGGTGAAACACCCACATCTACCTCCACTTTCAGTTGCCCCACTCTGGGCCCTTGAGCAAGACCCTTATCTGCTCTCCTGGGCACCCTGGAGAGCAGATACACAGCTCTCAGCTTCACACCGAGGGCTGTGGTAGCTCGGTGGTCTGTGGTTGCTTCAGGAAGGGCATCTGTTGTAAAAACAAAAGCCAAGTCTTCGTGCGAGTTAGGTCACTGTGGCGACCCCTGAATAAGGAATCAGCCAAATGAAGAAAAAAAAAGTTTAGATAAAACTATACAACTTAAGCTTACACAACACAACATCCATCAGGGGATTGTGTAATGTACTGCCAAAGTTTTCCCTGGAGCCAATTTGCGAAAACCAAAGCAGTACTATATCATTCTATGACAAGCAGTCTCTTCAGAAGGCCTTTGGGTCTTTGTCCATTGTTTTAAAAGCACAGTTTATTTGTTTGTTCTGTTTTTCTGATCTAATTGAAAAAAAAAAGTGATTTACCCAGTTGGCATTGTTGTGCAGTGGTAAGAGCTGTCGCCTCTCTGTGAGAAGGTCACATGTTTGCACTTTTCTGGATATAGCTTAAATGTTCTCTGTGCATGTGTGAGTTTTCTCCTGCTCCTTTGGTTCCCTCCCACAGACCAAAAGCATGTATTTTAGAGTAACTCTAAATTGTTCCTAGGTGTGTGTTAGAGTGAATGGTTGTTTGTTTCTGTGTGGCCCTCTGATGAACTTGTTCAGGGTCTACCCCACCTCTCACTCGGTGACTGCTGGAGACAGATACCAGCTCCCTGCAACACATATTTGTAGTTGTAAATGGATTTAATGTAAATTGTATTTGTAAACTCAAATTTGTAAATGGATTGTGTTTTCAACAAGGCTTGTTCTTGTCTGTATTAAAGATCCACTTTTATTTTAAAAAGAAGAATGCAACAATTATTTAAAAACTATTTATTTGTTATTGAGAGAAAAGTTAATGTTAGTTGATTCTTTGCGCAAAAGCTGTTTTAATGCATGGCCGATGAAGCTCAGATAGTTTGCAACTGATTAACCTTAAAACCAAGTTTTTATTGGAGTTAAAATGCTGATACGTGATATCACATTCCAAACAGTTTGCACTTAATCAGTCTGGAAACCCACCTGCTGATGTTCATGCACACAATATACAACAGCCAGTATTTCTGTGCCACTGATTGATGATTTCTAAATACAAATACTTACGTAATATTTACTCTAAGATATGGGCTCTGGTCATTGTTTGTATATTAATTAATTTAAAAAATAAGAAAAAATAAGTGCAAAATTGTTAGTCAGAAGCAAACATTTACAAATTCTAATTATGCCAATTTATTATCTGAAGTTGCATCTCTGCATTTTGTTAAACTCAAACATTATGAGCCTAAAACAAGAAGCTGAGAAGAATCCATATATCTCTAATGTGGTACAAGAACCACTGGTATCAGCCACAACGGCTTTAGTGGTACTCAAAAGAAATTCTGGTACTAACTGTGTACAAGATAAATAAACTAATTTACCAGGAATGGTAAAATGTTGTTGCTGTTGCTTAAAAAATAACTACATATATACATGTACATATATATATATATATATGTACATGTATATAT
>NC_056508.1:29939681-29942017 GCF_014905685.2 Nematolebias whitei | reverse complement strand
TGTGTGTATATATATGTGTGTGTGTGTGTGACAGGTTATTGCTCAGGTAGTAAGTAACATTGAGAATAATTGAATTATGATGGTAAGGGAGCTCATACATGATATATGGCTATTATGGCATAAGATATGGCATATATGACATACATGATACAGCCACATAGTGCAACAGCAATAAACATATTAGTTGTCACAGCTGTGGCTTTGTGCAATGTTATTGTCAGTAGTTCAGTGTTGTTATCAAGAGTTCAATAATCAGACAGCTTGTGGGTAATAACTGTCTTTGAGTATTTTCATGCGCGATGGCAGACTCCTGTATCGTCTGTCTGAGGGTAATAGATGGAAAAGTCCTTGTGCTGGGTGGGTGTGGTCCTTAATGATGCTGCGTGCTTTACCCAGACATCAGCTGTGGTAGATGTCCTGGATGGTGTGGAGACTGCTGCCAGTGATGTCCTCTGCTGTGTGCACCACCCTCTGTAGAGCTTTCCGGCTCTGACTGGTGCAGTTCCCGTACCACCCTGTGATGCAGCCTGTCAGCAGGCTCTCAATGGTGCACCTAAAGTTTGTGAGGATGCTGGTGTTTGTACCAAACTTCTTTAGTCTTCTTATGAAGTAGAGTCTTTGTTGGGCTTTCTTGTGCACAGTGCCTGTATGTAAAGTCCAGGACAAACCCTCTGTGAACACCAAGGAACTTGAAGCAGCTGAAGCTGAATGATCTTTACAGTTGATGCAGGTATAGTTCAGTTGTATATTAAACATTAAGCGACAGTTCCCCGTCATTCGAAAAACTGCTTTTTGAGCTCGACTACAATAAAGAAAATGTGAGGGTCAAGTTTTCAGAGCCATGTTTTAGTGTCTGTGGAAAAGATGTGTCAACAGCTGGCTGGTGGGTGTAGATGTTGTAGAAATGAATACATCAAGACCACACATACAGATGAACACTTACGCTTCTGCAGCAACTATAAATGAGAGGTCATTTTATCTGTGTGAGTCATCACTGCAACCTTAATCACTGTGACTCATATTCAGCGCTCATTCTGGAGGGACTAGAATAGAAATGGAGGCAAACGCTTTCTTTCAGGCTTCCCGTGGTGTGAATGACACAGTGGGGGTGGAGGTTATCTTCTTTTATGTGTGCAGAGAGTGGATAGCAGGAAGTGTGTTTGAGGAAAATGAAAGGTTGAGACCGCCATGTAAAGGACCCCTCAGGCTTGTGCCGCTTATCAGTCCCACACACGTTCTCTGTTTTTTATGCACACTATCTACCTTCCACATAAAAAAACAAAAACAAATACACGCTCACATGAGTTATATGTCACCCTGATCTTTTGAGTTCATCTACACTGATATGCTTTGTTCTTCAAGTCCCATGACAGAAGCCACTTTATTTTTAGGTCATCACTTCACACCAGCCTCACATGGCTCCTCCTGTGTGATTGTTGCTTCCTTTTTCTTTTCTTACAGCTCATGTCAAAAGATAAGAAGAAATAGGACTTCATACCTTACCACAGCAAAGATTAAATGTTGTAATATATTATCAGAAAATGACTATCAGCACAGACATTACTTAAATGTTTTAGGCTGCAAGGTGAAGAGCAAGGCAAACAGCGCTGTGCTACACATTTTCAAATTAGGGGTTCAGCGAAGGACTTAGGCTATGAACACTGTAAAGCCAGATAAAAAAAAGTTTAGCTCGTTGAAGTATTCATTGCAAAGTATGAAATGGAACCTAATAAAATGGTCATTCTGGGCTGTTTCAAATGATACAGCTTGAAAGAGTTTAATTCAGTAGTTTTCCAGATATATTGATAGGTAATTGTGAAATGTGGGTCAACATCCTAAACAAAGCACTTTTATTGGCATATTTTACTCAACAAGTCTTAATACCAAATACATCAGAATTGTTAAACTTATTGATTCTAAACAGATCTTCCATGAAAGTCGACAATGATGAACTATTTTCAGTCCCTTCGCCTGTTTGTATAGGTCAGTAAAGTTTTGTGGTGGTTGGGAGCCGTTCACAAACTATGATTACCGATTTTTAATTCAACAATACATTACATTAACTGTCATTATGAGAGAAAAAAAGTACAAAAAGTTTTATTTATTTATTTATTTTTTTATTACTTTTATGAGTTTTTGCTTCACTGATTTTCATGAAATTTTAACTGTTCAAACTCATAATTCTGTTTTCTTTTACGGTTGATAAATATTGTAGATTTTTAAAAATTGAAGAACATTTTTAGGTTGTATGTATATGTATATGAATATGTGTATTTATGTAAATAAATATGTGTATATATATATATGTGTGTGTATATATATATATATATATATGT
>NC_056508.1:29929675-29939581 GCF_014905685.2 Nematolebias whitei | reverse complement strand
GGAGTAGGAGAAGGCCCTTTTGCCTAGTTCAGTCCTCACTGAGGGAACACTGCAGGTAATAATGTCCTGAGAGTGCATGCTGTAGCTGCACTCATGCAGAGACATGTAGAAGGAGGTGTATGAAGGCAGCAGACCAAGAAGTGATTTAAAGATGAAAATGTACCAGTGAGAGAGTCTGCGTGAAGTTAATGATGTCCAGTTAACCAGTGAATACAGGGTGCAATGGTGGGTATGGTAGTTACAGCCAGTTATGAATCTTAGTGCACCATGATAGGCAGCATCCAATATTTGCAGAGTGCTTGTAGGGGCGTTCATGTAAATAATGTCACCGTAGTCAATGGGGGAAGGAAAGCCACAGATATAAGGTGTTTCCTAGAATTTAGAGTTAGACAGGATCTATTTCTGAAAAAGAAACCCAGTTTAAGTTTCAGTTTCCTTACTAGGTTTTCCACATGGGACCTAAAAGAGAGATGTGAATTGTGCATTATGCAGTTATATTGATCAAGGATTTATGAGTCTAACAGCCTCAGTGTAGAAGCTGTTCCTCAGTCCAGTGGTTCTACTCCTCAACCTCCTGCCTGAGGGGAGTGGCACAAAAAGTGTGCTGGCTGAGTGGGGTCCTTCATGATGCAGGTGGCCCTCTTCCTGCATCTGGAGGTATAGATGTCTGTGATGGTGGGGAGACTGACTCCACCAGATTTCTGTGCAGCCTTCATCACTCCCTATGAAGTTTTCTTTCTGCAGCTGTGCCACACATTGATGCTGGAGCACAGGATGCTCTCCACTGCACACCTGTAGAAGGAGGTGAGGACTGAGCTTCCCAGTCCAGCTTGCCTCAGCCACCTGAGGAAGTAGAGTCTCTGATAATAAAAGGTAATCAGTTGTAATCAGACAATAATTACATTCTGAGTGTCCAAAAATTGTTCAGTGGTTCATGAGATATTTTTGACTCCAACAAGCAATGCCAAGGTTTAAAGCAATGACAGCTTTTGCAACTGTTAGAGCTCCAAGTACATGTTGTGAATCAGTCTCAGCTACTAGCAAATCAAATTTCAGTTGGTTGTCTGTGAAAATGACTCTAGGTTATTGTCATGTTTTGTGTTTTCAAAGGTTACCAAACCTAATTTAGATAAATAAGATCAGAAAAAGGAGTAAAAATTGTTAAAAGTTCTCATTGCAAACTCATGAGTCCAGCAATAAAAAAGGTTTTTATAAATTATTTAAAATGACATAGTCTGAAATAAATTACTCTGGTAGTTTTCCAGATTTCTTGTTTTGCAATTTTGCAATGTTGGTCCACACTCAGTGTAAACACTCAGCTGAATCCACAGAAAATCAGGTGAAAAGCTTGAGTCATGATGATTGACCTAAGGACAAGAGTAGAATCTCAGAGATGTTTAGGTGGAAACATGAGTGAATTTGCTGCTAAATATGAAATAATAATTTTAAAAAAAACAATACTGGGAGGGAAGTAAGGTGGTGGAATGCCCTAAAAGACTAAGAATGGCATTAAGATGTATGCTGCTTTTG
Organism: Nematolebias whitei; assembly: GCF_014905685.2. Taxonomy (NCBI): domain Eukaryota; kingdom Metazoa; phylum Chordata; class Actinopteri; order Cyprinodontiformes; family Rivulidae; genus Nematolebias; species Nematolebias whitei. The sequence goes on along the minus strand of NC_056508.1, from coordinate 29,938,051 downwards.
TTAAACTTTTTCCAAGTTTAATAGACTTCTCTATTCCAAACATCTCTTCCATAGACATCACCATCGTTGGCCTATTTTCAGTCACTTCAGCTCTTTCAATAGGTAAGGGCGGCTGTGGCTGAGTGGTTAGAGCAGTCCTCATCCAATGCAAGAGTTGGGGATTCGAATCCACCAGCAGTCACATGCAAAAATGTCTCTCGGCAAGACACTGAACCCCCCATTGCTCCCGATGTGTGTCCCATCGGTGTATGAATGTGATCTAAAGGTCTGATTAGTGTCTTCAGAATGATTTGTTCAATTAGATCTAGTAGAGCGCAATATGAATGGGTAAATGAGGACACAGATTGTAGTGTAAAGCACTTTGAGTGTCTTGATAAGATAGGAAGATGCTATATAAATGCAATCCATGTATAATTTAAACAAACACACTTGGTAGGTAATATCCAGCCACAAATTATGTTTGCAAACTCAAAATTTTTAGACAAATAAGTCATCAATATGAGAAAAACAGTGATGATTTAGTTTATTTCATGATTGCTTTTTGACCGGCCTTGATGGTTATTTTAATGTAAAATCATGCAATGGCTGTAGAGGTAATGAGTATCAGCTTGCATTGCTTTTGTTATGTTGTTCTGCACACAGTTACTTCTAAGATTTACAACACTTTGTCAACAGTCTATTTTTGGCATTCAGATTTCAGAAAGTTGTCATTTTGGATAACGGCGAAGATTTAAAAGTAATCTTCAATACATCCGACTTTTTATTCAGTTTACTTCTGTATCTGTAACACATTATGTCACAAGACTTACACTTTAACCACCACTCTTAACTAAACTGGCTCTACAATGTTGCAACACAGAGCAACATTCAATTTTACTTTAAAAGCAAAAAAGTAAAGAACACTCACTTAGCTCAGATGACTTTCCATGACACTTCAGCTGTATGTCATGCACATCTGAAATGAAAATTTAGACTGTTTTCACTGTTGCAGGGGCTGATTGTAAGCAAGCCTGTATCTGTGAGTTTGTGTGTGTTTGTCTGTTAGCAAAATATCTCATGAACCAGTGGATGGATTGTAATGAAAGTTTCAGAAAGTAACTTTTGGTATCAACCCAACTCGAGATGGTCACCACAGCTAATCAACATTAACAAATACAAAAATGATTATACGTCCGTCAGTTCTACAGACGTTGAGCTAAAACTTGGCATGGAAGTAGCTGAAAGACATAGCAGTCGTTCACTTCAAGTGCTAACAGATTGAATGAGTTTAACGTTGGAAGCTATGAATAACTGCAATTCATACATTTCTTCAAGGAATGTTCGTTTAGTTTCATTTTACTCTGCCTTCCATCTTTCTATGTTCATCTCTGGTTAGTGCTGTCTATACATTAAGACTGGACACTTTTAATATGGGACAAATAATGCCAGGAATTTAGTTTATATCTAACAGCTAAATGTGGACATCTCTGCAGTGAAACATGAAATTGAAAACGTTTTTATAACTCTAGATACTTCAACTTTCTGGGACAAAAGGAACGAAAAGAAACAAAAAGCAAAAGAGAAAATGTAAGTAGTTCCCTAATCACAGAGCGCAAGTTCAGTTGAAAGACAGAGGTGCCCTCAGCAGAGAAAGCTAAGTCTCAGACAGCAGCAGGGTGCAACCTACAAGCTCTACCTCCCTCTCTCCTCTCGCCTGTTTGACTCGTTTCACTCAAAGTTGGAAATGTTCAAAAGAACTAATTCCTTCAAAGCTGTGATGAGCATGAAAAGAGCAGTCTCCACCCTCATTCCTAATTGATGGCCTTGCATGACAGCATGAAAGCTGGATGAGCCTCGCTTGAGACTCTCATTAGCAGTAACTGCACCCCAGTTAGAGCCATTAAAATTACATTACAGAGAATTTAGACACACCTTTCACTGATCCTCTTTTCAGCATAACTCATTCTGTTTAAATGTCATTTACTGTATGTGCAGGAAAAGCCCTGCTTTGGTCTAGTTTGTAAGACTGTTGTTGAATCTTCTGTGAGTCAGACAGGAAAACACACTGGCAACAAAAGCAAAAGTTTACTTTGATTTTAAATACAGTTTTTTTTTTTAGTTCAATGAAGACAGGTGTGGAGTATTTACCAATTAAAGGCCATCCATTATCAAAAGATGTCACGCTCAAAGTAAGTCTGTTCAGCGAACTAACTTTTAAAGTCAAAGTTTCATTATTTGTCATTTGCACCACATGTGGTACATGTGGTGGAACAAAATTGCATACACAGGGTCCCAGTTACATCCAACAAAAGTGTAAATTGTAAAGAAAAACAGAACCATATTTGTGTTCAATTCAATACAATTCAGTTTATTTATATACAAAGTAGTATCAGTTCACAAGAACGTTGTCTCAGGGCACTGAACAGAAACATTCATATACAAAGAAAAGCCAGTTACTAAAGTTCTCTATCTAAGGAAGCCAGCAGACATGTTTGAATCTTCACTTCATCACAGTCACCCATCCTGAGCAAGCACAGTGGCAACAGTGGAAAGGAAAAACTCCTTTTTAAAAGGAAGAAACCTCCAGCAGAACCAGGCTCAGGACAGGCAGCCATCTGCTTTGACTACTGGGTTTGAGAGGACAGGAAGGAGAGACAAGCAAACACAGAATGGCAAATATAGGTGCAGGCGTACCTGAAAGACTAAAACACATGTCAAGGATAGAAAATAATTACAAATACAAAACAGGTTAAACAGAGTAAATAGTAAAGACAGTAGCATAATGAAGAATAGCAGCATAATAGCTCAGGAAACCCAAGCCAACCCTAACTATAGGATTTATCTTAAAACTGGACAATGTGTCAGCCTCATGGACAGAAACTGGAAGTTGGTTCCACAAGAGAGGAGCCTGATAACTGAAAAATCTTCCTCCCATTCTGCTTTTGGAAACTCTAGGAACCACAAGTAAACCTGCAGTCTGAGAGTGAAGTGCTCTGTTAGAAAAATATGGAACAGTAAGATCTGTAATGTAAGATGGAGCTAGGTTGTTGAGAGCTTTGTAGGTTAGAAGTAAGATTTTGAATTCAATTCTGGATTTGATAGAATGAATAGTTTTGGCTAAAGTTGATTAGCTGCGGCCATCTTGAATTGCTTTGTCTCTAAATAATCAGCTGTACATGTCTGATAATATTTTGGAAGTTTATTTAAGTTTTAGGTAAAAACGTGCAAAATGTTGAGCTTGATTATGTGTCGTGAACGACTCTCACCTACTACCACACCCAATAGCAACATGATATTTGTAAAATTGGCTGAATTATAGCTAATGGTTGTGTTTTCTCAGGTCATTTGGTTGTGGTGGCCATACTGGACTGGGTTGATTCCAGTCAGCTGCAGTTGTTCATTCAATGATTATTTTCTGAGAGTTTGATTAAAATGCATCCAGTTGTTCAAAATGTATTTTGCTAACAGACAGACACAGATTATCCCAACAGATAATTGTAAAATGTCAAAAACAGATCTTGTGTGATCAGTCAGTGCTCAGAGTGTGTGTTGGGAATGACACTGAGCTACTACCACACCAAACGTTAGCTTAGTGTCAGTTTAATTGGCTGAGTTAGCACCATTTTATGTTTGATGAGGTCACTGACACCCAACTTGAACTGGATTGATCCAAAAAGTCAGTAGATGTTCATCCAATGATTAATTTCAGAGTTTGATCAAAGTCCATCTGTTGGCTCATGAGATATTTTGCTAACTCACACAGTGACATGAGCAAAACACTTGAGCTGAAAGACATTAAAATACTCCAAGCAGAAATAAACCTCAGAAGCACCCTGTAATTGACCTTATTAGAGACCAAAATGGTGTTAAAAATAATTTTAAAACACTAAAGTCTACAGTTTGCATAATTATATGATTCATTTATTTTTATATTCTTCTGAAAATAATTACCTGCACTGGTGAACAAAGTCCACACTAAAGTCCTGTGTTTTTTTTTACAGTTTTATTATTATTATTTTAACTTCTAGTGAAGTTATGTGCACAGTAACTGCGAGGATCCTCCTAACGGCAGCCTCCTCACATCCAGCTGATTTTGATCAGTATGCATTGCATCTCACAGGAGCAAATGAACAGAGAGCTGCATCGCTTCTTCACGTCGTGTTTTCTTCTGTTCTCAAAATGCCATTTCATTCTGCCTCTCTGTCAGCCTGTCCACTGAAGAACACACGACAGAAAAGAAACAGGGACACCTCTGCAGGAACAGACTGTCCTCTACAGAAACGCACTGGAAGCTTTGGTTTTGGGGACCTTTTTCTTTTCAAGGTTTTATTTTTCTTACACTCAAGTCAGGTCACAATATGGGGACATGGAGTGACTTAGAAAAAAATGGAGTGGATTTGATATTTGAGGGGACTTTGTCTTCTTTATCAATCAGTTCTATCAAATTAATCAGATTTTATGAATTGATCCAATGGGAATATGACATCATGTGCGGTTATAGACCCAATCTTGCATTGCAGAAAGTTGACAAATTTGGAAAAAAAAAAAAAAAGCCTTTTATTCCTTAAAGAATGCTTGTTGCTCGTCTTTTCTTCACACCACAGTTTTAGACTGATTACTTTATGTTGAGAAACGACAGAATTGTAGACATTTTGGTCAAACACTGCAAGTACTGTAACACCGTTTTGTGATACTGTACTGTTGTGAATGAATCTCAGATTCTTCGAGATCAGAAGACATTATTAGACATATCAGATCAGATTTTAGCTTCATATCTGTAAAACTAGCTGAGTTTAAGCCATTTGGCATAAGTTCAAGTTTAAGTTTATTGTCATTCGCATCATATGTGGTACATGAGGTGGAATGAAATTGTGTACTCGGGGTCCCAGTTGCACCCAAAAATATAAAGTGTAAAAAGAAACAGTGTACAAGGGTCTAAGATCTACGATATACTGCACGTTTAACACTAATAATGTAAAACAATATGGCGTAACAACAGCAGCCCGAACATGAGTCTGTGGTGAGCGGATGGGTATGAATGAATACAGCAGCATGATATAATCAGCAGCATGATATCAGCAGCACAATATCAGCAGTGTGATAATCAGCAGTATGAAATCAGCAGTATGGTTAATCAGCAGCATGAGCTCAGTAGCATGGATGATCAGCAGCATGAGATTAGCAGCATGGATAATCAGCAGCACAATATCAGCAGTGTGGATAATCAGCAGCACAATATCAGCAGCATGAAATCAGCAGCATGGTTAATCAGCAGCATGAGCTCAGCAGCATGAGCTCAGCAGCACAAGATCAGCAGTGTGGATAATCAGCAGCGTGGATAGTCAGCAGCACAGATAAGTCACATATCACCAATTAAAGTGACATTACAGTTATTTTTTTTCCTTACAGTGATTATCCTGGTTAGGGATTTATGAGTGTAACAGCTTCAGAGTACACGCTGTTCCTCAGTCTAGTGGTTCAGCTGTGGTGGCCATCTTAAATGAGATTCAATTGAAAAGTTAATTACTTGTGAACATATTGATTAGTTCCTGAAAGTTTCATTAAAATGCATCCAGTGGTTTACAAGATTTTTTTTTTATTAACACTACAGACAAACAAACACACAAACGTGTGTGTGTGTGTGCACGCACACATGCACATAAATGAGAAAAATGTTATCACCAATTTACCTTGGGCAATAAAAGATAAGAAGTGCAAAAAGTCTCAGTGATGGATAATTTCTGTTTTACCAGAAAAACCTCAGAGCATTATTTTGTTTTTACAACCTGAAATTCAGTTGTTCTCTCACAGCCTCCACACCGAAAGTTATGTTGTGGGTCTGGTTTAGTTGTCTATCAGCAGTGGAGGAAAGAATTATGGTGCTTGCTTAAAAGATTCTACAGAAATCAAACCTGACCCGGTTTAGACATGATTAGCTTTTGATGTCAGTCCATGGTTGGATCTGCCTCTTCTATTCTAATTCCCATACTGTGAGAGACACATCAAAAACCTACAAGTTACACATGTTCAGTTTAAAATCTGGTGAATGTGAAGCACAATGCTCTCCATTTGAACACCATTCAGCAACTCCTGCTGCCTTGAAGGTTTTATTACTCCGCTAAACATAGAAAAAGAAATGTTTCGATAACATTCTGTTACATATTTTTCTGAAGAGGATGGTAAAATGTCACTGGGGGCAAAAAATAGGGAGCTGATTCTCTTGAACAATATGATGTTGCAGCAACCTGTTTAAAGACACAGAGCAGCATTTTTACACAGCGGAGGTCTAGTTTTCTGACTCCAAAGAACTCAGGTAAGTTTATTTTATTTTTGCATTCTGTCAAAAAACTAAAACCGGATGCCATGTCTTACTTGTAAAGATAAGCAGAACAGAAATAGCTTTCATGTTTGTGTTTAAAGACAGCGTTGTCACACCTGAGTCAAGTTAAAGACAGAAGATGACACCCAGTAACGCTGATATCCACGTGTGGTCTGGAGTCAGTTATCCCGTGCACAGAGGACAATACGTGCACCAGCTGGAAGGCTCTCGTTGTGCAATGACACTCATTCTTGTGGCTTTTTAAAATATTTAGTGGTGAAAGTATCTAAACAGTTCCACCAAGGTTTTCTGTAGCCATGTAGGGTGGACAAGTGGAATAAAAAAACTGCTTCAGTTCACAGGAATATAATAGATTTTCTATTTATTCTTCAATAAACATTTCCATTTTTTTTTATCTGTGTTTTTCCTCTTGTATCTTAACTTGCTCAGCAGCACTCACGTTAGCAGCAGGACAACAAGGACATGTCTACAGTCTGCTAAGAACTGTGAAATAATACAAAACTTTTTAATGCAACATCCTCTCAAAATCCAAAAAGCCTTTCAGGGAAAAAAAAATGTGCATTAAAAAAAAAATCTGGGATTATATTGTTCCACACTGCCTGTTTAGGGCTAGGAATATATCTGACTCCTTCTCTAAATCGTTTTTAATCCTCCCTTATTCTCACTTTTTTTGTCTTTCTGTCTTTTCTTCTCTAAATCTCATAAACAGCTTTAGCTCTTATCTGGAAAGGATCGAACAAAAAAAAAGGAAAATGGTTAAATTTGTCACATTTATGTTAAACTTAAGTCCAGTCAGGAGAAACCTAAGAGGTAAGAGACTTACAGAGAAAAATATTTTGTATTGATTGTTCTTTGACTTGAATTGAAAGGTATTACCAGATATTGTGCCTTCAACTTGTGCCTGCGTCCATCCCCCTGCTGCACGGTGGCTCAGGGTGTGTAAGCTGGATTAAAACGTCTGACACAAGCGCAGATCCACGCCTTCAGCTTTGCATATTCAAGCAGCACAGCTGGATAAAGATAACATAAATTGAACTCTTTCTTTTTGTATGGATGGGTCTTTTTTTTTTTTTTTTGCGATATAGCTTTACAAGAGGGAGGTAAAAGATCTTGTTCTGCTGAAAAAGCATCTGTCTAGCCAGGATTCAGTGTACTAGTGGCTTAAATTGCCTTGTTGTTTACACAACATCCCATCCATACAGATGTGTGTCTGTACAGAAGCATCAGTGTGCACAGACAAGACTGTTAGAACTGCTTCTTGTAAGGAGAACAGTGCATCTATTCATTCGTCCTATAGACCCTCAGACTCAGACTCTCCCACCTGCTTTCCTCTCTGTCAACCCCCCCCCCCCCCCCCCCACACCAAATGATTAATGATAACTTGCACTGACCAATGGCTGCAGTATGGGAGCATATTAAATGTGTGGCAGCAGGCGGGAAATTTTCACTCACTTTTTCTGTTTTCCCCACAGTGTCTTTTACTCCGCTGACTCCAGCTAACTGAGAGAAAAAGAGACCGGAGGGAGCCGAGACAAAAGACACTTTGGAGACGAGGGGAACACCGAGCCCACAGTCTCAGCTACTAATAGCACTGTTGTAGAAGGAGGTGGGGAGTCAGCTTTAAGCATGAGGAGGAGGAGACAAACGAGGTTCATGATGAAGAATCTAACGCTGTGGAGAAATGAGATTCTTTCTACTAGAATTTGGCCTAAAGTTCTTCAACTTAACCTTATTTTCCAAAAGACATGAGCGAGCATGCAAAGTGGTGAAATATGGGATGTCACTGCAGTTAAAATTAGTCTTCTGAAAAACCTTATGAATTTTTTTTTAATCACATAAGGACTATTGTGTAAAAGAAAAGCAGAATGCAGAAGTGTTACATGACTTTAGGTGAGATTTGATTGACCTCTAGTGGTCAGATCTGAGTCAGAGAGTTAGAGATTCATGAGTCTAACAGCCTCAGGGTAGAAGCTGTTCCTCAGTCTAGTGGTTCTACACTTAATGCTCCTTAACCTCCTTCCTGAGGGGAGTGGGGCAAAAAGTGTGTGTGCTGGGTG
>NC_056508.1:29925530-29929575 GCF_014905685.2 Nematolebias whitei | reverse complement strand
AGATAGATAGATAGATAGATAGATAGATAGATAGATAGATAGATAGATAGATAGATAGATAGATAGATAGATAGATAGATAGATAGATAGATAGATAGATAGATAGATAGATAGATAGATAGATAGATAGATAGATATTAAGGATGCACAATATTAGATTTTTGCCTGATATCCGATATACCGATATATTAAAACTTATTTGGCCGATAACCAATGCCAGTACTGATATTTTATATACTTTTCTTTGTCAGAACATAGCCCTCTTATTTGCTACAAAAAATGTGTAACAGCTGTAAGAGCTGGTGACATATATTCAGTAACAGCCATATGATATGCATAGCACTTTAAGTTATATTAAATGAAAAGTGTTAAATGTTATTAATTAGCATTGGTCACCTGCAATGCTGTCTCACTTGTGGAGGCTTGTTCCAGGTTCCTAGCTGCAGTGTGAAATCCTCTGCACTCATGTGCATGAAGGACAGACTTTTTAAGTTCAAAGTTTTTGTCTATCCATTGTGCTGTAAGACTAATCATGCTAACAGGGCTAACACCATGTCCAAATGTCTGTGGTAAATCTCACTCAACGAGTCGTGCTATCGGCTATTAGCTTCTTTATGACATTGAAAATAATGGTTGGTAACTTGGGTAATGTTAAGTCAGAAAAATGTCTCCAACTGGGGATGATGTAGGGAGGTTTAACGTAGTCCATAAATCTTCAGAATCCAACATCCTCACCAACAACAAATGAAACTTCAACACTGCCGACGTTTTGAATTTTCCTCTCCGCCTTGAGATCAGGTAGATGTTTGTGATGTAATTGCTTTGTGCTGCTGCTGCAACGTCATCATGTTGTGCTGCCGCTACAAGCAAAAACAGAGCCTTTTATATCGGTGAGTTAATTTAATGGAATGGCCGATGTCCGATATTGAACTTTAATGCTAATATTAGCCAATACCGATACCATGATGATAATATTATCCATTTCGAATATCTATATATTCTCCCTAAAATGTCTGCCAGATTTTCAAACTGAGAATGCATTGAAAAAATTTTACAGCAGGAAAGACACTGACTGTTGATAAATCTAAAAAAAAAAAAAAAATCAGAAAAACTAAACTACACTTTTAAATCCTGTTTAGGGTTGCAGTGTGCCGGTGTCTACTAGTCAACAGACACGAGTATCTGTTCATCACATGTCCTCCTAGAGCTGGATATTCAGCTCTCACCAACCTCTAGTTAATCCAACAAGCATGCCGTTTGATTTGTGAGAGCAAACTCGAGGACCTAGAAGGAGGGGGAAAAAAGCAAATACTTTTGTATTTGTGAGTGTTTTTGTAAACTCCAAACAGAAAAGTTGCTGCTAAAGTTAAAAACTGCAACCTTCTTGCTGTGAGGAGACAGTGGTCTCCATCACACCTTTGTGCACCCCATTTACCAAATTGATGAGTGTAAAACTTTGATTCAGAATTTGATTTATTCAGTCTGCTAATCAGGAACTTTTGTATGCTGTTGGATATAATTTTGGCATGTTAGGGTATCCTCAATCATGAGTACTTAAGGGGGAAAACTGCATTAAATAGGACACGGGGTATTTGCACATCTCCATTATTTTCTTTCCTTCCCTTCTTCGTTTTTCTCTTTAACACGGGGACAACTCTGGGTTGTCTCATTGAGGGCTTCAGTCCTCTCTGGTCTCATTCTGTAACTATAATCTCTTCCAGTTCAGACCTATTTCTCTGCCCTACATGCATAATTTTGTAAATGAAGCATCTGCTTGGGTGGTCCCTGTAGGCCGATACGCATCAAGCTCAGGCTGTGCAGAATACACACCACCATTTTTTACTCAGTTCTAACAGCGGTCCCCAAAAATCTGTAGCACACGACAGCTGCAATTTTTATACTAATTGTTCATTTTTAAGCACGCAAAATCTTGCTTAGTGATATGTGAGCACGACATGCAGTTATAAGCAGTTTTTTTTTTTCGAGTGACAGCATGTTTTTGTCAGATGTAAAAATTGTCCAGCAGAAACAAATCTGAATTTTCTATGGGTTTTCCCTAAATTAGGACGAGCTTTTATCAAATGTACAGATAAACAACACAAGAAGGAATCAAAAGCTGCAGAAAACTAATATATTTTTATTTAATTTTTTTGTCTTTGTGTTTAAAGGTTCTGCATCTCTATTGTAACAAAACTTGGTCTATTGATGGAAACGAAAGGAGAAAATTCAATGTAATCAAAACAGAAAATTACATTTTATACAAAACAGCTTCTGAGGCAGTGAAAAGCTGTCAAAGCAGATCTATTATACGTTTAAAGCCATATTGAAGTATTTTACGTCCTGCTGTGTTCTAATAATTCTCTTAGCTTCAGTTTCAACAGGGGGGTAGTTTAAACATGAAAGTATTGAAAATTAAATTACTGGCTTATTTTTATATTTTATTTTTACTAAGAAAGAAAATGGTTAAGGGAAGCCCATTCATTGCTAAGAAATGTGTAACAATGACATTTATTTGTTCAGAAAATGGTGACTGGATATTTTTTAATTCATTGAAGAAGAGACAAAAAGCTTCGTGAAAGTCAGCATCCTTTAGTTTGAAAATATAAACAAACTATCCAATCATATTTTGCTTTCTTCACAAAAGTCAAATTTTTTGGTTCAACTTTGCTGTCAGCGTGTTCATTTGTGTTTTCAGACAGATTTTTAAAGAAAGCCTCTGCATTCTGTACAATAATGAGGGGCTGTCATCTCCATTAAGGTCTTCTTCTCTGCACCTCCCCTCCTCCTGTCTTGTGCCTCCAAACACAAAAGGAGCTAACCCTCCTCTTTATAAAACCTTCTTTCTTCATCTTTGTTTCTCCTCCTCAGATAAAACTCCTTGTGTCTTTTCCATTTCTTCTCGCAGTCTGGTGCACATAACTTATGCATGCTGTTTTCATACGGGTTGCCAGGATTAGGTGTGTTATCTGTGTGCACGCTCATCATGTGTTTGTGGGCTGACGCCCGTGTGATGCATTTTTTAAACGGCAGCTGCAAATAGCTGCAGATAAGTAATGGTGTGTAACTCATCGTACTAATGCAGCAGGGAAGCAGCAGGTAAGGTCAACACATGAAACAGAGATGGAAGCCAAATTGCCAAGACGCACACACACACACCAAATATGAATAAATTCAGGCACGTGCACCGCACCAATCTGTCATTCCCTATCCACACCGTGTCCCATATTTTGTTACAAACTTTTTTATTTTATTCTTTACATCCATTGACATTTTCTCATTTCCTTCCTGCCTTTTGTCATTTCTCTTTATTCATTAATGTGATGTTATCATCAGAGGTCAGCTGACACTGAGAAACGAGGGCTGATGAATGGATTCATGATCACTTTCTGTAATTACTGATAAGTGATGTGTTAGCTGTATGCAGGTTTGTGTGGGGAGGGGGGAGTGTGTGTGGGAGGGGGGAGGGGGTATTTCTATAATATGCAAGTCAGCTCCCAACAGATGTAGCTGCCGTATCAGCATCTATAACAGATGGACTCCAGTTGCACACACACACATACACATATATGCAAATGCACACACATGCATGCAAAAGCTCCATCACGTATTTATCTGAGGTAACAAAAGTTAAAGGAGCGTGCAGCACTATCAAAATGTTGAACTGTTAGCGTGTGTGTGAATACAAATTGTGGTGTTTTTGTCTTGATCCTAGATCAGCTGTTTTCACTGGAACGGGCAGGTTAGTGGCTAAACGTTTACCGTGATTTATCCTATCATAGGAAATTTCACTCAGCAGGATCCTCCTTCTGCTGCCAATATCTCTGGCATATGTGGGGACTGGAACACAGAGACTGGCCAAAACTCCTATCAGAACTTGTTGCCAACAGATCAGTATGAGCTATTGACTTCTTTACACCTTCCTCCATCAGTCATGATAATGAAGAAGTGGAGCCACTGGGGCGAGCAGATCAGCAGCTGGCCTCACAGGAATCAGAAACAGCCAGACAAGCAAACAAATACCAAGTGCTTTGTTATTCTTGTTGTT
>NC_056508.1:29919291-29925430 GCF_014905685.2 Nematolebias whitei | reverse complement strand
GAGATGCTAGAAATGGTTTCAAAAAGGAGCTAGGAAAGAGGGGAAGAAAAGGAGGGGGGACAGTCGCGTGTGTGTATGTGTGTGTGGTGGAGGTGTCTCTTCAGGAACAAGGGGGTTCTGATCAATAGCATCTAAACTGCCTGAGTCTTCATCACTATCAAACTCAACAGCCAGTGGTGACTCACTCTTCAGCGCATACACACAAAAGTACACACAGACAAATAAACACACACTTTTCTGCACTGACAAAGACAACGTTTGTGATTCTTGTGATCCAGTTTCTGAGCGCTGTCTCGAAAAGAACTGCGTTACGCCCGTTCATGTGTGATTGCGATTTGCTTCCCGCTGGACCTTCAAGTGCTGTGACCAGCCTTCACAAACCAAACATTCTGAATCCCAGTAAAGAACTGGATCTTGTGACGCTTCATTATGTTGCTTTCATTACACTGAGCGCAGAAAAGAGAAAGAGAGACAGTGTTGGAGGAAGAATTGTGTTCTCCAATGAGTTCTGCAGTCTGTTCCATCTCTTTAATTAGTCCCATTGGAGTGGCCTCCCCGCTCCACGCGGCTGATCAGTTTCCTCTCCGTAACTTCCAGTCTGTATCTCTGTGTGTGCGTATGTGGGCTGTCTGTTTGCATCCAAGATAAAGCCAGCCAGACAGCCATCTCCTGGGCATATTATGAGCTCTAGTTGGGCTCCCAGTGGTCGAGAAGAAAATGTGGAATTGCATTAATATTCAAGGAGCTTCCTTTTTTCAGAGATAACAACCATTTGTAAAAGAGTTCTCTCTGCATCAGGCTCAGTAGCAATTAATATGAAGTGATTCATCTAACACAACAAACATGGTGTTAAGGTATAACCCCATGTCCACAAAAGCCTGGCTACCTTTTATAATGCCATGGTTTTAATCTCTGTGAGTAACATCGCTCCTGAAATGAAATAAAATGCTTTAGTGTAAAAAGCTTGTGTTGCTGCAGGAGTGTAACCTGCTCAGGGTTCATGTCAGGGTAGTTTCATTCAGCATGTTTAGTTCAGTTTTTAGTCTCCAGGACATTTGGCTTGCAGTGCAATTAACATGAAAGCCGAACAACAACGACCACCTAAAACAGAGAGTTGCGGTGCTTTATTACAGCCCTGCAAGCACAGGATATTTGAAAAAATGGAGCAATATTATTAACAGTGCTTAAAAAAATCCCATCAGTTGGATCAACTGATATAGGATATTTAATCCGTTGTGATCAAGGAAGCTTTTTACTCCTTAAAATAAACTTGATTCTGTTTTAAAATGGAACTGTTCCAGCTGAAAATGTGACTGAATTAAAAAGGAGGTGAGATGTAACGATGACAAGCATTTCTCTTGCAACCTCTGACTGCGTTATACTTATATCAAATTCTAGATGTATTTTTTTATTTTTTATTTATGATGTAGTGTTTGGTCGAACTGAAAAATTATTTATTAATTTTTTTTACGTCTTTTAAACATTAGATTAAAAGACTTGCTAAATTACAGATGTAAAAAAATGTTTGCATTTCTCAACACTTTATAACTTTTCTGGAAATTGCTTTAGTTAAACTGCCATTAGGAATACTTAAAATGCAAAGTTGGGGCAGCTTGTTGCAGGAACTCTAGAGTTGATGTACGAGGTTACAGCAGCAGAATCCATTTCAAAAGCTACAGTCCTTTTTATGCTTCAATTCAAATTTTAAAAGCAAATAATGCTGTTTGTATGGTTCCATTTCTTTTTCTGAGTTTTCTTGCGCACAGACAGTGTAAGGCAATACTTCCATGTAGTTGTTCTTATTATAGTATCCCTTCGAAGTCTGAAATATATGTTCCATATATACCCAGCAGACATGTCAGCTAAAGACTGAGCTTTTCCTGTAAATAATTGGGCAAGCATGAGGGCATCACTCCCTACCTATCTTTGCCCAAGAGAAAAATTTATTTAACATTTTTTATGCAGAGAAAAAAAATGAACATTTAGGATAAGCTGAATAATACACAAGCAGAAAAAGGCCTAAGCTTTAAAGGGGTGTTTGACTTGTATCCACAAAACCAGTTGCTGCTAACTTCATTCACAGCCGAAGATAAAAAGTTGAAAGAAGATGAGTTGTCAGAGGAAATCTGTGTATTCTTGAAAATTAATGGACGCACTTGTTTGGGAGCCAGAGTTAGGGCGGCGAGGACTCTAATTGCAACCTCGAGAGATTTCGCTTGATTACGCTTCCCTGATCCAGCCACAAGCATGTCCGTGTGTTTCATTAATCAAACCCAGTTGGGTTTTTGTGGATAAATTGACTCGATGTGACCTGTGGAGAAAGCCAGTGGCTTCATACTAAGCTTCCAATTTAACTAGAATTGTGGAAACCCAGCACTAAGATGATGTGTATGTGTGTGGAAAGGGAAGTAAATTGTAAAAAGAGTGAGAGGAAGTGAGGAGTGGGAAGCTTTTAGCCATTTTCCTCTCTACTCCCTAACCTTTTACTCCTCTGTTAACAATACTCTATGACTTGGAGTGCTCGTCACATATTTGACATTCTCATCTTTCAAATCAGCTTTTGCTGCTGCCGCTTCATGTGCTTTTCCAACACATCCCTAAAGCTTGTTCCAGCCCAGCAGTGTCACACTCTATTTGTCTCCGTCCTCTCTCCGTCTCTTGCCTTGTCTCTGTCTGCTGATCGTTGTGCTAACCTGAAGAACTCACTGCACTGCGAGGTACAATCCTGATGTCACTACCAATTCATCGTACATGACACAGCTACCCCTAAAACATCCTCAGGTCAAATGTGCATAGAGGCGCGTGCACTTGTAGAAACAGCATGCTGCAGAGTTTCTGCTGACAGGGCAGATTTACGCAGCCAGGTCTGTCGGTGAACTTCTCTGTTGCCCACTAGTCCAACATCACGCAATAAAAGGTGGAGAATTGTCACCTCTCACCTGTGACTGTGAGTTACACCATCACTATAAGCTGACGGCGCTGCAAAAATAACATCAGAGTCTCTTCCTCTGTAGAATACACAGCACGTTGTATTTATTTATGACTTTACCTCAATTTTCTGCAACATTCTTGAGCATTTGCAGAGCGATCTTTGAAGAAAACACAGGAAAGGGGATCTGTTGAAGCTATGGAGTTGAGGAAATATGTTCAAGAAAAGGTACGTATGCTCCCTGTTAATGGGATGAGTAAAATGTCTGGCTGTGTATGCACAGAGGGAAAAAAAATAATAATAATCTAGGTGCTAGAAAAGGCTTCTTATATTTAACTTTAGTCCAGGTTTTATTGTCTCCATGCCACTGACAGACAAGGTTGTAAGAAAAACTTGCAGGATCTTGCAGGATGAAAAATTGGACAAAAAAAAATCTAGTCAAAATAGTCTCTTCAGTAAAACACATGTATTTGATGCTTTACTTAGTTCATATCTTAGATCTTATTACTGTTTTTCTTTTACATTTTATTGTTGGATGTATCTGGGACCCTGTGTACATAATTTCATCCCACCACATGCACCACATGTGATGCGAATGACAATAAAAAAATGTCTGTATCTGTACATAGCTGCATTAGCTTGAGAAATACAGTAGACCCTCGCTACTTTACGGTTCATTGATCGCCGGTTCGCTATATCACGTTTTTTTCAAAATATAATTGGACCTGATACAATTGGCTGATCGATGGATGAGCCATGGGTTGTTTATTTAAAATAAATTATTTTAAAAGATTTTGCACCGTGTGTGCAGCTCACAAGTGGAAGGGAAAGCTCCCTCCTGCAGCTGATCAGCTGATCTCCTCCTCTGCCACTCACACATTTTTCCTGCTGTGACTTAGTGAAGGGTTAACCCTTTGCTGTCCAGATGCACCGATCGACTTTTGTCTTCCAACTTAAAATTCACAGTATGTCACATCGTAAAAATCATCATAATCACGAAATGTAAACATGTTAAAACTTATTTTTACATATTTTAGAACTTCCATGTTCAGTTGTTGAAGTGTAATTGATCAAAAGTTACATTTCTACTCTGTGCTGCAGAGCTGAAGCTGTGTGACATTACTTTGATGTCCTGCTGCACTTTTCTTCTCTACAATTTAAATTTAAAAACTGTAACATTTTAAATAAACAACCCATGCTGTATGGATTGTTTATTTAAAATGTTACAGTATTTAAATTTAAATTGTTTATTTAAGGAGGGAGAATGTGTAACAGCTAATGAGTGTGATCACAACCTGGCACACGTCATGATAAAGTTTACTGAACTTGAACTTGGACTACTGTATCCCTACTTCACGGTTTTTCACTTATTGCGGGTGGGCGTGGTCCCAAACACCCGTAATAAACAAGAGACTACAGTAAAGGGAATTTGTTTATTTACTTTGAGTTTGAGTCATTTAATTTTGCCTTTCCCTGCTTTAAGTCCAGTGTCAGCAGTAGAAAACTGAAGTCGCTGTTTCACTGGAGAGACATGTTAGTGTGAGTTTGGATGATTAGATATGTCGTCAAAAAACATCAGCAAGCATTATCACAACAGATAAACACAATGAATTCATCTTAAGCTGAACATTTGTTATTCACAAATAATCCCGTGTACAGAAGCTTAAAAGTTAAAAACTGTACAATTTGTGTTGCATTTATCTTTTCATTACGAGAAACAAACGTCAAAACTCAGTGTGTTTTTCTGAAATAAGGCACTCTGTCTATTTTGGATACGGCACAGCCACCATTGCCATGAGTTGACAAACAAAGGGCAAAGAGGACAAAAGCAGAGATATACTGATTTACAAAGGTTAGTTTAAAATAATTTATTGGAATAAAATAAATTTTGCCTAACGTAGTATAATAAATAGGCAACGCAAAATGTGTGAGCATCTTTAATTCTGTGTGCATGTGAATAAACCATAAGTGTGTGAGAGCAAAATTAATGAAAAGGAGAATAAAACAATGACCACAGAGAAGTCTTCTGTAGGAGAGGGAGGTGAAGAAGAAAGAACCAGCAAGGTTAAATAAACTGGGAGCACTGGGCTATTGGTGATTCTCACACACAAACCATAAAATAGTGAAACAGAAGTCGTCACATTTCATGACAAAAAAATTTAAAGACGTTTTTTGAAGACGATTCTTTAAATGATCTTCACCATGTGTTACAAACATGAGACATTAAAATATTTATACGTGTAAACAACCTGACTGGACAACTGACAACCACGATGTGGAGATCTGTTCTAAAATCAGAAGCCCCTTGATTGGGATCATCGCAGCACCATGTGAATAAAAAGAACACAGGAAACACTTTAAAAGTACGTTTTCAAATAATGGAAATATTCTGCAGAATATGTGCAATAAACTTTGAGGTAAAACACACTGATGTTTTCCAAAGAACTAAAAGTTTTATAGAACAAATTAAAAAATTAATTAAGAATCTTAGATATTAAGATATTCTAATCAATAAATGACTGCAGACTTGATCCCCATGCTTTTGTCACAGAACTGAAACGTGAATAAGTTCTTCTGTATTTGCTTGTTCTTGTACTTGCTGAAAGGAGAATGCTCCCTCGGGTTTCCCAGCTGACAGAGGCTGATTTCATGTGTCTCTCCCAGACAGACAGGTGAAAGTGACCAGCAGTGAAAGCACTTAGTCTTCCTATATGCTCCTCTTTCTCTGCTTCAAGACTTAATTTTTTATCACTGTGGAGTTTTTCAGAGCGGCTGCATTTTTAGTTTTCTCCTCCACCCTCAGCTGGTATATTTAGATTTCAACTTTCCCCTTCCATTTCTGTCCTGTTTTGTTTTGTTTGTTTTATTCTGTTTTGCCTGGTTGCATTCATCATGTTCTGTGTGCAGACGTTCTCGTAGAACCCTGCTGGTAAAGGACTGCAGGTGAGCACTAAACTGAATATCAGTAAAATTACTTGTCAGTATTTGTAAGAGTATCTTACTGTTTGTGTTAACTCCTCAAACAGAGCCAGTACATTTAAAAGTTTTGTTTTGTTTTTTTCTTCAGCACCCACTGGTGAGCTGTGAGATCATGGAGAAGCTCCTTATTAGAGCTGTATAATCTCAGGGTCCTCCTCTGCTCAATCAGAGTTTGGAGCCTATTCCCACTGCTAGTAGCACATTCTGAACTGTTTTCATATACTATATATA
>NC_056508.1:29905378-29919191 GCF_014905685.2 Nematolebias whitei | reverse complement strand
AGATGGCCGCTTGTCCTGAGTCTGGTTCTAAAGGTTTCTTACTCATGACGGAGTTTTTCATTTCCACTGTCACCTTCATGCTTGCTCAAGATGAGAGTCCTGCGATGGAGGTAAACACAAAGCAGTCTGCTCCTCAGATAAATAATGTTAAATTATTATTTTTATATATGAATGTTTCTGTTCAATGCTCTGAGGTGACTTGGAGCTAAATAAATAAATAAACTGAATTGAATTTAATTAAATTACAACATTTTGGTTTAAATAAATAACTCAATAACTAAAGTAACTTTTTTTTTTTATCCTGACTGGTCTCCTTCATGTGTACAAAGTTTACAGACAACATATTTACTGTTTTGTGTTTTGTATGTACATATATTTAATGAATTCATCAAATCATCATGTGAATTTTACTGAAAAGACATGAAAAATCAAGGACTTGTTTACAAAGAGTTCACTCCTGCTAATGTGAGCGGGGTGTGAATGCAGATAACTTTAAACCAGAAACAAACTGTTGAAAATAAACCTATCATTTTTATTATCAATTTTTTTCATTCCAAGGACTGTTCAGTTTTCTTTCAGCAAGCTTTAGAGAAGACTCACACTGTCTAAACAATCTCAAAAAGCTGCTTTTTAAAGGAGTTGCAAACTACATTAGTTCTGCATGTTTGTGGATGTCATGTAGCTCTTGATTCTAGTCCCCTAGTCATCATTCTCTCTGTGATGTATCAAAACAGAACCGCTCGTCTCATGGCTGTTGCTGCCTGTAGCATCTGCTCCAGCATCTGCTGTCAGCAGCGATAGCTTCATCAGCATGGCTAACCAGAAAGCATACTGAATATACTCAGAATTAGTTAATTTTCATTTTTCCAGGACAGTCACAGATGATGAGATTTATGCTTCGCAGTAGTGATGATGATCATAATTGTCAGACAGCTATAGACTTTTAGAGCTGCACCTGATACCTTGCTTCAGCACGGGCGCTAAGTGATTTGTGGAACCGCTCAGAGAGAGGGGCAGCATCAGAGGTGCTGTGGAAGAATTTCAACAAGCTTCATGTGGTTGCCTCATGATTGGATTCACACGCAGCTTGTAAAAAAACACCTTGTGAGCCGTTAACAGAAACACTGAAGCTATCAAAAATCTTTTCTTTTTTTCCAGCTTTACTTTCTGTAATTACAGCCATGTGTTCCAAGCTCACTCCTTTCTCGTCTCTCGTGTGTATAGATGTGTGAGAATCTTTATATGGGGTTTCTGCTCGCATCTGCTTCTGCTCTGCTCTCGTTCTCAGTTCAAAGCGTATTGTATCTAATTTTATTGCGCTGAAAAGTAAGTTGTGACTCCTATGAGTAGACAATTTCTTATCAACCAATAACATTTGATTAATAGGAACAAAAAGTAAAAAATGGTAATAAATAATACCATTTTACCATTACCATTTAACCGAACTCCTGGGGATGTTTAGGGATGTGTCTGGTTGATTCCCTTTTTACAGTAGACCCTCGATTGTTGCGGGGGTTACGTTCCACGCACCCCCACGATAGGTGAAAAAACATGAAGTAGGAAAACTATCTTTATTTTAGTATTTATATATTTTAAGGCTTTGTAAACCATTCCCACACTCTTGCAATGTTCTAAACTCTCAAGCCTACGTAATTTTAACAACATATATGTATTGTACTACACCATTTTACATGGGTACTCACCAGCTCTGCAGAAGCTTGGTTCTAGTCGGGCTCAGCTACCCTGCAGCATGACAAAACCCACCACCCTGTCCAGGTTGATGTGTTCTTGTTTTTAGTATTTCACCCTGTTTTACGGCACGCTGATTTGTTTTATACACTACTCTTATTTTAACTGCATTTTTGCTGTAGTTTATTGTCATTGTTTACCGTTATTGTTGTCTGGACTTTATATATTCTGTCTGGAACAGGTCCCTCTTGTAAAAGAGTCCTTGTGGCTCACTGAGGTTAGCCTGTATAAATAAAGGTTGAATGAAATGTGTGTGTGCTGCCACTCCATGAAGGACACTCCACGCGCAAGGTTGCCCAGGATATAGACCACCACCTCATCCCGCAGCACCATGCGACCAGAACCAGGCCGAACCCCGCTGCGGTCTGTTCCCTGCAGCTCCCAGGATTACAGCTGTCATTTCTAACCCGAACCCGGCGCCCGGCCCCGCCCGACCTGGATTCAGACCGGCCATAATAACGTGCTTAATGTGTAGGCTGGGTCGGTGTCGGGCTTTTAATTGCGTCAGGAACGCGTGCAGCTGACGATCCAATATATGCAAACACTGCTTGCCATACTGCAACTGCCGCACATGGCCATTTGACCGCGCACTGATCAGCTGGTTGAAAGAGGTAAAAAGTTCAGTTAAGCTTCAGATGGACTACTGCCAGCAATCCATCAGCCCAAATGGACGTTCATTCAGCTGCTGCACTCAGTGGACGTGCGCAGCCGAGACCCGAACAGGTGAGTTCACAAAATATCTGACATGTCAGAGCAGGGTCCAATGCAGGCAGCAGCAGGGAAAGTGTGTAGTGTGCTTTGATGGCTCTTCAGCTCTGATCTTCTGCCTCCTCAGCTGTGCGCATCCGCCAGCCGTTAATAATAGGTGGTGGTATAAACAGTTAAATCTTAATTGAAAATGTCAGGGTTTTTTCCGGGTTCGGACCTGTAATTACTGTTAATTCGTCGGATCTGGTGGGGTTCGGAGATGATGGCTATGGACTGGGGCTGAGTCAGTTCGGATTTTGTGGACCCGAGTGCAACTCTACCCAGGATCCGGGTCACACTGAGTTCAGACCAACTGCAGTCCAGTTACTCACCAGTGAAGATACAACTTGAAGGATGAGTTCAGCAAAATGATTATTTGTGACTTTCCTGCCAGATCTGTGAGCTTAATAGATAGCGTAGATTTGCGCTGAAAAACTTTCCCTCCATTTCGGCAGAAATCAGTGGCCGGAAGCACTGTTGGCTTCTGGGTAGTGTAGTTCTTTTTGATTGGTGTTACAGTATAGGTTTATTGAAAGAAAAGTACAAAATATAGTTCTGGTAATTATTAAATTATTCTGGTAATTCTGTCCAAAGTATTTTTTTCGTTAATTTTTTATCTCATACTGTCCCAATCGCATGAGTAATAGTAAAGTTGACAATTGTTGAAAAAAATGTGAAAGAGCAAGTCCACGAAAGTTAAAACACGAATTAGCTAAGGACTACTGTACTTCTATAACTTCCCAATAGTTTGCATGGAAAGTTTTAATAAAAAAAAAATTCACTCTACTCAGTCCCGCAGAAAATCTTAAATAAATAATATTTATGCTTTGTTTTCTTGAGCAAACCTTTTGATCAGTCATTCGTCTTTGCATCAAGGAACAAACATAATGCAATCATTGTTTAACATCAACTCTGAGATAATTACCAGTTTCTGATGAGTCCTTCTGGAGCAATCACAAAGCATTGAGAGAGGTTACAAATTAACAACGTTGACTTTTGTGTTCTTACTGGGGTTTCTGGGGAAATTATTCAATTTACACTGTGTTCTTAACAATGATTTTTATTTGTCTTTGTGAAATAATTGGAGAGTTTTAATTCTTTTTCAGGCTAAAAACAAACCACAAAGAAGTTCATTTTTTTAAAGGTTTTATTCATTTCATATAATACTGACACATGTACTCAATAGCTGTTAACAGGCGTTTTTAAAAACACAGATATTAAAACCAGTATAGAGCATTGATTTGTTTTTAGCCCCCCTTGATTCCACCGACCATATTTTTTTATACGTTTACATGTTTTAATATACCATAACATATACTCTGTATTAGTGTAACCTCATCCCTGAAAGGACCTTGTTTTCTGGACAGAAAAAAAGAAAGAAAGAAGACAAACTGTCTCTGTATTTAAAAATGGCATGTGTTGAGCCATGTACTACTCAAGGTAAAATATATTTATGATGTTGGAATTTAATAAAGAAAAAAAAAACATAGAGAAGAGATTCATTTCCAGATCAGAAAGACATTTTGACAGCATTGAGCAGATTGTATGTGGCACAGTAAATTTAAATATATCACCCAGACTACATGAGGCAAGCATTCTGGATCTTCTTCTTGTTTACCATAAAGACATTTTATTTATAACTTTCAGCAAATAAAATCTCTCAAAAAAATCCAGACTTCATTTCTTTGCCATGTCTACGTGGAACCCAACTCCGCCAAAAAGAGATGAAGAATATAGTTTTTTTTGTAAAGTTACTGTCATCTAACTATGTTTGGGTCATAGTTCATGTTCATGTTTTTTGTAGCATTAAAGGATTGTGGGTGGTGTAGTCCTCTTCTGTAAAAGAGCCAGGAGAGTCAGAATGTTGAGCATTGACAGTGAGCTGTGTTAGAGTCCTGTCTCTTCAGCCACTGAGTCCTGGTCATACTCGGAAAAATTCAACAGTTTCGTATAGAAATCCATCTGAGTGTATTTCTTTCATACTTAAAAAGTTTATTGTCCTTCTGAAAAGACTTCTGCCACCAGTTCCTCCTGTTCTTCTTCATATGGGAAGGACTATCGGGTCACCTGGAACACAAAGAGAAATAAAACAGTGGTCAAAGCTCATGAGGTGATTTAAATACCTCAGAGACAAACTGAAACTGTAAAGGATAAAGACTACAGAGCGAGAGCAGCAGTGTGTCAATAAGTGGGCAGGAGTTCTTATCAGTGAGATGCTGCACATTGGAGAGTCACTTCTTTTCACCCAAGAAAGTAAACAAGACAGCTTGAGTCGGGGCAACCAGCCCACAGAACCTCACAGTCAGCATCTGGCCATCTTGTTAACATCTATTTGTTGAGAGAGCTGCTCTAATCACTGTCTTTATCACATCAGCCCGTCTGTCCATGTTCTTAGCTCATACGCTCAGTTTTATCACCCACTGTTGAAAGCAGGAGGCAGTAATATTTTGTGTGTGTGTAGCGTTAGTTAAATATCCCAAGATCAGGGCTTAATTTGAGCCTGCTGGAACAGGATCCGGGAATGCTCTTATTTTGACAGGCTGCGTTCCGGTAACGGTTTGCTTGGATCCGGTGACTCTCGGGCTTTCTAATAATGAAGTTATGAACAAATATGACTGCCTTGAACGAATAAAACTTATATTGGATATGTAAACTGAAAATAGTTACATAAACACTCTTTTTAAACACAACAGCCACTTACGAGTTTCTTAATATCACCTACGTGCTCTTTCAAGTAAGCATTTCCGCCTCTACCCTTAAAAAAATCTCCGCCCCTAAAAGTTAAAAGTTTGCGCAATTTTATTAAAAAACTCAAATATAATTAAACAGCACAACACAATTGCAAATCATTTCAACAGTTTAAGTGGGTTATTAATAAAATGTTGATTATTTATAAAAAATTCAACGAGATAAACATTTGATGTGTATTATTCACATTGAGTGTTAATTTGTCAAACTAACAGCTAGGATGCTTGACAGGAGTGTAGGTAAAGGTAGATATTTAACAACCCATTAAAATACACCAAAATGCAGGAAATCGCATCTACTTTATTAAAAAATTTCTGGGGGAGGACCCCCCAACTCCTCCACCGGCCTACCTGCTATTTGCGTTCCAGCATCGATCGGTTTACAAATTAAGCCCTGCTCAAGACAGCGAACTCAAAATCTGATTTTAATGAAAAGCTCAAACATGAATAATTCACTGAATGTTTATAACTGATTTCGGTTTTGAAGTCAACATGATTCAAGATGGCCGCCCCAGCTAGGCAACATTAGCAAAAATAAAATTGGTTTTAGTAGCTTGGAGTCATCCTCAAAACATGCTAGTACTCGAAACATTCAGAGTGCGATCACATCCTGCATAAACTCATAATATCGGATGAGTTTGTGAATAACTTAATTTACAGGTTTTAACCTAAGCAGATATAATTCCGTCTCTTCTCAGCACAAGCCAAATTGAGTTTAAGATTATTGTTTGGAACGCAGTGGACGATATGCATCCCATCAAGAAATGATAGCACTTTAGTTTATTTTAATTCTACAACCAAGAATGAACCATTGTGTTTGAGCATGTCCACAGACTTTGAGACCTGCATGTTTTTTTTCTTTACTCCGTCTCCTCTCCTCAGCTTCAACACATGCCTTTCCTTTTCTCGTCTTTGTTCTAGTCTCTCTTTTCTTCAACCAGATGACCATATGTTGCAGTTAACTGAGTGCGAAGGAATTTGCTGAGACAGCTCAGCGTGCTCTTCAAGTTGACAGCTGAACCTGTTCAAATGTATCTGCTCTATATGGCTCCAGGCCACCCTCCCTAGGTCCATTCCCGTTGCCTTTAGGCATTCACCACTGTGCCTGATCAAATAGTCTGCTGGAGTTTGTTGTCATGCCAGTTCACTCTGTTTTACACTTGAATTGCTGAGTCAGCTATAGTTTAAGGTGCAAAGACAAAATTCCAGATAGTGCTCGTTCATTCACTTTCAAAGTATATCTGTAGCTTTTCCTTTTTTTTTGTTTTGTTTAGCTTTGTTTTTTTTTTTTTTGTTGCATTTTTTTTTTTTATGTCCAGAGGCCCAGAATTAACTTTTTTGGATTTTTCTACCTGGATTATTGAGCATGCATCGGGATATAGCAGTCAGTTTCTGTACTTTACTCTGCAAAGCAAATGTGGTGCTTGAGTTTAATTCATTTTTTGGCCCACATTTATCTAAGATTATGACATTTTTTGCTTAACATACCATATATTCAACAAAGTTAAGTCAGGTCCTCTGGACAGTTTCGTTGTGTTGAAACATGTGTTGATGTTTAGAACCACTTTGGCTATGGCTGCCTCAAAGGAGTCGACGGGGGAGAGGGAGGACTCCAGAAACCATCTTATCACCATGAAACTGGTTAGCCCACTATGTGAGCGTGCTACTTATGAGACTGAGTTTGTTGTTGCCCCTCAGACTGATGAAGTCCTTTGGATGAAAGACGAAACATTTCAACACAAAGAAAACATCCAGAGGACCTGAATTAACTTTGCTGGATTTTTAACCTGGATTATTGAGCATGAACTTTGATACCATATTGTTCATATGGTAACAGGCAAATGTCCTGATTTTGCTGCTTTTATAAATTGGAGGGGGGGGGGGGGTGTTCCTTAAAGCTGCACTGCAGCTGCTTGATTTTGATATTATAGAACCAATAGATTTTATAATAAATCAGTGTCTTAATAATTGAAAACAATCCCACAAATAAAAAAATGTATTTTAATATGACTGAAGATGAAAAATAAACTTCAGAGGTAAAAGTATAAAATAACAAAGATTATTAGTGTGGTATACCATGATTGCTACATTTATCACATGCTCTTTTATTTAAAGTAATTTCTTCTGTGGCATTACATTTTTATTATTTAAATTGCCATGTAGTCTTCTAACTTGTTGGTGTTTATTTTATTTTATGACAAAGTGCAGATTTATTCAATCCAACAGCATCAACTGCCAGCTACTTTTGATGTAAACAGATCCATGTGAATATAATACACCATCTCCTTGTTGTTTTAGCCGTTTTGTGATTGATTTAGGCAGTTCAGTTCATGTCAAATATTCGCCTTCTGGGATTTTTCTTCTTCAGTTTATTTTTTGTAATGCAAAGATCACTGTAAATTCCAACCACCCAAAAGTTTTTCGATCTGCAGAAGGCTTGGATTTGCTCTTTGTGTTTGAGAAATATGCTTCCAGAATGCAGTATGGTCCTTCTAAGATGGTTAATAGTTGTTTTTTTGTGTGTTTTTTTCTGGCTGCAGCACCTGCTCAGCCACAGAACACGGGGACTGAAACATTTCCTGCATTGCTGACATGACAACTTTTCATTTGTCAAATGTTAATGTGACTCTTCGTGCATCTGCACACAATTGCTTTGCAGTCTGTGACAACTCGGTGGCTTGGCACCATGGCCACATCTGTCTGTTCATCCATATGATATTATTTGGCATTGATCAAGCTGTCTGCTCTCTCCTCCCTCTCCCCTCCTTCGGCCCTCCTACTCGCCTTCATTTTTTCTGCTTCCAGCCACAAATTAAAAGCGGGACCGGAAGGGTTACAGCCTTTTCTTTTTGTGCTTGTTTGTTGTCAGTTGACCTGTTTTGATAACCCATTTTTCAAGTTTTTCTTCCTGACTTCCTTCATCTACTTTACTCTTCACCTGTTTCTCTCATCCGTCTCCTCCTGCATTTTTCTTCCTTACTGCCGCTCCTCTTTCATCCCCTTTCTCCTGCTCCATCGTCAATTTCAATTTACGAGCGGGTCTTAATGGGACTATAAGAGAACGTTCGATGCTATTGATCGGGATGCCTGCGCATCTTGACCTCAGCGAACAACAACGGAGCAGAAAGGGGGAGGGTGGGATCACTCTTTTCATCATCAGGCAAACACATCAGCTAACACTTTCAAATAATGTAGACACAAACACACAACAGCAGATGAGCACAGATCATTGATCAAAGACCTGACTGCAAGAGACAGCAAATATTTGTGCTCTTTTAAGCTACGATAGCGTTAATGATAAGGCGATGCCTGACTGAATCCGGCTTGTTTTGATCTTGTTCAGGAAATTAAAAATGCACACTTTAAGGCTAAGACAATGAAATGCTTGAGATGAGATATTTGAATCAGTTTCTAACAGTCTCTCACAAAATTAAGAACTAATGCCTCTTTTCCACTAGTGCCACTACAGCACAGTTCAACTTGGCTCAACTCTGTTCAGCACGTTACAGGAGGTTTTCCACTGCACTCCAGTAGTGGAACTACTGGGCGGGTTCAAAGATCAAAAATTGACGCCACACGCCTTACCAGCTGGTGACGGTAATGCTGGTGGTAAGACCTTGAAACATGTTTCAGTACAGGGTGAGAATTTATTTTGAAGTTTCTGAATTAAAAATAATACAGATTATTAAAATGATCAAATGAAATAATATAAATATAAACCCTCCTAATTAACTTTTAATTAACTTTAGTTCACCTTTAAATCTCTGACAAAGCAGATTCTACAATAACATCTATATTTAAAATTGTATAGGTTTTCATCATCATTTGATGTGTTTCCAGCGTTGTGTCTACTTTTATTGTTCAATTTAGATGTGTGGTTTTGTTTCTTGTTCACAGATTTATTTATTTTTATTATTTTTAGCTTTGCTTTAAAGTTTAATTCTTGTTTTGTGATTTGTACATCTGTGGGTTAGAATGAAGTTGAACTAAAGGCTGTAGCTCTTCTTTAAACATATTTGATGGAAATATTCCTGAGAGATCCAATAATTGTGTGTCTTGATTGTGTCATTGATTTTTTTTCAGCTGAGTTGACTTTACCAGATTATAGTCAATAAAGTGAAAACAGGATTTCATGATAAAGCTGGCACAATTTTTTTTTTTTTTATCTTCACTGATAAAAACAAACAAACAAACAAAAAAAACAATTTTATTTTTATTTTTATTTTTTTTACATAAAATGTTTTTAAAAATCGTTTCCACCAGACGTGCCCCGGTCCACCCTTGCCTGCCAAGGCTCAGGCTCCGGGCCCTGGCATCGTGTGCTCCTGTGGGTCGGCAGCTCGGAAGATCCTCCACGGTGACTGGCAGAGCTCGGAGCCTGGCCTGAGGGGGCTCCAAGGTGGTGGACCGGGGGGGGGTGGGGGGGGGGGGGGGGGGGGGGTGGCAGAGCTCCATCTAGTTTACTCTGAATTTTTGTCGTCAGCCACCACACACAAAAAACGCCTGCACTTCAGCATAATGGACTATACTTATCTGACACCTTTCCATCTTATCAAGACACTCAAAGCGCTTTACAACACAATCTGTGTCCTCATTTACCCACTCATACAGCACTCTACTAGATCTATACAAAGCTAAATGAACACATCATTCTAAAGAGAATAATCAGTGCTTTATCACATTCATACACTGATGGGACACACATCGGTGACAATGTAGGGTTCAGTGTCTTACCCAGGGACATTTTGGCATGTGGAATCGAACCCCCAATTCTTACATTGGAGGAAGACTGCTCCAACCACTCAGCCACAGCTGCCCATAAGTCCACAGTGTGGTCATTATTGTTTTTAAAATCTTAAAAAAAAGGTTCACTCGCTTCTCTGAGTTATTATTATTGCAAATGGCGGATTGGGTTGTTGCTCAAACAACCAGTAACTCCACCCCATGATCAATCAGTGACCGACAGTGTTCTGACGTCACGTTTTAAGGTCAGAATGGTACACTTGGAACCGGAGCAATGTTGCTTCTGAAAAAGGGACTGGTTCCACAAATCAATTCTAGTGGAAAAGCCTTGGAACCATGCAGAGCCAAGTTGAACCGTGCCGTACAAGCGCTAGTGGAAAAGAGGCATACGTTTTTTGTTTTTTTATTGTTTGTCACACCAAATTGTTGACCTTTTGTTTGAAATAAGGGCTCTTAATTACATCAGAACCATTTAATATTGCCCACTGCTAAAGGTGAGGCAATGTTTTTGCCCATTATTGTGAGTTTGCACAATTATGGGGGTGTTTGACTGTTAGCAAAATATCTCATGATCCACTGAATAGAAATTAGTGAACTTCTCAAAAAGCAATACAACCTTTGGCGTCAGCTTAGCTTAAGTTTGTCACCTCTGCTAATCAACCTTAGCCAACACAAAAAATTGCTATAACTCAGTCAGTTTTAACATTTGGTGCAGTGGTAGCTGAGAGTCATGCTCAACAGGTTCTTTGAGGGCTGACACTTCTCAAGAGATCTTACATTTTTGCACAATATCACGCAGGACATCACTTATATGGTTTGACCAAAACGGCTATCCTTTCAGCAAAGGATGTTTTAAGTTTAAATCATTAAAGACGTCTGGCAATATGCATTTCTTCCAAAAATGCTAGGCCTTTAATGTCTATTTTTTTCTTTGAGATGTCACTCAGAAAGTTTGCCCACATTATGTTTTTGAGCAATCAATCTTAAATGTGAGCTTTTCAGTCATAGACATTAAATAAACTTAACATAAATAAAGAAAGGCAAGCTGAGAGGTACCGTCCTTTTTGCCAGGAGAGAGGTGAAAGGAGAAAAAGTAAGGAGGGCATCCTTAATCATCCCAGAGTACAGAGATGGTTTTAAGTCTCTTGAGGTTAACTCTGAGTGTTTTAAAGTCAAATCAAGAAAGAAAGCACATCTCAGATCTCATCGCTTTATTTCATCTAAAGAGTTGCACTCTTGATGCTCTCCCCGACCACGCCTTCAATCAATTATTTAGGCAGAAAACAAAGGTCTGCACCCAGCCATGAATAATGGAAGGCGAGAAGGATGGAGGTTCAAATCTGAACAGCACTGTGACTGGAGGGAAGCCTCACACAAACTTCCTTCCTACGGCAGACCACTTAAAGAGGCTGCTCTGGTCAAGCCAGTGAAAAGCAGCCGTCGGGTATAGTTGGAGGCTAAATATGGAGTAAACCTTCATGGTTTCACAATCTCACCAAAACAGATCAAACAGAAAAAGTACACAAAAATTCAGGACAGGAAGGGTGTTCCTCTTAACATACAAAGTGTATCATGGAAGAATGTGAGCACAACAACTCTCTGAGGACATTCTACTGTTATTGCGAATCGAATGTGGCAACTTGTTTTTACATCGAGTCAGATGGCATGCCACTGAAGAACAAGGAAACAGGACAAGTGAGAGTGAAGACAATTGTGATGTTCACGTTCAGTAATGTTTACGCTGGCCTTACTTTTGTGCCAAGAACGTTCAGTCCAAAATGGAAGAAGTAAAGTAACTAAATTTTGGCTGATGAAAGAGTGAAGTTCAATAAAAAGAGAAAACAGTGGACTAAAGACGAGATGCAACAAACTGTGAGAGGAGATGAATACACTTGACTGGAAAACAGGAAAAATACTAAATCACTAATTTGGAAATGATCACATGCACACTGACCTTTGTGGTCTTGACTTTGTTTCCCGTGCTGCAGCTCCACCCCGTGAGGTCCGGTAAAACCTTACACTCCTCACCTTCCATACACGGCTGCATCTGACACCACCACTTTTGGGCTACAATGGAGGCTAAAGGGAAACAAAGTGGTGGATTTGTTTTCAGTCATGTGAGGTTCCGTCCCTGTGCATTAGTGAATTTTGACATCAAGCTGTCCTGAGGCAGACTTCAGTCTAATATTCGCTCAGCTTCAAGGAAATAATTGTACATTTTAACCCAGTAATGTTCTAAGTGTGGCACACTGATATAAGCAGTTGGAAGCACTAATCCTTTATTCATTAAAACACTAAGAACGTGGTTACAGTATGATTGTGAAGTTAAGACAGCTGGCAAATCTAAAATTAACAAAGGCCTTCGTGGTGTGGAGAACCTGTCATTTTTGTTTGTTTCATGTGCCACTTTAATATTACAGTGCTGTTATCACTCAGCACAGACCTGATGATTTGCCTGCCACAGTTCCTCGTGTGCTTGTTTCATTAGAGCCAGTAAGTGGAAGTTCAAGTTATGTTACTCAAATATGTGAAGGACATTTCATTTGAAAGTATTTCCGATTCTTTGTTTCCACCTAACTGTAACAGAGTTCAGCTTTTGTTCTGAACAAATTGAAATCGTGTTTAAAATACAAAAAAAAAAAGTGATAAATATAGAAATAAAAAATTAAATTCTGAATAAAATCAAGACTTGCACTCAGATGTGAGTGCAACTACATTAAAACTTGATGAGCAACTCTTTTCTAGCAGGACATTCTGTGTTTACTGAATATCTTTGGCTATTGATCGGTTTTATATCATATTTTTACTTTGTGATAGGGCTATTAAACTGGTGGCCGAGGGGCCATATCTGGTCCACATGAGCTCAGTCAGGCCCACTGATAAGCTCATTTCTAATAAAACTATGTTTGAAATAGCAAATTAAATTGTTATAATATTAATAATAATAGTTGGTTGTCTGGTTCCTGAGATGTGAGTTTTAAGTAAGTGTTGCCCCCTGAGCGATTTAGTTGAATAATTGCTTTATGGTATATTTCAAGTACAAATGTGGTAAGTTTTCTTAAAGATCAATTAAAAACGTAATTTGTCCTATTTCAATGACATTTTGTTTAATTTGATGGAATTACAGCTTAATCATGCAGCTTTATGGGGCAATAATTAGTTCAGGAATGTAACACAGTTGGGTTTTTTATCCAAACAACATTTTTAATAATCAATGTTTTTTTTTTTTTATATGAGGGTACAATATAAGATGCTTTTGCAGACTACCAAACAATCTTTTGGTCAATCTCTGAACTCCCCTGGTACAGATCCACAAAGCTGTTTTTGTTTACTGTATGTCTGCCTTAATTTAGGTAATTCTGTTGTAAATATCAAATTAGTTAACGATAACCTAATCTTACTTGACTTCCATCTGGTCTTGTTTTGAAGTTTAGAAGTGAATTCAATGAAGCACCACTGAGAGTTGAGACAAGTAACTTTGTTGATGTTGCATATTTGATAAGAAGACGTAAAACAATCGTCACATCGGTTTGTGATTTCGTCTACCACTCTTTTCATGCTGCAGAATTAAAAAAATATGAACACTGGAATTGTAGCCAGAAGTTGTTGTTTTTTACTGTAACAGCAAGATTTTATATTTTCAAATAACAAGCATTACTGTGAATACTTGTTCTTGTGTAAGAGCTCAGATAAAATAAAATTATCAAACTCTTCTACTTTTTATTTTTTCAAATAACTGACTACATCCGTTATGATTATATATATATATATATATATATAAATATATATATATATATTTCAATAAATATTTGCACATACTGGCTACA
>NC_056508.1:29861219-29905278 GCF_014905685.2 Nematolebias whitei | reverse complement strand
ATATATATATATATATATATATATATATATATATATATATGCCTAAACTCTTATTACGATAAGCTTGTGAAGCTCAAAATTTCTTTGCTCAGATCAGTTTAAAATTCTGTTTCTTGTGCCTTGTAAATTTTAACTGGTATGCATTTGAAGCTTCTGTAACCTCTGAAATGTTTACAATATTTACACCAAAATATGATAGATAATGTGTTTTAAATTAAATTTGTCTGGTGAGAAGAAAACCCAACATTGGACTATAAAGCAGCAACGATTCCTCTCCAACATTAAAATCAACACATACAGACACAAATAGGCTGCTGCTAATGCAGAGTAAATGTCAGACTGCTCTGTGTACAGTACATTAGTTCAGTACTTCTTCCAGAGTCATAATGCAGCACAGCTTTAGCACTCTGCCTGAAATAACTGAGCCTATTATCACACACAGAGACGTCTAATGAGTGTGGAAACAGTAACAACAGAAAATAACATTTTTATATAACACTATTCAAATCAGGTGTTTGCCAGACAGACAGTGGGAATGTGCAGATGCATTCAAAACATGAAAATGGTGATGTAGTGAAACATACCATCGACGCAGGAGGGCATCGCCCGAGTGGTGCCGGCAACTTGACCCGGGAAACAAGAACATTTGACAGTCTGAGATCTCTCCTCGATCTTGTTCTTGTTGCAGCAGCGGTGGGCAGCGATGACTTCACATGTTCCTGCCTTCACGTGCACTGTGAAAGAAACAGTCTTCAGTGAGCAAAGATGTTATGTGATTGATTTATTTTACCAAAAGTTTGATTAAAAAAGGTAAATAAGTAGAAAGATGTTGCAGAAGGTTAGGGCATTGCAAATGTAACAATTAAAAATAAAATTGCCTCTAAAATGAAAGTGCATATAGTGTGGGTGCTTGTGAAGAAAAACATTCAATTCAACAATACTTTATTAATCCCAAAGGAAAATTAATTGTTGTAGTTCATCAACTTGGTTTCATTAGAGTTGTTATAGATGCTGATGGCTGTGGGCAGGAAGGATGTCTAGCAGTCCGTCCCACAGTGGATCCGAAGAAACTGGCTGCAGATGCCGATCCATCCACCCAGACCCAGCAGACCTCTTAGTCCTCTTGGGCAGCAGGACTGCCTGAATGCTGTGCAGAACTCCTCCCTGAGCGATGGCCATTTCTCCCAGCAGCCTGCCGAGCCTCTCATCGCCACAGACTTAACTGAAGGTGCCAGGGAACGATTTCGGTCCTCCCGCTGTCACGAGCCGCGTTTCCTGCTACCTCCAAGATCTCGGTGGTCAGGAACTCGAGCACCACTTCCAGGTAGATGGGAATGCATCAATGGCACTTCCTTTTCAACTCTTTTGGGATTTGGGGCTGTAGTTGAGGTATTTTTTGAGCTTTTAAGGTGTTAATCAGCAGCTCCCAGTTGTAGAAAACCACCTTGTTGTTATGGCTACGCATCATAACAAATGTCCAAAAGTAAAAAATGTTTCAGAAAAAATCCTTCCAGCGGCACAGCATCTGATACCAGAGGAAGTTACCATCGGAAAAAAGTGATTTACATCCAGAAAAAAAAAGAGAAATTAAAGTTTTCAAAAGCAAAAATTCAGAATGAATGTAAGAAAGCTACTCCAACATGCAGCCACCTTGAGCAGTGCAATTCTAGAATAGATTGACATGACAGACAAAGCATTTGCCAAATAAAATGGAATCCAAATTTCAAAGACATAGTCAGCTCTCTGCTCCACACAGAGGGCTGTGGTAGCTCGGTGATCTTTGGTTGCATCAGGAAGGACATCCAGTGTAAAAATAATTGCCAAGTCTTTGTGCGACTTAGTTCGCTGTGGCGACCCCTGAAGAACGGAGCAGCCAAAATACAGTAATTCAATTCAGTTTTCTATTCAGTTTATTCATATAGCGCCAAGTCACAACAGAAGTCATCTCAGGGCACTGAACAGAAACATTCATATAAAAAAATAAGTTAACAAAAATATTCATCTTGGCAGCACGGTGGCGCAACTGGTAGAGCTGCTGCCTCTCAGCGAACAGGTCCCTGGTTCAAACCCCGGTCCAGGGGCCTTCTGGGTGGAGTTTGCACGTTCTCTCCGTGCATGCATGGGTTTTCTCCGGGTACTCCGGTTTCCTCCCACAGACCAAAAACATGCATGTTAGGCTGATTGGTAACTAAATTGTCCCTAGGTGTGAGTGAGAGAGTAAATGGTTGTTTGTCTCGTTTGTCTCTATGTGGCCCTGTGATGGACTTGCGACCTGTCCAGGGTGTACCCCGCCCCTCGCACAGTGATTGCTGGACATGGGCACCAGCGACCCCCGTGACCCAAAAGGGAATAAACGGGTAAAGAAAATGGATGGATGGAAATATTCATCTTTAAAAATAATAATTTAACACTACCTGAAATTAGTTAAATAAAAGATGGAAAAAAGTGAATGAATAAAGCACCAAATGTGAATAAACAGAAAACAACTAGTGTATCGGTATTTAAAGGCCTTGTAGTCCTTGATGGAATGCAGCTCACCCACCTCCTTTCATGTCAGATTTAAAAACTAAATTATTCTTCTGATGAACAAGTTATAGCTGTGTTGGTCAATACTTATATGTAATGAGTGCAGAACTTTGTGCTACTGTGAGATTTTGCAAGGTGTGTTAAGACTGTATGTTGGGAATGACTACCTGACTATCACATCACTTTTAGCTCAGTATCTATTTGACTAAGTTAAAGATATTTTTGCTTTGCTTAATTTGATTAGGCTGTGACAACATTTTTTTTTTTTTTTTTTTTTTTGAGTGACTCCAAATGTTTGAGTTTTAGGTGTACACCCAGTGCTTACTTCCTGTGAGTTTCACAAAAAACCATCCAAATATTTTGCTAACAGACAAATATATTTGACAGAGAATGCCAGTGTTAAAGTTATTGTGTCATGTCTAGTGTTCAGAGTATGGCTTAAGGAGTTGAGCTGCTATCTACATCTGTAAAACTGACTGCGTTATGGCCATCTGTGTGAGTCCCAACAGTTGCTTTGGCAGCCATCTTGAATTAAATATACTTCAAAAGGTAGTCATCAAAATAAACCTAATGACTGTTTTTGAACATTCAAAATATTTCATATAAACAATAAATCCATCCAGTGGTTCATACCAGATGATCTGTGTTTTGAACCTGTATGCTCCACACTGGTTAGTCGTCATATTTATTATCTGCATCGTTTTTATGTCTATATTCTGATTTACTTCATTTTGTATGTTGCTTTGTGTGTTGCCTGTTTTTCTGTCTGTACAGCACTTTGGTTGGCCTTGTCGCTGTTTTAAGTGCTCTATAAATAAAATGGTATGGTATAAAATATTTTGCTAACAGACAAAGTTGACTAATAGGTACATGTTGAGGATCTTGGCTACAAACACTAAATTTTTGTTCAACGTCTGTAAAACTGATTGGGTGTGATTGCTTATCTGTTGCAGTCATCTTAAATCAAACTTTTATCACTTGTTGTGGTCCCTCCAACAACTAGTTTCATTCAAATCTGTTCATTAGTTTGATATATTTTGCTAACATTACAAATGCATGCACACACAGATGAGCGCAAACTTATTCGACCTTTTGCTTTTGGTGGTGGTGGTGGTGTGTGTGTGGGGGGGGGGACTGCTGGAGCATTGATTGATATACAATATATGTGATATTTGATATATTTCTCTATTATTTTTATATGTTGTGCGATTCCTTGTGCATATTCTTTTGTATTGAAACCCTGGCACAACAATTTCCTGTGGGATCAATAAAGTTCTTGCAGCTTATCTTAAAACCACATCAAGCTTCACAGTACTGACCTTTATTTGCTTTGTCAGCAATTTCTATATTTGGTGGAAGCGTGGATGGATGGATGGATGGATGGATGGATGGATGGAGTCTTGTGTTTAGCGCTTCAGTTCTTCAAATACAAACAGAGCAGATGTGAACAGCTGAGAAGACTCAGCCTCATCTGTAGCCCCCACACTTTATGTTTACGTGCGCGCACGTTTCCAACATGCAGGCACGTGGCTGTTAAAGAACAAGTCCACCCCAATCGCAAAAGACTCTCGAGCCAGCCACAAGATGGCGAACAAAGAAAACTCTCTACATTTGAAGATTTGTGATGTCAACATCTGGCCTTTTCATATAAGCCTTTCATCAAACACAAAACATGTCAAGGACAAACAGTAAGCCTCGTCAGGAGCTCCGTGTGCAAGAATTCAGTGTGTTTGTGTGTAATAGCTTGCACGGGGTACATATTACAAATGACTGTTTGGTCGTCTGTTCAGGCATGCTTTACTTTGCTCGTGTGCGTGTGTTTCATATTGTTGAGAAAACTTGAATCTACTGTGTGTTCATCTTGGCTTTTCAAGCTGCAGTTGGAAGTTACTGTTATTTCCATTACAAAGACTATGCTCACAATACAACAAAGGGCGCCCGCCGCACGACAATCAAAACTGAAGCAGCCAGCAATGACTCTGCTCTGTCTGAAACGTGTTTAAAAGAGAGGGACATCGAACTGAATGTCCCAATATGAAAGAGACTAACGAAGATTAGGAAAGTTCTTCATTTGTGCTGTTAATGAGGAAAAAGACAAAGGTGCAGCCCTGCAAAGCCCAGTCCAATTAAAGTCACAGTAGAAAGCGTGCTGTGACGTTGTTTCACCCACCGTGTGTCTGTCTCGCACTGTTCCAATTTAGCTCTTCAAGCAGAGGGGCCAAAGATTCACACCAATATTAAAGTTGTCTTTGTGGCTCTTTATCAGGCTTTGAGAAATAAAATGATCTATCATCAGCTATGGGGAGGATTTGTTTTAAATAGGGCTGCACGACATTACAAAAACGTGAGTGAGATATTCTGATGTGTGCTCAATAACCCAGGAAAAAAAAATCTAACAAAAGTATTTAAATCTAAAAGGATGGTCGAGCACAGACGAGAAACATCATCAGGCCAGGTGTCTGCAGTCTGCACTCATCTGCAGGTCAGCAGTCACTCCTTCAGGGATGAAGAGGTTCACATCCTTGATGGAGAGGAACGTTGATTTGAGAGAGGAGCGATAAAAGCCATCTTTGTGAATGGAAACAGTCCATTATTAAACAGGGGCAGAGGCCTCCGTGTTCAACTGTCCCCCTCTTACAGTGCTGTTATTGGTAGCATCATCAGCCCTCTGTGAATAGTAAGCAGCCTTAAGGGCACTAATGATCCATCGTTAGGCTGATGGTCCTCCTTCTGCATGTGAACAACTAGTTTTGGCTGTCACCATGAGGTGCTATTTATAAGACTGAGTTTGTTGCACCCTCGGACTGAAGAAGTCTTTTGGATGAAAGACGAAACCTTTCAACACAAAGAACCCGTCCAGACGACCTGACTTTACTTTTGTTAGACTGAAATATTGTTGCTTATTCCAACAACATATATTGCAATAATTTCATAATGTTTTCCTCATTCCTCTCTGGAATATTATATCTACCATATATCAAGAATGTAATATTCTTCATAGCATATTTGCCAAATTTATCAAGCAAATTTAATGTCACCAGGACACAATTTGAACATTTTGTATGTATTTGGCAAACTCAACCAAAATAAAGATACACAATACATGGAGGAGCATCTGTACTTCATGTCAGCATTCTTGCCCAGCTGTTTTAATCCTTCTCGAGCAAAATGAACAGCAGCACCAGCGGACTGTAGGCTTCATTTTTATACCATGTTCACCTCATACTTCCTTTTTTCTTATTTAAATCTTTTTGGTTTTTATTCGGTTTAACAGCATTTTTTTTTTTGGCAGAACCACAGCTAAGGAAACTCAATACACACTCATGGAAAAAGCCTTAAATGAACCTCTCATACACACACATACACACACTCCGCTTCATTTTTAGCCTCAGCACCTGCAATGGTAATTGACTGAGCATTAGTGAGAGCAGCAGCATGCTGAGCTCAGCAGGAGGAGGGCAGTAATGAGGAGGTGGGGTGAGGATTTTAATAGAGGAATGATTTGATTACGCATATTAAGGTTAATAGATGGCAGTTTTTTGTTGGTTCCCCCCCCCCCACTCTGGGCCATATGGTAAATTAACAACGAGCTAAAGTACTATGACAGAATGTGTAAGTGATTATTTTGGCACAGCATTAAACAAAGATTTTATTTCATACCAAATTAAGCACAAGCACTCACTTTTATGTTTTTCAGAAATGAGTTAGTCTTTCCAGGTGTCAGAAATTATTTGATATATCGTAACTGTGTCTTTTTATACGCATATTCTTTCCAGTTCTGCAGAAATATTCATGGCTCCCACCAAAGGTTCGTTCTGTGCCCACACTGTTCTCTATAGCAGCCTTGATACTTTGCTCTGCAGCTGCAGACTTTAGAGGTCCTGGTGTCTGCGATCATGAATTTTCAGAACAAAATAAAAATTGTATTTGAAATTCTACAGATGTGGTGAGGATCCAGTTTGAAAAAGACACTTCTCCCTCTCAAAGTCAACCTGAATCTGCCAAAAACCAAACACAGATTTTGGCCAGCAATCTGAAAATAACCGGTGAAACTAGAACTCTCCTCATATTTTATACATTGCACCTCCTTTTCATGTGTTTTCTTAACACTTTATCCATTCTTGCTCTTCTTCTTGCCTCATACTCTCTCCACCTCACCGTCCATCTTCTTTTTTACCACATCCTGCTGCCATTTCATAAATGACCCCTCTTTTTCTGCGTCTCTCTCAGCTACACCAGCGCCCCAATTTTCCCCCACACTTCTGTCTCTTTCTCTCTCTCTCTCTCTTGGCTCAGCGCAGAACATCTCAGTAGGGTAGCAAACCATTATCCTCAATCACAGCACCTAAATCAGAGATTTTTTACACTTTTTTCTAATGTGTCCTCCTTCTCTCACTCTGCTCCTTACTGTTGATGCCTCTCTGGCTCTCTTAACTCAAGCTGGTCTTTCTTCTTGGCATGAGTACTTGTTATCCCTGCTTCTCTTAACACAGCGGTGGCTGTTAACCCCATTTACTAAAGATAACATGTAACTGACAGACTAACAGATGGACAGATTGCCCTGAACTTCCAAGAGGTTTTGTGTGTGTGTGTCTGTGCATGTGTATCGTTTTGCCAATTCCCATAAAGCACTGAGATAGCTCACTTGGTGCCAGCAGAATGCTTCTTTCAAATGCCATCCCTGCCACTGGGGACCTTTCTCTCGCTTTCATATACAAATAAATTAAAATGTATGAGTGTAAATGTGGAGCACTGTGTTTATCTGGAAACTAATGCCTCCCAGTCACAAAAAATAAATAAATGAAGATGCTAAAAAGGATTTCAGTGACCACTGGAAGAAGCAAATGCTTTCAGCCTTGTTGTTTTGGTACATATCCAGTACTGAACAGCCCCAGATAGAAAACAGTAACAATATGGTGCTGGTTACAAATCTGCCTTGTTGTTCTTGTTAGCATCTCCATGCTGTGTTTGTGTACAGAAATAAACAGTGACATTCAAAGTTGTGCTATGGAATAACTGGAAAACTGTCTTTTCGTTTGTTGCCAAGGGAATGGAGAGAGCCAGGGCCCAATAAACAGAGCAGGTATATTAGTCATGCAACGCCGTCCATGTTTTTGTCACAGCATAGGTCTTTACTTTCCACAGCTGTGTAATTGGGATTCAGAGAATACTGCGAGTGCCACACTAAATAATTTACTGCCTCCCAAGCTTGATGCTGATGAGCGTCATCACAAATGACGCTCCCCTCTGCAAAAATCGGCAGTGCTTATTTCAAGTAGTCACGTCAGTGAGCGTCCAGCAGCACCTGCTTGTGAGAACACGCTTTATACATTTTGCTGTACCGTTTCCTTTAGCTCTCAGCTCTGACAGCACTTCACTTGCCTCTTTGATGTGTTTTTGAAGGATGAAATTCCAAATCAGGAATAATACAGAAATATAGCCACTGAGACTCATATGTATGCCATTGCCCCCAGCAAGAAACCTGCAACATTGTATGTGTTGACTATGGTAAAGGGAATATAAAAATTCTGATTTTGTGGAATAAGTAAAATTTTGAATTTAAAATCTGTAAACAGAGTTTTGATTGGTTTGATTTTATAGAAACATTTATATTAAAATGTTGGTTACATTCCTGAACTTGCTCTCAGAGCTCCAAATACCTTTGAAATAGATATTTAGGTGTTAAACGGTTTCAATCTGTAATTGCAATGAACCCCTCATGGAGTAATCATAACGTATTCTTGATTACAGTAGTCACACTCTTTACTTCGCGGTTCGACTTTAGCAGACTCGCTCTTTTACAAGTTTTTCATCTATTGTCAACTTTAATATTACTCATGTGACTGGGACAGTATGAGATAAAAAGTTAATAAAACTTCAGATAAGTGCCGCCATTCTGTAGTTTTCTTTCAATAAGCCTATACTGTAAAGAACTACCTCACCCAGAAGCCAACAGTGCTTCCGGCCGCTGCTTTCTGCTGAAATGGAGGGAAAGTTGTGCAACGCACAGTCAGAAGTAACAATCTATCTAATAAGCTCATAGAATTGGCAGGAAAGTTGCAAATAATCCTTAAGCTCCATTATCCACGCATGGGGTGGTGGGCTTCATCACTGCAGGTTATGTCTGTCGAACCAGAATCAAGCTGGACCAGAACCAAGCTGCTGTTCTGCAGAGCTGGTGAGTAAAATGTTTCAGTACTGTCCAGTACATGTACATATGTTATTAAAGAGCTGTTATTCAGCATATTGTTTTTGTACTGTTAGTGTTTAGTGTATTCTTAGTTTAGCATATTTCTCTGTTCATACCTCAGATCTTATTACTGTTTTTCTTTTACAGTTTATACTTTTGTTGGATGTAACTGGGACCCTGTGTACACCGTTTAGTTCCACCACATGTACCACATATGATGCGAATGACAATAAAGAACCTTGACCTTGAACCTTAAGTTTAGAACATTGCAAGAGTGTGGGAAGGGTTTGTAAAGCTTTGAAAAAAATATAAATACTTAAATAAATATAGCGTTCCTACTTCGTGGTTTTTCACTTATCATCGGGGTTGGAAAGTAACCCCTGCGATAATCGAGGGACTACTGTAATATAATTTAATTATTATGTTATGCTTGTTCCTTCAACCACTATGATGGGACCACATTTTATTAAGAGCGTTATCATTTCATCTCAAATGCCTACACAAACCCTACACCTCAAGTGTCAAAAAAAGTTTAAAGATTACACAACATCTATGTCACGGGTTAATTTAATGTTTTCAAAGGGCATGTGATTTTCCACAAGTGAAGTTTGTGCGGTTTTCCTTTAAGCAAGATTAAAGCTGAATTTAAATGTTTTATGCAGCACTGTACATGTTGCACCACCGTATAAGTTGCATCAGTTCAAATATTGTATGTCTTATGGAGTGGGAAAAAAAACATAAATATGTCACTTCGCCTTATAAGTCACATCTATTATGCATCACCGCTGATGCGTCGCGTTTGTTATGTGTCACCACTGACCACCTGGAAACATGGGCCGGTGTTGTGCCCCACCAAAAAATATCAATTGGCTGCCAAATGGTGGCCACAGGAGCTTGCACGGGAAGACTTGAAAAATAATTTAACAATATTAACGCTTAAAACAATTATTTGTTTGCTCGAAATTATAGCAAAGTTGTGTCTCAGTTTAACGTCTCCTTAATAAATGCACTTTGACGGTCAAATCAGCTGCATTTCAAAAGCTGATTTGTGGCTGCACGGGAGCGCGCAGAAGGAGGACTTGATGTGCATTTCATCAAAATTCAACTAGATTAACACCTAAAAACAATTAATTGTTTGCTCGACATTACAGTAAAGGTGTGTCTCAGTTGAACTTTTTCTTAACAAATGCACTTTAATGGTCAAATCAGATGCATTTTGCCTGAGCTGCGTGGCAAATGCAGCCGATTTTACGTTTGCTCCAGGTGTTCCGGAGCGAGACAAAGGTGTTTGTATGGCAAGCCAAATGTTTCATTAATAGCCACTTTTACCTATTAGTGAGACAAGTGGCTTTCCACATTGGTAGAGGGCCCTCTAGAGGCTAAAAATGGTATTGTTCAATATTCTCCATGTCAAAATTAATGAAATCGTCAGATCGCAGCCAAAAATGGGGTTATAAATATGGGGAAAAGACACATAATTCGCATCACTGTATAAGTCATGAAAAGGGCATGCTAATTTATGCAAATAGGTGCGACTTATACAGCGAAAAGTACGGTACAAGTAAAAAAGTTGGGCAATATTTATTACATAAATTTGTTTAGGTCATTTATTTTTATAAAAGAAACAAATTGTAAATGTTCTCCAATGTTATGATAAACTAGTCAGAAACGTTTTTTTTCCCCAGTGTGATGGTTTCAGACATAAAATTAAAAAATCTTTCCATCATACTATGAATTCAGTTTCTCTCCCAATTTTCCTTCATTTGTAGTCACAAGTATTATCTTTAACTTTTGTTATTTGACTGTCATTTTTTAACCCAATGGTGTTTTTTTTTTAAAACTGCATGGCTTTTAAATGCCCTTGTAAAGTATTATTAAAAGGTGTCCACATTAATTACACACAGAAAACATTTACTTATCGTCATTATTGATACATATCTGTGTATCTATTGGTTGTGTCATTAAGGCAGTTTAGTCATGTGTTTGCTTGTTCATCTATGTTATCTGTTTGAAGTGTAGTTATAGATTACTTGGCATTTTATTAGGATTTTAAACTAAATCTATCCCCGTCAAAAACATTCAGTAAATTTTATGCTGCTTTTTCCCTCACACCTTGTTTTAGTAAAGACAAACATGTGACTGAATTAAGTCTCTGTGTCTGATTTTTAAATTGCATGCCAGTATGATTGCAGCAAATCACATTAGGTGATTAAATCACACCATATTTAGGATATTTTGTCAACTTCACAACACGCTTCCCTAAGCAATCAAACACGTCAGTCAAATTTTCTCCTTGTCTTTTGGGTTTTAGTCCTTGAATACACATGTTAAACTGCATACAGATTTGCTGGAAAAGAAAAAAATCAATAAAAAGTTGTCAACCCTTTAGATTTGCATTTGGGCCTAAAAAAATCTGACCCAACCCGAGCCCATAGCCATTTATTCTGAACCCGACCCGACAATTAACTGTAATTACAGGCCCAAATCCCCCCCCCCTCCCCCCAAAACAACTTTTTAAAAATTTTTGATTTTACTACTTTTGTAAGCAAATCAGTTTTACATAGTTTTAAAAACATATTTCAAATAAAGGAAGATATAAGATTTCTTGTTTATTAACAAGTCATCAAATGGATATTAACAAAATGAATAGCCTTAACAATCAACTGTAAAGATAGGCCATCATACAGATGAACAAAAATATTTTTAGAGCAAAATTATTTGGAAAAACATAGAACAAGGCTATTTCAAATGAACATGCTGTTCGCTTCAACTTTTCTTCAGACGCTGCAACTTCCTTCACTGCAGATGACAGTAGGGTGCGGAGAAGCGCGCGGCCGGTGATCAGGTGATCCATCTGAAGCTTAACAGGACTTTTTTTTACCTCTTTCAACTGTCCAGTCGGACCTGCCTCGATCTCAACAAGTAGATTAATACAATTTTATATTGTGTTTTATTATTTAGTTTTCTTTGTGTTGTATGATTGGTAAAGCCTTATCAAAAGCCCGGCTCGGCCCAGCCCGCCCATGAAGCACATTATTTTGGCCCAACCTGGCCCGAATTACGGGTCGGGTCGGGCCCGTGACTCGGGTTAGAAATGGCAGCTCTACAATCCTTCATTGGTTCAGTTAACACAGTGGCATGATGAATGAACATACCAGAAAAAGCCCCTCTGGTTGTGCATGTATCCAAGGGCTGATTAAACAAAAGTCAGATTATGATAAAGGACTCTTTAACACTTTTGAAGCTAACAAATATATATTTTTTTACTACTCTGAAAAACATTTTAGTAAAGCAGATGTCTTTTCCTTCATGTCTTTGAGTTCTGCCTGTAACTTGACACTGTGACACATCTTCAGTGCAGCCTTAATGAATTGAAAGCATAATTATTGCACTTGGGATTATTGCAAGGATCCACAGTGCTTATAGATGTGCTACATATGCACAACATATTTACCGTGTATAAATATTTAAGTGTTTCCTTAAGGCACACAGTGTTCTATTCATAAAAAGCATATTAATTCATTCAGAATGTGTGCCAAGTTATTTAAATTACAATGTACATTTTGTAGTGCATGCATGTGCGCCCATCATGAAGTGCATTTGTGCTAATTAGATTTCATTGGCCTGTGAGATGGCACCATTTGTTCTGAATCATAAACAGAGAAAATTAA
This sequence comes from Nematolebias whitei, assembly GCF_014905685.2. Lineage (NCBI taxonomy): Eukaryota > Metazoa > Chordata > Actinopteri > Cyprinodontiformes > Rivulidae > Nematolebias > Nematolebias whitei. The sequence continues at coordinate 29,892,891 of NC_056508.1, read as the reverse complement.
AATTCTGTTTAAGAATCTGCCAAGAAAACTAACGTGGAGAGATTGGAGGGAAGCACACTCGTCCACTACTGTGGTTTCCCCCTCCCCCTCTGTGCTGTTTTTATTTTGTATTTTTTTAGCTATTACACTGTATGAATGCTTGCTGTGGGTGCTTACTCTAGCCCACATCTCTCATCTACTGCCAGAGCCTTTCAGTGCAGTGGTCAATGCAAGAAGGTTAGAACTGGTCCATAATTCTTCAAGAGAATGAGGTAAAGGCACAGAAGCTAAAGAGATTTACTTGTTTCCCTGCACATGCATGGTCTTTACCTAAATATCTTAAAAGACATGTACAGCTTTCATTGACATACTTTTAACTAATTTAATTTTGTAGATTAACCTCATTAAGTTCTGCTGTTGCAATCAACATGGAGCAGACTTGAAAAACTTTATGAATATTGTAATGAGGAAATTAAGGCTATTAGGAAATGTATTTAAAAAAAACCAGGCAACAACTTGTAACAAGAAAGCCTAGGGAGCACATGAGTAACAGGGGGTCACAACAGAAACTACTAGAAAAGACAGAGCTGGAAAATCAGTGAACAAACTGAATGACCTAATATAGAACCAGGATGTAGGTATAAATACAGTATGATGGGTGGAGTGATTACTGAGTGACTGCAGCTGGACTGATTAGCAGAAGCAACACAGGTGAGTAATGAGAAGAGGCCAGGGATAACTGCAAGCCTTGCTGCCCTTCCATTTGGTCTCTTGGAGACATAAAACATCTACCTTCCTTCTCTGCATCATGTCAATCTACCTTTGCCCATCATTGTCCCCACATTTAAACACTAATCAGTGTCAGGAACCTGAAATTAAAAGTGAACCACTCAGAACTAGAAAATTTATGACTAATACTACACAAAAACTCAAAACACAAACATCAGAAACTCCATGATCATGACACAGAGCAGGGTACGTGCACATTTCTCATTTCAAAGGACCAATAATTGACAAGATGCATGTGCAGACATGTGAGATCTTCATTTGCTGCTGATTTGTATTTACTGATGGAAACAAATGAGGGTGAATATAAAGTTTAATGGAGAATACTTTCAAACGGTCCCTGTGCACTTAGTTAAAAATGGTCGTCTCTGCAAAGACTTGCACAATGGGACTAAATGGACCAGAGCCCTGATAAAGTTTAAAACAATGTGGAACTAGTAAGATTTATGTGACTTCAACAGGTGTATCAGAATGTTTTTGGGTCCAGCTATAATTGAGCAGCTGAGCATCTGTGTCTGTATGAACATGTGCCACAACTCCACAAGACAGATATGTCACTTCTAGTATCATTTTTAGGGTAATATTGTCTTATAAGGTTCTAAAATTAAGCACTAAATATTTCTTTGACAAATCGATGAGAATTATTGACATCAGCAAAGGTAAAAATGAGATGAGCAAAAGAAACACAAAGACCACACATGATGAGTCTTGACACAAAGCTCAATAATTAATAAAAAAACATTTTTCTTAACTTGCCACACCTCTTATTTTTTGTTTATCGAGGGGCTTAACCAAATGTTAATTGTTTAGAAATAACTGGAACAGCAGTCATCTTATCTTCTGCCTTTCTGTGAAGGACTTACAGTAAAAAAAACAATCTTGCAGAACACAGTTGTGCTTTTAGAAGAATCCATGACTTACAAACGGGAGCTTATCAGCAGATTCAAATCACATCAAAATGAAATGCATTAGGGTCTAACTTTGAGAGATATACGTATAATTATTAACATCACTTGGTTTTACAGCACACGCATCTAAGTGAAATAAAATATAAAGAGATTAAAAAGTTTTTTAGTTAAAAAAATCAGAATAGGAAAAAACTGTATAATCAGAGAAATTATATACTTTAATGAAGGAGCCTTAAAGAACGCACATTTTGCATTACTTATATGAAGCGCTTAAAGATATTAAACCATTTACCTAATAAAATGTAGTTAATTTTTCTCAGTCCCTTAAATTCTTATTTGTTTCTATTCCCAAACCACAATAAAACACAAGACATTAATTACCAAACATCCATCTATTACTCCAAGACAAGAGACACTGCAGTTGTTCAGGGAATTCGTCTTATAAACTCATGATTGGTCATGTGTTGTAACAACATTGTTCTCTTTGGGAGAACTGAGGATTGTGAAGTTGGTCTTTATAATAGTTTATAAAAAAATAAAAAAAACGTACATCTGCTCAGAAATGATGATGAGTCCAACAATGATGAGTCCAGCTACAGGCAAGAGGTGGAACACCTGGAGAGCTGGTGCAAAGAGAATAACCTTCACATCAATGTGAAGAAGACAAAGGAGATGATTGTGAACTTCAGAAGGAACAAAAACATCTACACTCCCCTGAACATAAGAGGATCTGCGGTGGAAGTGGTCTCCAGCTACAAGTACTTGGGTGTACACATGAATGACAACCTCAGCTGGAGCAACAACACCACCAGCCTGATCAAGAAAGCTCATCAGAGACTCTACTTCCTCAGACGGCTGAGGCAAGCTGGTCTGGGAAGCTCAGTCCTCACCTCCTTCTACAGGTGTGCAGTGGAGAGCATCCTGTGCTCCAACATTAACGTGTGGCATGGAGGCTGCACAGCTGCAGAAAGAAAAGCTTTGCAGAGAGTGGCGAAGGCTGCACAGAAGTCTGTCGGAATCAGCCTCCCCACCATCACAGACATCTACACCTCCAGATGCAGGAAGAGGACCACCTGCATCATTAAGGACCCCACTCACCCAGCACACACACTTTTTGCCCCACTCCCCTCAGGAAGGAGGTTAAGGAGCATTAAGTGTAGAACCACTAGACTGAGGAACAGCTTCTACCCTGAGGCTGTTAGACTCATGAATCTCTAACTAGAATAATCACTGTGAAAAACCACATCATGTTGCTGCTGATCTGTTTCAATGTTGATGTGTTCATGCGTGCACATCTGCTCACAGACTCATGTTCATGTTTGTGCTGATGTTCAATGTTTTATGTTATGAGTGCTTAGTGTATATTTAGTTGATGCTTTTCTTAGTTCATATCTTAGATGTTGTTACTGTTTTCCTTATACATTTTATTGTTGGATGTAACTGGGACCCTGTGTACATAATTTCGCTCCACCACATGTACCACATGAGGTGCGAATGACAATAAAGAAACTCTGACTCTGACTCTGACTCTGAAATGCAGCAGGTTTAAAGACAAACTGCAGCCTTTAGAGGTTTTTGGATTCATCTCTGTCCCAAGACACAGCAGCGTCCCTCAGCTCATTATCAGTGAATGAGAAGAGCAGTGGTGGGATGTAAGAAAGTACAAGTACTTTGTTACTGTACTTAAATACATTTTTTATGTATCTGTACTTTACTTAAGTAGAATTAAACATGAGTACTTCAACTTTAACTCCACTACATTTTACATTAAGTATCTGTACGTTCTACTAGACTACATTTCTATAATGCGTATAATTGTGTTACAAGTTATATTCACGTTGTGTTTATTTGATTTGTTCGTTAGTTTGAAATTAACCAGTGGTGAGAGGGGAGTTGGTCCATTGAATCACTGCAAAGTGGGCAGGTAACATTAGACCCGCCTTCAAGAAGAGCTGGGCCAAAGACGTATATTCTAGTATATACGTCAATGAACTGGGTGCACCTGCAGCACCACTAACTGACTATTCAGTAGAGCAGGACAGATTATCTCTCCAAAAAGAGCCAGACTGGTCTCAAAAAAACTTTGAAAACCAACTTCTTCTGAACTTGAACAAGAAATTCTTGCTGCAACATTAAAATGTGTCAGTTCATTGTATGTTAGAACAGGAGACAAGAGATGTCTCCAAATGGCTCGACACTTGAGTCCAAGTTTTGAAAATGGTGTCAGGAAGTTAAAATATTGTTCACTGCTGACCCATTACAAGGTCGACTAGACAGTATTTTAACTAGAGTTGATGACAAACTGGAGTTGAAATGATCAGAGCCTGTTCCTTTATTAGCTAATGCTCCTTTTTTCAGGCTGACAACTTTTACTTAAATGTGTTTACTGCAGTTAAAATGACACATTGGTTTTGCTTTGTGTTAAATAAAAACTTTCAAAGGTATAATCGTTCCTCTTTCTTATTTTGCTTAATGGCGTTTACTCTGCATGTCATCCCTGAAATTCTGACTCACAGAATCACAAGTCCAAGTGTGAACTGTGTCACAGAGTAAACACAATAAAAAAAATGTATTATCTGCAGCAAATGACACAACACTATTAATGTATTACAGAAAATATACATACGGTATGCACACTTAATGATATTGTAGACCATTGCATGACATAATACATTCAGCAAGTACTTTTACTTTGAATACCTTAAGTATTTTTCAAAGCAAGTACTTACTAATTTTTACTTAAGTAAAAATGTTAATGTGGTACTTCTACTTTTACTAGAGTATATTTTTGTCTGTCTATTTTTACTGTTACTTAAGTACAGTGTTTGAGTACTTTCTCCACCACTGGAGAAGAGTAGCAACTGTTGTGCTGTCGTTAAGCAGCAGCTTCACCTTCCAATGTGAGAAGGAAAGGAGTTTATTTGCATTTAGATGTAAAAAGGAAAGCAAAATAATGTGGGTGTCATTCAAACGATACTTTTCACAAAAAGAAAAAGACAACAAGAATGCAAGTCAACTTGCATTGAAATCAACTACAAAAATTAATTCCACCCTTAAAAACAGCCTTATGTTATCTTTTTTACTGTATTTATTCCAACTTCAAACTCACCCTTACACCTTTTTTCCACCTTAACAAAGTAAATAACTTTGTAAGGTCTTCATTGACCACTTCCAAACACATGTGGAAATAACTCCATGTGAGACCATCTTGTGTCAGATTGTCTCCCCAGTCCCCCAGACTTTGCTCCTGGTTCTTCCACGCCACGTTTCCATGCAGTTTTAATGCAGCTCAGACAAGAGAATTATCTTTCCACACCACCAGCGCCACCGATGTCCTGCTAAATCATACACGATATTAGTTCACGCGACTGGGCAAGGCTGGTGACACATGGCGTGTCCTGACTTGTTAGCAAGGCCATCAGCATCACTGCTGCCATCCCACAGCAGACGATTTGTACTCATTTGTGCTGCGAGCAAGATATTAGGGCGGTGAATTGGATATAAATTGTTAATATGTTCAGATGAATTAACACAGCATTACCAGTCAACCATTAACCTGGGGCAGCTGTATGTGTGTGTGTGTGTCCTTCATGTTATAAACTAAGCGTTAATTTTCCCCTGCTGACTAATGGTGCCTTTACAGGAGCCCCTAGGTTTCCACACTCATCTGTATTTCTGTCTTCCCTTTTCAGTCTCTCCTCTCCCTCCCACTCCGTCTCGCTGGTTGGAAATGTACACAGTGCACGGGAGTATTAGCATCCTTTATTCCCTCTCCTGCAGCACTTTCAAGTTTACATTATTGTGTGGGAGCTCAGAGCAACAAGCCTTTCTTTCTATTTCCTGCTGAAGCCGGTGTTTCTTTTTATCCCATCTCTGCCTCCTTCAGTTTCTCTGTCTCCTTTTGTGTCATCTTAGCAGATCAGTTCAGAGAAACACAATGATTGTGTTGAGCCCAAACACCCCCTTTCTCGGATTTCTCTTTGTCAGCAAGCTGAGATAGATCTATAGCACTGCAGCTACATTAATGAGAATTTCATTTCGTCTGAATTCTGTCCCCCTCAAAAGGAATAAAGATGGACCCTCGTAAACGTCAAAGCCTCACTTTAATGGGTTGCCATGTGTTTGTATGTGCATGTGTGTGGGTGCACGGGTCTGAGTTATGATTGCTGGTTATATGACTCTGAAGCCTTGTCATTTCACAGATCTAGATGAATGTCTGGCTATCAGACTGTTTACGCTCAGTGAAAGACTGGACAATCCCATAATTTGTGCCACGTGCTGTCAAACCAACTCAAAGCACATGATGTCGCTTCCATCTGCAAAACTTGTAAATTGAATGGTACAGACCGTCATGGCTTTTTTAGAAGTTAAGATTGAACGTGTTGTTGGACTAAAGGGGTTTGTCTGGAACAGATGTGTGATATTGCAGAGTTGATCAAATTTCAGTGTTAACCCACACTTTTAATCTTGAGGCATTGCACATTCTACTGTTAAACAGTTTTGAGTGTTTTTCATACTGATATTTCTTCCTTCCTTCAGAATTTACTGATCACATCCCACCAATAAAGATTTTTTTTTTTTTTTTAAGTACCTGGTTATGGTGAACAAAATGTTCTGGCTACAAAAAAAAAAAAAAAAAAAAAGACAGAAGAAGAGGAATAATAGAAAAAATGTGCATACCGTCTAGTTTTATGTTAGAATTTATTGCTCAATTTATCAAAGACAACTCTGAATATTAGAGCTTCTAAACTTTAAAACTGCTACATTAAAGTGTCTTTATGTCCTTGATAGCATCTAAAAAATATCCCTGTAGTTTTTTTTATTTTATTTTGTATTTATTTATTTTTTTAGGGGCAAAAACGATGTGAACCAAACAAAACGGGCATTTTTTGGTGAAGTTTGCCTCCTACCCAATGACTGACTGACACACAGACAGCAGGATGGACAGACACATAATAAACTCCTCAGTAACTGATGTATTCAGCAGTGGTAACTTAACATAACTTGCTAAAGACCTTAACATTTGATTTTGTAACCCACCTCTCAGGCCTCTAAACTCTTGCAAGAAACTTGATCCACAAGGCTAAAGTCCCCTCTAAACAATCCCACAGAACTCAAACGCTCCTTTTCAACCAAACCAGTTTCAGTGATAAATCAGGTTGGAAGTAGACTCAGTTCTACATTAACTGGGTTTGATTTTCCACAGGCAGAAATCCAAATCATTGCAGTGCTTTGAAACATACCTTGTGAATCAAATTTAGTTTAAAATCACATGAGGAAAAAATAAATGTTCACCTACATGGATGATGACTGTTTTATCCTGGAAAATGAGGTCTACATTAATTTTAATTTCCAAACATACAGTTTTAGTCAACTATCAGCATTTGTAGACACATTTTTTAATGTTAAGCATTCCAGTGACTCAACAGTATTTTTGAACACTGTTGTAAATAAAATTTACACAAGCCATTTTAAGCAGTGTCAGTTAAAGTTGTTTCATGACATTAAAACATTTGCCAGTGTTTGGAAGCAAAATGGGATTTATTACTTCAGTTGAAAACCATGAGTGCAAAAAAGTAGCGCTCTCTGGTTTAATGATCAGCATTCACATTCACAAAAAAGAATCAAAAAGGCAAGACCACAACCTCAGGTTCTTTCACTGTTGCTTCAACTACACTTTGCTGGCACATTCTATTTCTCGTGTGTTTAAATAGACTAAATGTTACACTCACTCAAAATGAAAAATGAGTACTTACAAAATAAAGAAAGTTATTTGAAAAATGCCAACTTACACAACATTAGTTGGTTTACTTGGTCTCCAGCCCTGTTTACGAGACAGTGGTGAGGCCAGCTATATTGTATGGTTTGGAAACCGTGGCACTGACAGAAATTCAGGAGACAGAACTGGGAGTGGCAGAAATTAACATGTTGAGGTTCTCCTCAGAAGTGACAAGGATGGAGAAGGTTAGGAATGAGATAATCAGAGGTACAGCACAGGTTGAACAAATGAGAGATAAATGCCCTATTAGCCCAGGATTTGTTTTACCTAGGGACCACATGTAATAAATAAATTACTCCCCAACTTCTGCTTTTCATGTGGCACATTTGCACGGGATAACCAAAGCCTGAGATTTAGCTGAAATTTACAGACCTCTTCTGGATAACGTGCTGCATATTGCGTAACAATGACGTTACGTCATCAGGCTATGGCCAGTCGGCCACAGCTCGGTGCTGTTACTGCCAGCACTAGCCAGCTGTATAGTAATCTACAAACAGAAGAAAATTATTCTTACCGCAAAGAGCAATACATGATTTGAGGCACCATTTGCATATGATTTTGCGCCGTCTCTTCAGCCTTTTCTTTTTTTTGGGCTGACTGTTACAGGTCGATAGGCTTTTGCTGGTCTGGGACACAAAAAGTTATTTATGCACTCCAATGCAGCCTCCATTGCCAAAAGCAAATAAAAATGTGCCCATGAAACAAAAAACGCCTAATTACGTATCGGATCCTGCACATCTCTGTCCAAATCACAGAGATACCTATTCACATTGGTTCCATATTATCACAGGATCTTGGAGTTCAGCAAAATATAGTAGGTAATTTGCGGGGGAATTTTTACTTTACAAATTACTGACATGGCAGATTTGCATGGGATTAACAACACAGACAATCTCTGTAGTTATTACAAATAGCATGTGGTCCCTATGTAAAACTAATTCTGTGTGAATAGGACTAAAGTTAGAGAGGACAGACTGAGATGGTTTGGATATGTCCAGAGGAGGGACAGTGGGTATATTGGTAGAAGGATGTTAGAAATGCAGCTGCCAGGAAAAAAATATATGGATGCTGTTAAGGGAGGACATGGTTGGAGTGAAGACAAAGGACCCAGAGGACCATATGAGATGGACTTGTGGCGATCCCTGAACAGGAATAGCTGAAAGAAGATTTTGTCTCCAGCCTAAACTTCAGATAAAAAGGTTTGTTGAGCTGGAACTGATTGTACGTTGGGCACTGGCTTGAAAATAGCACTGGAAAAAAGTTACTATTGTACTTTCTCATGAAGTTTTAACAAGAACACCTGACAGCTGCTACACACAATAACTGAGTGTGCATCCAATGATGTTGGAGCATATTTGCTAAATGAAAGTTCTTTGTTCAGATTTCAAACACTTTATTTCCCAAACACCATTGGCTGCTGAATACTGACAGGTGATCTAGCCAGCTCTGTGATTGGTGCACTCAGCTCATCTCTTCAAGCTTCTCTTCTGACGTGTCAGCACTTTTTCTCTTACTGCATACATCAGGACAGATCATTACTGTACATCTCTCCACTCCTTCCTTCTCTTGCTTCTCTCCATTTCTCATCCCATCCCTCAATACCAAATGAAAGGGAAACCCTGGTGTGTATGATGCTGGTTTGCAGCAGAGCCAGAGGTGGAAAGATAAGAGTGAGAGAAGAGAGATGAAGGCAAAGAAAAAAGAAAAGACTGGCTGAGGAGAAAAAACACAGCCTGCACTGACTGTAAATGATGTGAGAGATGGGGAGAGTTAGTGCTGGAAGGAAGATTGGTCTATCAGGAGCTCTGAGGGGTAGCAATGGAAGAACCACCAAACAAGGATTATTAATCCAATAAAAGTAAATTCTAAAGGAGATACTTTGTCAGACATACCAATCCATTTAAGGTCAGATCACTCCATAACATTTTTTTGTTTGTTTAATGAATATTATGTTATTATTTAAACTGATAAGTATTCAATATATTCTCAGATGATACACATTTATAGTTCAGCTCTGTGCAATTTTTTAAAAGTACCATTGCCATTCCTGTATCTTTTAAAGTAGTCTTGATCAAAAAAATTTCAGACTTTCTGGGGAGTCTTTCAAAGCTTGTCTTTGGTGTTTTAGTTTCAGTCTTGACCATGGCAGTATTGTGCAGGGCTATTCAGCTAAATTACTCAGGGGGGCACAGAAAGTCAACAGCTTAGGGGCCAGAATGCAGGCGATTAACTTAATATGTAAAATATAGTATTACAATGACATTTTAAATGTGTTTATTTTGCTGCATTGAATCATAAATGCAATAAACAGAACCCAAACATGCAATTCAAAGAAATTACATTTCAAGATTGATTTCCTGTAATAAAAGTTGTGATATTCACGACTTTTTGGGAATAGCGACTGCTCTAACCGCTCAACCACAGCCGCCTTATAGTCACATGCTGAAGTGTCCCTGGGCAAGACACTGGACCCCTCATTGCCTCCAATGTGTGTCCCATTGGTGTATGAATGTGATAAAACACTGATTAATCTTTGCACAGATCTAGTAGAGTGCTGTATGAATGGGTAAATGAGGGCACAGATTGCAGTGTAAAGCGCTTGGAGTATTTCTATAAGCTAGAAAGGTGTTATACAAGTACAGTCCATTTAAAATATTCTAATGTGAAAGAATATTAAAAAGAAAAATGACACACTATGCTTCATATTTAATACAAATATTATCTGACTTGCCAAATCTTTATGCATTTCCAAAAAAAAAAAAAAAATGCTGACTGTTTTTGATGTTCCCTGAATGACCGACATGTTGCTGTTCCAGGTGGGTCCATTAGGAACAAGCTCTTATTTACAATGAAATGGCTGCCCAGAGCAGTTCTTCCTCAAACAGTTCATAAATCACGGGAGAAGCGTCCACGTGCAGCTCAGGTGTGACCTTTGAGCAGAACTAAAAGAGGTGGAGCAGAACTCAGCTGGGTTGAAAGCAAGTGTGATGTGTGTTGAACGTCTCCCTCGTGTTCTTTACTAAAATTAATTAACTCACTTAATCCATCCTATTTTTGTTTAACTATTATTAAGCTAACTACACAGCTGCTCCCTTCTTCAGGGTTTGCCACAGTGAATTCATTCAATTCAATCAACCTTTATTTAGAATGAATGATTTAGAATTTAGAATTGATTTAGATTTAGAATGAACTCGCATGAAAGATTTGGCAATTGTTTTATGTTGGATGCCATTCCTGATGCAACCTGGGCTCAAGCCTGCAACTTCCAGATTTTAAAACCACGGCACTGACCACCAAGCTACCTGCTGTGCATTATCATCAATACTCCCCCAGTAATACATTTTAAACATTTTTTTAACGAACTCATCCGCAGGACAGACTTGAGTCACCCGTGGGTTGAAAGTGAGCTGCAGGCCACCAGTTGAATAACCCTGATAAAGTGTCATGCTTTGATACAGTTAAAAGTAGACAACTGGAAAACAAACGTTGTGTTAGGCCAAAGCAAAAAAGACCTTGTACAGCACATGAACAGTATAAGAAAGTCTTTTTTTCTTTTTTTAAACAAGAAAAACCTCCAACAAATACCTGACACACAGAATCTGTTTGCCCTGTCAAACTTTAATGTTTTAACTATAACTTGTGTTGATGTACCTGTATGTAAATTTTGTCCAACACACTAACAAACTAGAAATGGAATAATTGTTTTAAAAAAAACTGCTAGAAGCCGCTTTTGGACACCATGGATACCGTATTGCCAACAAGTTGTTCAAATGTATATTCTATGAGTAACTTAACATGCAACGTGTATGAAGTTATGCATGACTTACCAGTCGCATGTACTGGTAACTTATGAATAACTTATCAGCAATAGGTCGACATACATGGAAAACTCTGTGCATGTGCAAATCACTGGCTGGAACTCATTTACAGGCATTTCAGGGTGGAGTTTGCATGTTCTCTCCTTGCATGCATGTGTTTTCTCTGAGTACTCCGGTTTCCTCCCACAGACCAAAAAACATGCATGTTAGGCTGACTGGTAACTCTAAATTGTCCCTAGGTGAGAGTGAGAGAGTGAATGGCTTTGTCTTTTTGTGGCCCTGTGATGGATTTGCCAATCACATGTCATGTCCAGGATGTACCCCACCTCTCGCACAGTGATGGGTGGACATGCGCACCAGTGCCTGTGACCCAAAAAGTATAAAGTGGGTAAAGATGATGGATGGATGGATGGATGGATGGATGGATGGATGGATGGATGGATGGACTTTCGATTCTCAAGTCAAACATGTTGCTCTGCCTTGTCTTTTTTCTCCACCTTGTGCCAATCTCATTTTTTGACCAACTGCTGATTTAGAAGATGTCTCTTGTCACTTTGATCACAATGATTTGCTGAACTCAGCATGAACCTTCTCTGTTGTTTCCAGTTGGATCAAAAATGTTGCATCAAGTTTCATTACCAAGACTAAGACACTGACACTTCCCCTCCCTTAGCTTACACTGATTCTCTGCTAGATTTCCTATTGATTTTAAAATCTCACTGCTTACCTCCAAAGCCTTAAATGGCCTTGCCCCTAAACACATTTCAGGACATATTGATGTAGTCTGTATCCTCCTGACAACTGAAATCAACAGATAGTGCCCTATTAACTGTTCCAGGTTCAAAGTATGTGAGACTGAACTATGTCCATAACTAAATTGAGGCAAAAAATTTTTTTTGAAAATTTTGGGAACGCTTTTGCCAAAGCCTAAACTAATTCCACATTTCCTACTAAAGTTTAGTAAATAGTTTCCGGTTTTATAAAACAAATCACAACTTTGATGTACAAATGATATTGTTGAATAATTCATCCATCCATTCTTCCATTTTGGGTCACGGGGGTCGCCGGTGCCCATGTCCAGCAATCACTGTGCGAAGGGCGGGGTACATCCTGGACGGGTCGCAAGTCCATCACAGGGCCACATAGAGACAAACAAGACAAACAACCATTCACTCTCTCACTCACACCTAGGGACAATTTAGAGTTACCAATCAGCCTAACATGCATGTTTTTGGTCTGTGGGAGGAAACCGGAGTACCCGGAGAAAACCCACGCATGCACGGAGAGAACATGCAAACTCCACCCAGAAAGGCCCCCGGACCGGGATTTGAACCAGGGACCAGCTCGCTGAGAGGCAGCAGCTCTACCAGTTGCGCCACCGTGCTGCCCTGAATAATTCATTATTTTTTTATTTTTCTGATTAACCTGGCTATATCATTTCACGTTGGTTCAACTGACTTTTGGCCATCACATCAATAAACTCTACGATCAGCCAGCTTGACAAGAAAAGTTGTTTTGAAATAAAAAAAAATTGACTTTTGCTTGCAGACGCAAGGTGGTGCAGTTGATAGAGCTGCCGCAATCAACGAGCAAGTCGCTGGATCAAATCCTGGCAAGAGGGGCATTTTGGGTGGAGCTTGCATGTTCTTTTTGTGCATGCGTGGGTTTTCTCTGGGTACTCTGGTTTCCTCCCACAGACCAAAAACATGCATCTTAGGTCGTTTTCACACCAGATAGTCCAGTAGACTTGGTTCGGTTCGGGACCAATATTCATGACCTTTTGTTTACATTTGAGCTGGTGCATTTGCATTCACACTGCACTGTGCAGTGAGTCGACCTGTTGAACCAACCTATTCCCCCGCTCGCCTGTGGGGGCGCTGCACCAAGAACTACTGAAAGAAACGACACAAAAACCTCTGAAGACATCCAAAAAAGTTCAATCTGGTCCTCTGGACATTCAAAAAAACAAAAAACAACACAAAGCAAAAAAATCTAGAAACGTTTCGTCTCTCATCCAAGAGACTTCCTCAGTCTGAGATGCTGTTTTCAGCTCAGTCTCTTAAATAGCACCTTCTCAGAGTGGATCAACCAGTTTGCTGCTGACAACCCAAGCCAGCTGATCACATGCTCAAGAAGGACCATCAGCCTAACAATGGATCATTAGCACACTGATGGCTGTTTACTATTCACAGAGGGCTGAGTGATACTAGCAATCACAGCATTGTAAGAAGGGGACAGTTGAAACTTTTCTAGATTTTTTGCTTTGTCTTGTTTTTTTTGTTTTTTTTAATGTCCAGAGGACCAGATTGAACTTTTTTGGATTTTTCTACCTGGATTATTGAGCATGCATCAGGATACTCTAAAGACATGTCTTCTTCTTCTGTAAATAAAAATAAAAAAGAAGTGGCATCAAGTTTTAGCAGTTTTAGGAGTTATATTTTGTCATTTTTCAAAAATGGACTTAGCATGAGCAGAAGATGAGATAGAAGACCATGGAGAATGTTGTTTTTCCACACAAGGCAGCTGACGGCTCCATATAAGGTCAGAGAAATGCGTGTTTGTTTGTCCTGTGGAGCGGGGCTCGGTCTGTTTGCATTCACATTGTACTCGAACCGCGCTGGAGTTCGCTTCTACCAGACCGAGAACTAGGTTTTAGCCCGGGCCAGAGTTTGCCTTTTTGTTCCGTGACAGAGTTCGATGGCGCATTCACACCTCCCTAAACGAGCCTGACTTTCTAGGAAAACGAACTAGAGTTCGATTAAAGCGGACTAAACTTCGATTAAAGCGGACTAAACAGGGCTGGTGTGAATGCACCCTTAGTCTGACTGGTAACTGTAAATTGTCCCTAGGTGTGAATGAGAGAGTGAATGGTTGTTTGTCTCTTTAGCCTGTGATAGACTGGAGACTTGCCCTGAGTATTCCCCACCTCTTGCGCAGTGATGGCTGGACATGAGCACTAGTGATGCCCCATGACCCAAAATGGAAGAAGTAGGTAAAAGATGACAGGTGGATTTTTGCTTGCATCTTGGCTTTTTTTAGTCATAAACCCACACATATGTAAATTAGAATCACAAAAGAAGCAGTTGTAATTGCAAGTTTAGCACTTTTTACAAACCACTTGTATCTAATTAGCTTTTTAAAAATAAATCATCTGTTGGTCATCATCAGTTAGTCATCATGATCATCTGTTCCAGAAACACTATTGAAACCACTGTTACACAAAGCACCAGCCTTCATCAAAGCCAGTGTTATATCATTGAAATGGACAGTTTAACCCAAGCTCAACACATGCTGCAAACAACATTTTTGAACCATATATTGAAGATACAACACCCCTCCCCCCAAACACTCACACATACACACACACACTAATTAATTAGAATAAATCAATCTATATAATATAACCATTGCTTTGGATTGCATTCATTCACTGATGGAGCACGTATCAGAGGCAGTGAGAGGTTCAGTGTCTTGTCCAGGGACAATTTAACAAGTGACTGCATGCTGGTGAAATCAATCGTCCGACTCTCTCGTTTGAAGACAAATACTCCAACCATTGAGCCACAGCCATCCCTTGGCCACTGTATAGAAATGGTTGCAATCAAAGACTGAATACCCAAAATTAATAGGCCCTTAATGGCCACAGGAAATGTATGTACACTTCTGAATGCAACAGCATTAAAAAAAAGTAATTTATTAAATGATCAAGTAGTTATGTTATGAAACAAGTGCAGAGTCTAGCCATTGTTTTGTCACAGGACACAGCCTTTTCATTACCAGTAAATGTATGTTATGCATTTATGGTTTTAAATCGTGGTGTGATGTGTTAACGAGTCAGCGCAGCAAAAAGAAAAAAATCCATCAAGCTCAGGAGCATTTTAGCAACTGAAACTTGTTTTAAGGGATCGACTGAGATCAGTTTTCAGGTCACAGGCAAGAGGACACAGAAACGAGGAGCCACAAATTTGACAAACGAGTCTAAACGTTCTCCTCCTTGGTGCGAACTTTGTCTGAGCAAAGTTCACAGCAGACAAGTTGACAGAAATGCAAATGTGCAGTATTACTATCTCGCCGCTGTTCATGCTGGTTCACAGTCATTGTTTAACTGCGACAGAAAAGGAAGCTGAGCCATCATTGATTTTATTAATGCCACCTGTGCATTTCCTGTTGTGAACAGCTGAAATATCTGCAGAGAAAATGGTCTGTTGTCTCACTACTGTTGACTGATGAGACATCATTAGATGCAAACAAACAGGGCTGACATTCTCCTTACTCTCCAGTTGGTTCTGCAGCGCCCGTAGACTTCTGTCAAAGCAAACATTCTGGCACCCCATAGCAGGAATGACATTAATAACCATTTCTCTTTTTGCTCAGGTGAGATAGCTTCAGCATTATGTCGTCGTGCCTGCTGGCTTGCTGTCACACCGTTATAGCGTGCTCAGGCAATTTGCTAATTTAACAACCATTAACAAAACGAGATGTTTTGTTCAAACCATGAAATGTGCAAGTGTCATGGAAAAGTCAATTTCAAAAAGAATAACTTTGACCTTTTTTTACTTGAACAGAATTTCTTATAAAGCTTCATTCAGCATTAGCAGAAATCTAATTAATCAGGTGAAAATGTTGAAAACACTGCGTGGGTGAACATTTACAGGCTCTCTGTTACACCCACACAGGTGTTTTTATTTACTTTCTCCTGAGGCGGCCTCAGATCCAAACCCAGGACTGCATGTAGCAATAAAGACAGGCGTCTTCCTGACTCACCTTTTTGTATTTTAACAAGAAACAGATCCTTTTTTCCTGCACAGCTCTGACGATTAGGAGCAGAGGGCTAATCAGTAAAATAAGTGCAAACACCTGTGTGGGTGTCCACTGGCTTAAAAAAAAACAGGCATTCCACCTTGCTGTTTTTTTTTATTTTTTTTATTTTTATATGTCTGTGCTATTTATTTAGCTTTTGTAACCCTTTTTTTTTCAAACTGTTTTCGAAGAAATGACATCCAGGATTTTTGCAGCACAACAAACATTTTTGTATTTGCTTCAGGCAACTTGTTTTTTTTTTCCAACTCGAAAGCACCAGAGGAAATATTAAAATCACACAAGCAGAATTTCTCTCTTTGAAGAAAAAACACAATGCTTAATGATTTAATGCATATTTAAATTTGTTATTTTTGTGTTTTGAAAGCTACAGTTGTATTAGTTAGTGTGGTGCAGGTACCAGGAAAACACTGTGCACTTATCTGGTGCCTGTAGACGTTTTTTCTTAATCTGTTGGCCACATTTTTACATTCAGATGAGGAACATTGATTTTGGGGAAAAAAAAAATCTTGATCATGCTTAATAATTAGTTGATCAAACCCTAAATGCAACACCGTTGATTATGAAGGAGGCACCCCCTGCATTGTTTGGTTATCTGAAAATTCAGTCAGTAGAAAAGTCTCCTGCACGGTGCTGGAAAGATTATCAGTAACCGTAGATTAGACGACGATTCCTGCAGGACTTTTGACTCATCCCATGAAACAGGGCAGCTTTTATCCTGGATTGTTGGTGACTTTAGCGATGTAGTACTCTAGACCGGTCTTGGCCTTGAGATCGGTCTCAAGACCACTTTTTGATGGTCTTGGTCTTATCTCGGACTCAGACATTGAAGACTCAGGATTTTATTTCAAGACCAGTCAAGACCATAACTGTGGAAATATCACTAAACTGCCAGAATATTGTCCAGTTTATTTTTTAACATCTTTGTTTTTATTGGATGCAAAATGTACTGATTCAAATCCAAGTGATAACGTGACTCATTGCTAAATACATTTTTGTTACCGCTGTCACACCCACCCCCTTTCACTTGCACGCGGTTCTGTATCAACAAAACAATACAGACAACAGAACGTAACGTCGCAACCAGGGGTGAAAGTAAGTCAGTCCGGTCCAGTCCTGCGTACCACTAAAAGATTCTGCGCCAGTACGCAGTACCTGGAAGGGGAGTGGCTGTCTGCTGTAAGGCCTCATTTAGAACCAGTCATGGCTGCACTTTGGGTCAGAATAGATTCGCTAGTAATAAGCAGTGTAAAACACGACCTAATCAGTTAATAAATAGCTTTTTTTATTTCATTTCAAATTGTTTCTGAACTGTTCGTGCTGTGCTGGAGCCTCATCTCTCTACCAGGTGAAGTTGGTTTTATATTGGACGTTGGAGATTCGAGCTCCGTGGCTTCAGCGGTGTGTTCGTCTCATTCAATCCGAAGCAGGCAGTCTGATTTCAGTCAGCTGCGCTCAGTCTGCCCCTCCTCTGAGACGTAAAGCTTCACTTAGGGACCGTCAAATTACCGAACCAAACACTCTTCAGAAACAAAAATTTATATATTTTACATCATTTGACCCACTGACATAAAACTAATGTTAAACTACTCTAATAGACCTGACACACAAGACACCATCCTGCATTTCTCATTTTAAAGCATTTTCTAATTAGTTATTTAAAAAAAACATGATTTTTGAACAAATAAATAATGTAACTTAAAAAAATGCTTTAAAATGAGTAATAAATGTGCCTCGTCTCAACATCAGTTAGTTGAATAACTGTTTAGAAACTAAGAATCACCAACAACACTATTTTGAGGATGTTTAGAAATTGTCTTTGTAGTTTAACTGATTTCTAAAAACTTGTGAAATCAAGAACCAACTCTGTCAGAGCACTGTTCTTTAAATAAAAACAAGATAATTATTGAAATGTTATTAATCATCTGACTGGATGAAGACACATGACTTTCCTCAAACTGGAGGTTCATAAATATCAGCCCACTCAAAAACACAAGTTGTTTTTTTCTTAAGAAATAAATCACATTTATTCTTTTATTCAAGCTATTTGACTGATTTTAGTCACTTTCAGGACTTTGTGAAAGTTTTTCTTACTCTTATAAGTTACTTGAAAACTTCAGCATGACTGAAGTACAGTTTCAGTCAACCCACACAAGTATAAAATTGATATCTATGGTCTGTGAGCTGTTTATAACACGTCTAAATTATACAGGAGTCACCCCCATTCTTAAGAATGCTATCTGTCTCACCGATGTGCATTCTTGTATTGATCCACTGTCGGCACAGGACTCACTTCAATCAAAATCTTCTTTAAAAAAACGCAAACGCACATTAAAATAAAGCATCAGAAATCAGGCAGGGCGTGTTAGTTCCAGATTATCTCTCGCATAAACGAAAAATAACATGGGTTTCTATTAATCTGAGCCAAAATAAGCATAAAACACTCAGTGAGGGATTGAGTGATTGGTGCTTTAATGCAGCCCACAGAGTATTTACAGTGGTGTTCTGCTAGGATTAGTTGTGTGAGAGGATTAGTGCAGCTGCATTGCTGCTGTTTTATTTAACTCACAACAGCAAAAGACTAAAAATGAAAGCTGCTTAAACACATTTAGGCTACATGAGAGGCCTGCCCGAATCGTTAAATGAACACGTTTAGCACCGGAGCTGGAAGGGAATGTGCAAAACACACACATGCCTTTTTCACACACTCTATTTTCCTTTTTTAATATCTATAATTTAACAATCTGATTGCCCTTTGCAGCATGGCAACGCTGTGCTCCATTAGTTCAGGCATTGACGTTAAGGAGAGTGCAGCATATGCAGATACTGACAGGATCAACAAAGTGGGGAAACTTACTGAAAGAGGAAAGGATTAATGTGAGAAGACCGGGGGAGAGGGACACAGAGGAAAAGAGACAGAATAAGAGAGATGTGCAGAGGCAGCACATTAATGCTATGCCTTTTCTTTCTGTCTCTCTATCACGCTCTTTCCTTGCATCAGCATTGATCACAGAACATCAGGAAAGTAAAGAGCAACTCATCCATCAGCACACGACTGTGGGGCTGCTGGTGGGAATACTGAAACGGCTCTCCAACGTCAACACTGATTTGCACAAAATGACAATAAAAATGCACACAGCAAACACCAACTTATCCTTAAACCAACAGAAACAGAAGCACTCCAGATTCCTGAAATGCTGAATAACCGCAAACAAAAAGGATTTTCTTCATGAGTCATCCAGTCCAAAAATTATACCAACACTTGCAAACAAGCAAGTGTTTTATTAATCTTTTAACTGTTTTTATTACAAGAAAACGGCATAAAACTGTGAAGTCCGGCAAGTTTTTCGTCTCTCGGCTCTTGTCTATGACACCAAAAGGGAGAAAGTACTCCATGTAATCTTGAAAAGGCTCCAACAGCAAAGATAATTTCAGCTGCTGATAAGAGCGGTGATATTATGGTTTACAGTTGTATTTCAGGATGTCAGGGATCCAGTTTGATGCACTGCCAGCAACAGAACCCCATGTTTGAAAGCAGACAACTAATTTCCCCAATCAGTTTGACCTTGGAGAGTGTGATGCAGTGTGTTTCAGGTAAGGACACACACATACACACTTCAGATTTGTCCAAACTAGGATAGTCAGGTTATCAGAAGTAGCAGAAGAAATACTCAACTTTTTAATTTTTTTTAACTTCTTCATGATTTAAAGATCAGAGCACCAGGGATTAATTTACCAACATTACGAAGACAGACATGTCATGGGTAAGAAAGTTACTGTATATACTTTCATTTTAATTACCGGTAAAACTAAGAAAATCTCTATCCCTAACTAGAAGATAGGCAAAAAAAGAGGAGTCAATTTTGCACAACTTCATGCTCTTCATAAAAAAAAAAAATGAATAAAAACTTACAGGTACTGTAGTTGTCAGCCAGGAGGAGCAAACAGTGAGATGGTTAACTCATTTCAGCAGAAATAAGCTCATATTCAAGCGTTCGACACCAAAAATAGGAACGTTCTTAAACTTTGTCTTTCTTTAAATGTTTCTAACGGCTCCAACAATTTATTACGTCTGCAGATCATGAACAGAAATTGAGATGAGTAATATGAAACATTGCTATTTTAAAACAGTTGTCGCAGCGCTAACAACTTCTGAAATTAATCTTTTCAATCTCGCACCAAATCATAAAAGTCCTTAATGGCAGCTCTGAAAAATGATGCAAAAGTTGCTGGTGAAGTTTTTCATTCATCCCGGTTGTGGTGACACTAACAGGTCTAAAGGTAACTTCTTATGTGAGGGTCTGAAGGATTCAGAGCGGCCCTCTATTATCAGTTTCCTTTCGATCACAACTTTCTATTTCAATAAAATAAAATGTATTAAAATTAAATCCAGTGTCTGTGAACATTAGTTTATGTCAAATTTAAAGACATTGCAAACTACAGTTTGTTGGATTTTTAGACTCAGAACTTTTCATCTATTAATAAACTAGTGAGAAATGTGGATTAAAAACTTTTTTGTGTATTTTTATTTAAACTTTTATTTTACCAGGAAAGCACTCCATTGAGATTATTAATCTCTTTTGCAAGGATGTCCTGGGCAATGTGCAAGTTGCAAATGAGCCATTACAAATACAGCAACACTCTTTATAACAGTAACAGTAATATAAGGTTTTACCAGCTTCAGCCATCAGTTGTAACTGTTCCATTAAATTATTCAATTACATTAATTGTCTTTCTTTGAAATTGGAAGGCTGCCCTTTGTTAGTTTTGTTACCTTTTTGGCTAGGTTTATTTAATGTTCTGTGATTTACTTTTTTGGGGGGTGGGGGTTTCTGTGGTGAGCAGCATGATGGATCAGTGGTTAGCGCTGTTGCCTCACAGCATGAATGTCCTCAATCCCTGGTTTGACCTGGAGTCTTTCTGTGTGGAATTGTATGTTCTCCAGGTTTCTCCAGGTACTCCGGTTTCCTCCCACAGTCCAAAAATCATGTGTTAGGCTGCCTTCAGGTCCAGACCTCATTTGCAAAAGAGATCTGTGATCTCAGTGGAACTTGTCTGGTTAAATAAAAGTTAATAAACAAAATAAATTATTTCATGTTCAGCTCCCCTGTGTTTTTGGTGTCCTCGCTCACTCTTACCCAGTCAGTGTCTCTCACTCATTCAGCACGCCATGCCCACTCTCACGTGTCAGCAATCAGCTCAGCTGCCTCCACTCTCTCATTTCCCTCAGTCCCATATATTCAGTCTATGCCTCACTACTCACCAGCAGAGTATTATTGGCTTTCTGGACACAAAGTGGTATTCCTCACATGAAAGTTTGCTGTCATGTCAGCATTTTTGTTTTGTGTTGAATAAAGTTTTTTAGTTGTTTCTCTGAGCTCCTTGTGTCCATCTGCATTCAGCATCTAGTCCTTCTACAACCATGAAGACGTAATATCCAGCACTATAATAAGAACTGGAGATTCTTTAAGTATTTACTGATCCATCATTAAAGATTACTCTAATCCACTCTAAATTATCATAAAAAACTCAGTCTAAATCAGTCAATTGAATTGAAATAAAATAATAATGTGTATATTTTAATGAAAATTGTCTTGAGCTATCAGACACCCCATGAAATATATATTCTTACCAACTTTGTTTCATTATTTTACAGTTACATCATGTTTTTATTCTAACGGCCACATATTGTTACATCTGCACGACTCTCATCATAGTGTTTCTGCTCCTTACTGTACTGCTTTTAAAGATGAAAATGTGAATGTGCATCCGTGCGCTTTTGTGCCAGCATATATGAGGTTTTTTAATCACAGATAAATATGTTGTATTCATTATTCATTTAGCTTCAAGCAAGCCAAGACTACTGGGAGACACCAAAAGAAGGCTATTCTATTTTAGATTCAGAAAGCAAGCACCACTTGGGAACTGTGTACATGTAACAAAACTCTAAAGCTGTAAAAAAAAAAAAAAGCATAAAAAAGACGGTTACTAGGTTGATATGCGTAGCATTAAATTACCCTGATCTTTCTTGGTGCACAAAGGTTGTGGTAGAAAACAGAAACCTGACAACAATGGAAGCCAGTTTCTATATGTTTGATATTTTAATGTTTCAAAAGGCAGCAACATTTGGCCCATTAGTTTATCTCCAAAGAGCTGATCTTCTGCAGACCCTTCACAATAATGAATCAAAACATGTGCACACGGGAAAGTGAAGAGAAATGGAAATAAAAGGGCTCCAAGGAAGTAGAGCAAAAGAATTTATGGTGCCTGAAGTGTAGCCGTTTACAAATTATACTGGTACATTCATGTTTTCTATGGTTACCTTTAAATATCTGTCATGATCATGTCCTCTGTCCCCTGCCTCTTCATGTCATGTTTTCTGCTCAGTCACTCTGCCACGCCCACTCTGCACTTTCAGCTCATCAGCCCTTATTCACTCTTCCTGACCTTATTTAAGAACTCCTTTCACCGCCCCCCAACCTGCCAGATTATTATACCTCTTCATGGTCCCTGATATCCAGCCGTTCATGTTCATAGACTTGTTTGCCTTCCTTGTCTTGACCTGACGTATGCCTTTTGGATTCCCCGTTTGCCTGCTCCTTGCCTGTATTGGATTACTCTCTCTCTCTGACCACAGTATCGACCTCTCCTTCTGCCACAATGACTACGACGAATGGATTACCCCTTTGGATTTATTATTGTAACTCTGTCCCCCCCTACCTGACCCTGCTGTGTCTCTGGACAGGGTTCTTCAGGTCTCTCCTCCTATGTCACTCTCCTTGGTTCTGCCTTGCAGCTGCGCTTCACCGAGCGAGGCGACATCACCCTGTCCTACTCCTTCAGGTGGCCCCCACCCATCCTGTCTGCAAAGATGGCTCTCACATCCTCCTGCCTGTGAAGACCTGTCACCTCAGTTGGATCCTGACCCCCTCTGCAGCTGCAAAATAAATTAAAAAACTGTTCTTGTTTTTTACTCTTGCTGTCTGGCTGATTCTGAATCCTAAAATCTGAACTTTGACAACATCCTTACAAAAGGGAATCTGCCACTCATTCAAAAATTGTTAAACACAAAGTATCCTCTTTAAAGATTCAGAAAAGCAGAAACCACTCAATCTGTACACACACACACACAAAAAAAGTCAGATTATAAAAACACAACTTTTTTTTCTCCAAAAAATATCCATGACTGTTTTCTTCTTGACTGTCTGTCACTCATTTCCTAATCCCTATTTCTAATTCAGTTAGAAACAAGGAAAATTCAAAATATGCAAATTGACACTGATTGACAACAAAGATGATGTTTAAGTCCAGCTTAGTCTTTTATTGTTGCAAAAGGAGTATTCAAATAAGTGATTTATATTATCCTCTGCTGGGTTTAAATGTACTTAGACATGTACTTGAATTTTAAATAGCTTTAGAACAAGCTCACTGTACTGTCACTGTCTTAAACTTGTGACGAATGGTGAACTTTAAAGCCCTAAAATAAGCCCCTCCAGTCATCCTTGAATCTAATGATAGGAAACTGCATGTACCGGTTCTGCACGTTGCTGCGCATCACAGCTAAAAGGGGGGATTCCAATCTCAATGTGACTTTCTTATCAAATAAAGCCAAAAGCACTGCAGACACAGAAGAGGAAATTTAAATGCGTGTGTCTGTAAGCCTGTGTTCCGATGAATACCAAAGGCGCGTATTGTACAAACACATAAGAACAAAAGCGCTGCGCCACCCACCAGGCAAATACCTCCAGAGGACAAATTGGAAATTGAATCATAAACTATAAAGAGCCAAGGTTGAGTTCAGCTGTGGAAGAAAAGAGAGACGAGATAGAGGTGGAGAAGAGGGAAGAAAGAACAGCTGCATTAAATAAAAGTTGACTCTTTCTCCCTGCCCCTGCAAAAATTCACGCTGTGCTACCTGATTGAAATTTCCTGGTTTAATAGCTGTGAAA
This sequence comes from Nematolebias whitei, assembly GCF_014905685.2. Taxonomy (NCBI): domain Eukaryota; kingdom Metazoa; phylum Chordata; class Actinopteri; order Cyprinodontiformes; family Rivulidae; genus Nematolebias; species Nematolebias whitei. Next base: position 29,868,854 of record NC_056508.1, on the reverse strand, counting down.
TAAAGTAAAAGTTGGGGAAGAGGGAGTATGAAACAGAGGGAGGAAAAGCGGGGAAGGAGTGGAGGTGGAACAACTCAGGAAAGATTTAAACCTAAAAGACCAACAGGTACATGGAGGGAATTATCCTTTAGTTCTTTAAGCTTTCTCTTTAACATTTTAATATTGTGTGTTGTCATTAAAATAAAGTATGTCAAGGGTTTCCTTACATTTACAAATTTACATTTCCACACTTTTCCAGACTCAAATTTCCAACTCAATATATTTTAGGCCATTTTAAACACAACATGAACATGTGACATGTTCATTCAAAGAGGGAGTAAAACAGAGGTGAGTTATAATGTTACATATGATGCAGGGTTTAATTGTTCCATTTCTCTGAGGAAGTCCATTGTGTTTTAGCCTATTTCTTTGTGTTCATGTGTGTGTTGGCAAAATGTCTCATGCACCACAAGAAATATTTGAATGAAACTCTCAGGAAGTAATAACTGAATATACATCTACAACTGATACATTTTTAAATCAACCCATTTCACGATGGCTGCCATAGCCAACTGAACTTAAGAAACAACACAAAAAGGCTTTGACTCAGTCAGTTTTTGCAGATACCAAGCAGAAAATTGGTGTGGTCGTTGCTGAGAAAGACTTTTGAGAGATTACAGATTGCACAAGAACTTATTTTCAGATTTTACCAATAATGATTCAAAGACAACTCTGTCTGTTAGCAAAATATCTCATGAACCACTGGGCAAATGGTACTGAAACCGCCACAACATAGTCAGAGGATGTACATCTACAAATGATTAACTGTTGAAGCCAATTCAATTCAAGGTGATTGCCACAGCCAACTGATATTAAAAAGTGAGTCGATTGTACAAATATTGTGTTAAAGTTATGAGGTGAAAGCTGACAGACATTCATGTCACATATTCTAAGCACTAGCTTCATGCAATATCAAATATATTGCAGTATTAGAATTAGCATTACATAAGAGTCATTCATACCAAAATACTCTGAACAGGACATCTTGAAATATTGCATGAGACTGTGAAAACAGCTTCAACACAATTTCTAAATGTAATATATGATCTTAATTTAAAATTCTGGCATGAAAATTGGAAGGGAAATGCATTTCTTCAACAAATATTAGGTTTTATAAGTTGATTGTAATGAGAAGATTTGAGCTGCATGTATATGCTCATTTGGTAAAATTCCAATATAATCAATAACTATTATAAACTATTGTTTTCTTGCTTTTTTTAAGATACTCTTTTGTGTCTAAACCAGAATTCTAAAAGCTATATTTTTGCAGCTTTTTAATTTGTTTACATACTTTTCAAATCTGTAAAGTGACTATCACAATTAACAGATTGTCACTTCAGGTGACAGGGAAAGCTTTTTTTTTTTTTTTTAACCAAACCTCTAATAACATGGTTAACAATCCTATTCTTCTATTGAACCTCACTGACAGGATAAATAAAGATTTTGCTTTTGCAGAAGAAACCCAACCAATTGACCACTCTAGTTCTGTGCAGGGTGAGCTGGCAAGCCAACAGGTAATGATTTGCTCTAATAAAAGCAATGAGAGGGCTTCAGGACAGTAATAGTGCCATGTAGAGGAAGGGATATCTTCATTTACACCAATTATTCTGTGACCAGACCAGTTTAATCCAGAGTACTGTAAAAGAGCTGAAAAAGCTCTCAAACGTCAACTTTTTTTATAAGCACGTGAGCAACATAAATGCACATTTTAACTGTATTTTTAGGATGTCTTAATGACATGTTCAGGTTTTGATCCATTCACAGCAGGATTACAGTACTGCAATGCCCTTCTTGTACATGTTTTGGGAAACTTCTTCCCAGTTTACTGAGATCAGTGTGACAGGACAGTGCCTCACTGGGCTGCTCCTGTTGGCAACTAGTCACATTCACTTCCAAAATGTTTGAAGACATTTTCAATTTTCTTGTGTGAGAGGAAGAAGCTAGCAGGTCTTCATGATTGAGTTTTGAAAAGTTCAAGTTCAAGAATCTTTATTATCCCCAAGGGGCAATTTGTTTCACAGTCAGTAGGCACACAAAACATCCATACTACACAAGACATTAAGACATTTCAATAACTAGAGAAATCATCTGTGTTCGTTGAGAAGTCTGATCACTACAGGGATGAAAGAGTTTTTCAGTCTGTTCGTCCTACATCTGGGCTGCAGATACCTGCAACCTGAACTCACCATGGAGCGGTGATCAGGATCTGCCAGAATCAGCCTGGCCTTGTCCACTGACCAATTTTCAAAAAATATTTTTTTTAATTTTTAAAAATGAATAAAAATGATCAGTTTTGTTCTACTTAATAAACATTTTAATTAATTAATTAACTGCAATTTTAGCCCCCAAATTAAAAAAATTGTAATTTAAACATAATTTAAAATGTTAACGTCTTCCCATAACACATCAGAGCCTCCAATCACCATCAGCAGGGAGGCTGTGAGGATGGAGCTCAGATGTTTACATCCAGGCAAGTCCGCAGGTCCAGCTGGATTAAGTCCCAAACTCCTGAAAGGATGTGCAGCTCAGCTGTGTGATGTTTTTTCAGCACATTTTTCACCTGAGTATGAGCAGGATGGTCCCTGCTCTGTGGAAAACAACATGCCTGGTCCCGGTGCCGAAAAATAACCACCCAAACTCACACAGTGACTACAGACCTGTGGCCTTGACATCACATGCCATGAAGTTGCTGGAGAGGCTGGCCCTGAAGCACGTCAGATCAGCGGTGGAACCATACCTGGATCCCCTGCAGTTCTCATTCCAGCCACGCATCTGAGTTAATGACACCATTGTCTACCTGCTGCACAGAGCCTACACTCACCTGGACAGGGCAGACAGCACTGTAAGAGTCATGTTTTTCGACTTTACACCATAAGACCTGCTCTACTCTGCAGTAACCTCCTGGACATGCAGGTGAATGACTCGCTGGTCACCTGGATCAGAGACTACCTCACATGTCGACCACAGTATGCGAGGCTGCAGAACGCCACCTTGGACACCATACTGAGCAGCACAGGGACTCCTCAGAGGACAGTCCTCTCACTGTTTCTGTTCACCCTCTACACCTCGGACTTCAGGTACAACTCACAATCCTGCTTTCTGCAGAAGTTCTCGGATGACTCTGTCATTGTGAGCTGCATCACTGGTGACCAGGAAGCTGAATACAGAGGTGTGGTGGACAGAACCACCTGCAACTAAACGTTGGAAAAACTAAAGAGGTGCAGGTGGACTACAGGAAGAAGATCAGCCCTCTATCAACATCAAGGGTACTAAGGTGAACACTGTGGACTCCTACAAGTACATGGGGGTCCACCTAGACAATAAACTGGACTGGACAGCAGAGGATGCTGAGGAAACGGCTCCAGATCCTGAACAACACATCACACCCCCTGCATGACACCCTGGACTCTTACTGCAGCACCTTCAGTCGTAGACTGAGACCACCGAGTTGCTCCACAGAACGCCACAGGAAGTCCTTCCTCTCTGTGGCTATCACGTTTTTCAACCCCTCCCCCTTTCTGCACATAGGACAATAAAATTAATCCTGTACTAGAATAAACACTTTAATGTTTCTGTCTGCACCTGACTTGTTTTAGAACTTAATTACTGGTATTTTTATATTCTCTGTTATTTTATTTTTTATTTTTTATCTTGTGTGATTCCTTGTGTATTTTCCTTTGTACTGAAATTCTGGCACAACAATTTGCTGCAAGATCAATAAAGTTCTATCTTATTTTAACTTATATTACTGTATATTATATTCAACATAACATCTATTTTTTTTTTTTTGACCTTTAGAATCACTGATAATAAAACAAAACAAAATGCAAATCTAAAAATACTCAGATCCATGAACAGTATCTGGTTGGTCTTTAGTATACAGGCACTCCTGCACAGTCCACTTGTGTTTCCATGTCACCACGTTTTGTTTTTAGTTTTAGGCAGAGGCCATGAATCATGCTCGCTCGTAGCAAAGTGCATCTCGCTGCCTGCCGTCACCTTTCTACTGGCACAGATAAGCATTTTCTGCACTTGGTAGAGGAAAAAAAAGCCCCCACAGCTGTACACACACAAACACACCAACCCCTCTGCTACAGTAAGAAAAACATTTGTGTTGCTTTGTCACTTTCCTGTTGAGTATTTCAGCAATCCTGGCAGACAAATAGTTTTTTCTTCTACTTTTTTTTGAACATGTGAAAAGAATCATGTCTATGTAGAAGAGAGAAGAGAAGATTATTTTGTGTTTGGCCACAGAAGGTCAGAGTTGGTTATCAGATACACTCCTGGCACATGGTTTAAAAAAAAAGTGCATTACCAAGGACAAAATGATTTGTGAAGGTGGAAATATGCAAATTCATTAACTTGGAATTTGTGAACAACACTGACTGAAGTGGAACTGGTGGGGTGAGAGGTGTGGGGAGTGAGCCCAAGGCTATCCAGCTCTCATAATGATGAAGAAATGAAGAGATGTTGAATAACATGTGTATCAGTTTTAATGAAGCAGGAGTCTCAAAGTCAATTTTGTCTGAGAACCAGAATGACAAAATATATTTGTCATTTGAAAAAATGTGGGCAATTTAACTCCTGTCCGAAAACCAGAACATCATAAGAAAACCTCCCAACTCCTCAAGATTTGCTCAATATTTGGATGCCAGAGCTAAAATCTTAAATGATCAAGTTAGTCCTTATTAAAATTATAACTCAAAATATTAAATAATCACTTTAAATAAATGTGCTCATGTTTTTATAAGTGATGAGAACTGTAAGTTAGCATGAAGTCTTATTAGGATGAATTTGCAGTACATTAAAGCATAAAGGTTTCATTTGGGACTTGAAAGTTGTTCTTTGGGTTTTCCAAATGGACTTTTTTTATGTGATTTTAGATTTCCAGTGGAAAGTTGAGTTCATTAAATAACTTTTTTTTTTTTATCCATACATGCACAGAACAAGCAAAGATTGAAACTTTTTGCAAAAAAGTCTCTGAGATTCCAATACTGGCTCATTGCGGAAGTAGTGGCGCAGAGGTTAAGAAGGTGGTCATGTGATCGGAAGGTCGCTGTTTCAACTTCCTGGACCGGCAACATCAAAATGTGGGTGGAAAAGATGAAACACCCACACCTGCCTCCACCCTCATTTGCTCACTTTGGGCCCTTGATCAAGGCCCTTACCCCCCACCATCTGCTCCCAAATAGGTCTCTCTTGAAAATGAATCCTCGTGACTCAATTAGACTACCTGTATAAATAAAAATTAATTAATAATTAAGAATCATTACAAAGCCTATGCGTCCCTGCAAGTACTTGGGGATGCAAAGCCCGACCCAGATTTCAAACTTGTTGTTGGACCTGAGACAAGCAGTATGTTTGTCACAATGGCTTAGCTTAAACTAAGCTGTGTTTAAACTCTTTGCTGGTTGTGTAGGGGTGAGATTTTTTTCATTCAACCTTTATTTATACAGCCACAAGGACTCATTTCAAAGAGAGACTTGTTTTAAAAAGGACACAGACAACAACAGTAGAATCATTACAAAAGCATATAAAATTAAAAATAAATGGAAGAATGTATGTTAAAAAATTAAACAAAAACAGCTACAGTGTAAAGCGATGTAAAAACTAAAAACAGGAAAATGTCTTAGACCCACTTTCATCACCATTCTGCGAGTTCAAGCTGCACCAGACTCAGCAGGTCTGTTCAAGACCAGCAGGGATATCAAGCACCAGAAGAGTCTTATTGTTACTGTTTCTTTTCTTCTATTGTTTTAGTCATTTTGACATTTTATTTCTCTTAATCATATTGTCACAATAAGCAGCAAAAAAAAAGAAGCCAATTTACTGTTCTATTGTGCATGCCGATACCAGATGGCAAGAAGTATAGCTAAAATTTACAAGAGTAAATCAATTTGTGGTGGCTTGAACCTGCATGTATGGGTGGAAGTAAACCCTCTTTTAGTGTACTGGGTAGTATTTGTTGGCAATGGTTTTACATGACACTCCATCTTGCCTGAGTCCAAAACAGTATTTAAAACTTGAAAACAAGTTTTAATCTGTCATCCAGTCCCTCTCGAAACAGTACCCCAGGCACATATTTCACTTTGTTTTGAAATGCTCTGTCCCACTACTAGTGTGTTTACTGGCATTTTAATGGACCTTTAATATTTTAGCTCTGATGTGTCCAATTTTATGTTAATGAACTACATGAATTTTTGTCTACCTGTTTAAATAAATGGGTCATACTAATTCGTGTGCAATGAAAACTGTAAACATATTTTCCTCTGCACCACAAAAACACAATAAATATGTTGAAATTTAAAAAAAAACTTACATAAAAATGACTGCGATCCTGATGACAGTTATCGTCATGTTTCTCCCCCTCACATACAAACTGTAACTCTTAGTGTTCTCCATCTTTTGACCAGTGCATTAAAGTGTAAAGGATTGCTTTGATGTTTGTCAGCATGAAAAATTTCACATTTATAATTTTCGACTTGAATTTTTCACAAGCCATATGGAGCTTTGTTGCAGACTCGGCACGGAGTTCAGCTTTAGTGTGGAGCAACATCTAAGGAGGGCAGACAACCTGTCTCCAAGCATCACATTAGAGAGCCTTTTTGAGCGTGCGTGCCTACGTGTATGTGTGTGTGGTTTTGCATATGCATTCATTGCTGTCTGTTTGCTTGACCACACGTTCCTCTGAGTTTGTGTAAGAACCCGTAGACTCATATATCTTTGTCCTTATAGCTCTTTTTCCCCCTTCTTGGCAGTCCCAATGCCTCTCAGAGCAAGTCGAGTTCTCACTAGTCTCTAATTAAAGGGGATGTATTGAGACTGCAGCCTATAGACCGAGGATCAATGACTCGACAGTGTGTGGTAAAGTGATCAACGTAATCGCTGTTCCGCTTTGCTTTAAAGTCCAAACCAAGCTGTTTTGCCAAGACTATTGGCAAAGTCACTGAGACATTTAACGAAGGACTGGACAGCCTACATACAAGATGTCTCCATCAGCGGAGATCTGTGGTTTACTACTAAGAGTTTTAGAACTTTAGGGCCTTGTATATGAAAGAGCAAGCAGCTTTTTTACATAAATTGGCATACAGACAAAATTTGAATTGTACATGTGGACAAAAAAAAATAGATATATCATCATGCACATGCATGTGTTTGTGCACTTTTCCTTTACATAATTGATGTGGAATGGAGCACAGCTGTGTGTGCCACTGGAACACCCCTGTCCCTTCCTTTTACAAATTAGTGTAAATTCATGGCAGGCTTACAACCTGTGTTCAAATAACCATGGTAAAGGTATTGAGTAAGTCCCCCCAAAAATATTACTGATAGTTCAAGAGTTGTACTTTGTCGAAGGTGGATATAAATTGTATTTGGTAGTCATTAATCTGGTTGGTTGTAATAAGAGAAAAAGAAAAAAGTGGCTGCAGGTGGCAGATGCTTTTACTGCAGCAGGATCCAAATTTTGGTCATTGCCTATTTTTATTTTTTTAAGTGGCCTGATGTCATAGTTGAAATCAAGAAATGAGGCGCTGCACATCCACAGAGCATTCCATCCACAATATAGGAGAATTTGACATATAGAAACGTTAATGT
>NC_056508.1:29850820-29858219 GCF_014905685.2 Nematolebias whitei | reverse complement strand
AGCACACACACACACACACACACACACACACACATATCCAACACACTCACATACATAACTGCTTCCAGACACAACAACAGATTTTAGATGTTATGGATAAAAAAAACAACAACAACAAAAAAAACTCATATCCTTGTTGCTTTATTTATCTCTCACCTGCTATCTGTGTGTTTTCATCGATTTGTGCAGACTTCAACAGTTCTCATTAACATTTTTTTTTTTTTTAAACTAGCAAAACAGGAGAATCAGGAACAGATCCAACCCTATTTCTATCATGGGAGTAGAAGTGGAGGTGGTGGAGAAGTATAAATAACTTGGAGTTCACCTGGACAATAGACTGGACTGGAAATGCAACAATAAAACCGTCTACAAGAAGGGACAGAGCAGACTGTACTTCTTGAGGAAGCTGAAGTCCTTCAACGTTTGCAGCAAGATGCTGCATATCTTCTATAAGTCTGTTGTAGAGAGCGCCATCTCTTCTGCCATTTTCTGCTGGGGCAGCAGCACCAGAGCAAGTGACTTAAAAAAGATCAACAAGCTCATAAAGAAGGCTGGCTCAGTTCTGGGGACTCCTCTAGAACCTTTGGAGATGATTGTACAAAGAAGGATTCTCCATAAAATGAAGAACATTATAGACAACCCTCAGCATCCTCTTCATCAGACTGTCATACAACAACAAAGTGTCTTCAGTCAGAGGCTTCTTCAAATCCGTTGTAGGACAGACCGCTACAAGAGATCCTTCCTGCCCACAGCCATCAGCATCTAGAACAACTCATTAATGAAACCAGGATGATGAGTTACCACAACATATCATTTCCCTCTGGGATTAATAAAGTATTTTTGAATTGAATTGACCATACTAAGAGCATCTACTGTATATGTCTTTTTCACCAGCCCTCTTTTTATGAAAATATTTGCCCTTGTCTTGTCAAGAATCTCTCTTTGAGATCAGGGGATAATACCTGACAGCCAGAAAGCAGCAGAATCTGTTTCACCCACAAACAGATGCAAAACACAAACACACAAAGCCTAGCTACACATTTCAGCAAGGACACCAATTCTCAGTACAATGCACACAATCCATAAAGAGCCTGGTAATAATAAAATTATAAGAAATTCTCAATTTCCTCACTGAAGGCCAAAGGACCAGTGTGTTCATCTGAGATTAATTATTTTCCAGAGAAAAGAAGAAATGACTGATCATTTTCTTTTTCAGTCGGCTTCTAATGGAATACCTATATAGAGCTGTGCAATATTCTGACTAATATTCTAGAATTTTTTTTTTTTAAAACAGGCCAATTTCAAAAGTCAATTTAACAAAATAAAAACTGAAAAAACGTCAATGTTTGACTATATTCTCACAACAACTTTTTTTCCTGCAGCTTTACTCATCCAGCTTCTCCTGCCAGTCAGATCACTACATTATCCTCTCCGTTGGTAACTTGGGTTCAGAGTTCTGTTCTTTGTGATTTTCTGTGCATGCAGAATAAATTTTAGCATAGAGAAATACAGCTCCTGGTACACATCTCCCGAACGAAAAATACAATTATGGATCTGGTGAGCTGGACTTTCAACGCAATCGACAAAATCTTTTCAACAAAACGACAGGGTCCTGGAGAACCCTCTTGTCCGGCTGAGACTCACGCTGTAGGGTACATCAGAGATCCGTGGGGAATTTGGCAGCTGATGTGTCTCTCAGTTCTGTCTCAGGAGGATGCTGAAGACATTTATATATTTGGTTTTATGATAGCAGGAGTTCTTTGACATTGGCGGGGCTCTGTTTTATCAACTTTTGAAGAAGACTTAGGCAGCAGTTTCGGCCATGATAAAGCTTCCGAGTCAGTGTGAAGGTTTGGTTCATGCTATGAATATGCAAAATCAGCTCATTTTCAAGCTAAACAATAAGATGGAGGCGATTTGTGAGAATCGCAGGCCACCTGCCGCTCCTAGGACTCGTCAGCATGATGGGATCGACCTTGAGGAAGGCTCGTAACAGAGCAGTGAAGTGGAATGCCCATAAATTTGGGCATTTTGGACTGGACTCTTCCAGCAGGACTCAAGGCAGATGAGAAAAAGAAAAAAAAACTGTCTGCCTGAAGAAAAATCAACAATCGTGGCTTATCTGAATTTGACTCCCCCGTTTGACCTCAGATACGAGCTGCCTATCAAATTTCTCCTGGGACATGGGTAACTAGGGACAAAGCTTCATCTATCACATCTAATCAAGCTAACGTCAGCATAAATGTACATAACCAGATCTAATCTGTCATCAGTTTGCCACACTCCTACCCAGGTCATGTGCTTATGAACAGACAATCATTTTCATTTAAAACATTGTTCAGTAAACAACAATTATTAAAAACATAAGCAGAAAACATAAAATCAGCTCTACGCCTAATTCACTTTTGCCCAGCAGTATCTATTACATTTTGAAGTTTGCTTTATTTGAACTCCAATAATGGTCATTCAGGTCATCTGGACAGTTTCTTTATGTGGAAAGATGTTTCGCCCTCTATCCGGAGGGCTTCATCAGTCTGAGGAGTCCCAAGCAAAATGTTTTCCCCACTAAGCAGTACACTCCTTTATTGGACCAACCAGTTTGCTGGTGATAAGATGGTTTCTGGGGGCTGTCCTGTCCCCTGTCGACTCCTCACAGGCAGGCAGCCACAGCCAAAGTGGTTAAAGACACTTGGTTGAGACACTTAAATTGTCTGACTGACCATTATTGGATTTTGTACCTGGATGATTGAGCATGAACTTTGATGTATTTATTTGAACTGTTTAACTTTTTGTTGATGATTAAGAATTACAAAACTGCAGCTAATAAAACTGGTGTGGAGTCATCTCGTGCGTGCACCCATATCCTAAAAATGTCAACGATTTGTAAGTTGAGTATTACCACAGACAAATGATAAATACAGTTTTAAAAAAGTTCCTGTTAGTATACAGATGGCACATTCATAGTGCTCCTCAATAAACATTTTCCCATAGAGAAATGAGGTTTTCAACAAGAGATGATCACTGACAACCATCGAGGCAAACAGTCTGAGCCTGAGCCTTTTCATGCAGTGATCCACCCACTTGGCCAACATTAGCAGGATATCACATAGTTGGAAAATACTAATACATGGACATATTGCTCTTTATCTGTGCTGATTTTGTTTTAGTGAGTCACCCCACCATCCTATTGGGACTGCCTAAAGAAAGAAAGCATCATGAATGTAGAAGACTTTGTAACAGGAATATTTATAATACATTTTCCTGTTTTTTTTAATAACTTTGTTTAGTGAGTGTTGAAGCTGGCGACCTGCCTCTGTGGTCCTATATTTCATTGTAGATCTAACCTCAACGTTCCCTCAGGTAGCACACAGTCTATTCACTATAACTTTATAACACATGAAAAGAAATTGGCTGCAGAGGATCCCCGCGGTGGTAATCTACAAGAGATCCAACACTGTGGGTGTTGTAAACACGCAACCACCAACTGGCAGCAATATTTACGAGACACACAAGCAGATATACGGACATAAATCCTTACCTGTGTGGCTCCTGTGTGCATGCGTGAGGGAGGCCAGACAAAGTGATAGCAGTAGACTCCATACACCTACTCCACAAATCCAAGGACCCCATTCCCGCATTCTGGCAAGAAAAAAGTTAGGGAACAAAAATAATTAGTTTGTCCACTACTTTGGGTCAATACACAACCCCTGATCTTTAAATAATACACTACAGCAATAACATTTGGTGAGGTGTTGCCCTTTTCTACTGACACCAGAAGCTCTGAGTTTTCACTTTGAGAGATAACTTTATCCAGATGTTTCCCATCTTTTTCTTTCAATGATTTGTGCAAAGTGATGGTCATCAAATGTAGCAATCGTTCTACACTTTGATTTAACCAAATGTTCACATTAATGCATCATTGTTTACATTTGATCTGTGTAGAATTATTATAAATACATTTAATATTCTAATTTTAATATTCTTAATATAATAAATTATTTAATTTCATATAATTACAGTTTTATACAGTATTGTAGCGCTTCAGACAATTTTAAGATACATTTAGATCTCATTGTCATTACCCAAATAATACCAGTCATCCTTAACATAGCATTTATTAGTTTAGGTCTCAGACAGAATGCTGTTGGTTAGACTTCTCTGCTGGTGTAAACACAATCAGGATTCCTTACTTACATTTTAGTATGATTTTGCATTTATTAATATTATTTTGAAATGTCTGTTCTCTACATTGCATAGCTTTTCTCCTGGTTGCACAGCTTCCAGTAGCATATGTTCATTTTTTTTTTCCAATCATATTTCGACTATCATGTGTTGCTAGGGTCAAATAAATCTGCCTCGAAGCCTTCAGAATCAACAGTGCAGACACCTGCAGGTTCAAACAAATGGTAGTATAACTGTTGCTTTAACCAATCTGATTTTGAGTTGGTGATACTGGGGCCTTCTAGAAGGCATTAGACAACATCAGCAATTTCATGTTGTTTGATTGGATGATGAGAGAGCGTACTGGTTGACACTAGGATGAATCTGTTGCGTCTTGTACAAGCTAAATGTCAAGTGGACAGTCTCAGCCCTAAAACAAATTAAAACTTATGCCAGAAACATGACAGGGCAGGCTCCACTTTCAGCATTAAATTTCATGGTGATGGAAAAGGACTTATTGTTGAAATGGAAACTCCATGATGACCTGTAGGACAGAGGAACCAAATAGTTCTTGAGGAAATAAAGGAGGGTTGGGTTTGTGTACAAATATTCAAAACTCTTGCTGAGTAAAATGCATTTTATTCAATTGTTTTTATGTTTTTGTCAATTTATTACATCATATTAATGCTTTTGATTAATATGTGATGCAGCTGTGGCTGCAGTTGAAGGAAACTTGTTGAATTGTGTTGTTAATAAAAATTTTTTCTTCCATAATGGAATTCATTCTTGCTACGAGACACCTGTCTGTGATGCAGGACCAAATTATTCAGCTTTTCTGTGTATTATTGATGGTTTCTGCAGCTGTGGCATCATAAAGACGGTATAAAGAGGAGGATAAAGTCAGGCAGCAGGACATAATTGAAGGTCTATGTGTAAAATGCACAGCCTAGAGGAAATAAAACATTAATAATTTTTTGCAAATATTATTTTCTTTCGGCTACTCTCTTCTTCAGGGGTCGCCACAGTGAACTGTCACACAAAGACTTGGCAATTATTGTTTATGCAAGATGCCCTTCCTGATGCAACCACAGACCACTGAGCTACCACAGCCCTTCATGTGGAGCAGAGAGCTACTATCTAGGGTGCCCAGGGGAGCAGATGGGGGTTAAGGGCCTTGCTCAGGGCCCCAGAGTGGGACAAATGAGAGTGGAGGCAGGTGTGGGTGTTTCACCTTCACCTACATTTTGAGATTGTCAGAACAGTTGAACTGGCGATCTTCTGATTACAGGTCCACCTTCTCTAGCCTCTGCACCACCACTCCCCCTTGCATTTATTTGCAAATTAATTAATTAATTTGCACCACTGTGAACATTTATTGAGATATTTGAATGTGCGGTAACAGAAAGTGATGACCAAGTGGAACTCCTGCATGTGAACAGGTTATTGCTATAATGGATAACACACAGACAATATAAAATAATCTGATTCTTTAGATTCCTTTGAGTTCAAATAAGATTGTTCCAACAAGGACCAGAGAGTTCCTCTTTGATGTCATTCCCTGTTTCACTTTAGCCACGCCAAATAATAAAATTAGCATGCCAGTTATGTGACAAAATGGATAAAGTTATGTGTATTATTTCAAATTTCCTAAATAATAAAATGTTTTCTTCCATGTTATGTATTTGTGGGAATCATGTCACAGATTCTTTAATAACTTCTTGTGATTGTGCATGTTTCAGTCTGATCCAAAATTATTTATCTTTTTCACGCCAAATAACTAAATTTCTGTAGTTTGCCACAAATCAAAACCCAGAGGTCATTTCTTATCACTAATTAAGATGCATTCAAGTGAAACAAAAGGTTGAGCTGTTTAAGTAGTGGCTACCACAGCAGAAATTTTCAACACAAATATGCCAGACACTAATTTTAAACGCCTTAACATTGTTTTTAAAAATACGAAATAAGACCCATATGAGTCAGCACAAAGAATTAGTTCAGCAAAAGAAAAATCTTATTCAGTAACACTGGTTTATAAATAGAAATGTTTTGTATTATATTATTCTGCAGGTAATGCAAAATGATGAGTAAACCCTCAAAAAAAATCTCCCTGCCTAAATGTTGGCTTTTGTTCTCACTGAAGTGAGGGGATGCATAGAAAACAAGTACTTTATATTCTGAGCACTGAGTAGAACATAAACCTCCACAACAGACAAACAAGCACTCTTTTTTTTCCCACCAGGAGAACAATTTAGTCAGTTTCTTTGTGTATGTTTGTGCTTTTATGTGAAAAAATGACAAGAAGAAACAACGTCTAAAGTATATGTATGAGACAACATACAATGTAGAGAGCAGCTTGCCATCTGTTGTATCTTTTTACATGATTTATTCACATTTAAACAAACAGAGTGGAGTTGAGAGGATGTACTAAATTTGCTCCAGACACTGCACTACAGTCTACTCCGCTTCTCCTCTTGGTCACATTGCAAACAAAAAAAAAAAAAAAAAAATCTGCACCTTCAGGCAAGAGTAGATTTCTATGTTGTTTTTGATAAGGGTTGCTTTGCAATGATCTAATTGAACATGATCTTTTCTAGTACTTCAGAACCACTTGTTTTATTGTTGAAAGAAAAGCCTGCAAAAGCTTTCACACCAAATTAGAGCAGCAGCCAGACTGTGTGATACAGCTGCTGAGTATAAAACGTAGTTTCTCAAAAATAACAAAAAAAAACAAGAAAACTTTGTCACTCGTTAAATGTCTTTTACGGTGCTGAATTACGCTTCTTGCAAAGCCAAAAAAGGTGTCAGAGAACTAAAGAACCAACTAACTAAAAATATGCATACTGTGAAATCCTTTTTTAAAGGACATGAGCAGATTAAGTTGATACTGAAGAGAATACGCACACCTGGTTGAAGCTGAATATGAGCAGATGCTTTTATTTGTGCACATGCCCTACGTCTAATACAGGCTGCCTACACACACACGCATGTGTGCGTGTGTGTATTTGCCACAAGGAAGTTTGTGTTAAGTCCTGGCTGGAGTTCTGAGCTTGGTGTGTGACTCATCTGGCCATGCAGCCAGGCATTTTTAGAACTGTAAAAAGCTGCAAAGCCAAAGCTTTCTGTAGTCAAAGGTCATCCCACTCTTACATGCACACACACTCACACACAACATATATATATATATATATATATATATATATATATATATATGTATATGTATATGTATGTATGTATGTAT
>NC_056508.1:29842574-29847820 GCF_014905685.2 Nematolebias whitei | reverse complement strand
TGTTGTGGTATTTAACTCCGAGCTGCTTCTAAATAAGAAACTCATGCAGACCGTTGTGTGGCTGGTGTTTCATGCATATCATAAAGCTGATGGTGGTTTCTTTTGTTGTACCAAATGTAAACAATCATCTAATGCAAAAGCTACAACGTTAAATAAGAAATGTTTGGGGGAGTGGTGGCGCAGAGGTTAGAGAGGTGGACCTGTGATCCGAAAATCGCCGGTTCACTCCCCGGCCCCGACAACATTAAAATTGTGGGTGGGGTAGGTGAAGCACCCACACTTGCCCCCACTCTCATTCGCCCCACTCTGGGCCCATGAGCAAGGCCCTTAATCCCCAAAACAGGTCTCTCTTGAAAATGAGTTCTCATGGTTCAATGAGACTACCTGTAAAAATAAAGGATAAATGAAAAAATTGATAATTAAAAAAAAAGCTTTCACTTGAATCAATATGAAATGTTTGAGTTCAGATGGTGTTATGTGGCTGAGGCACATTATTATTACTATTTCATCATTTGGACATATTTTAGGTTTTGGATTGACTAATTAATCCTTAAATGTTTTAAGTTGTGTCGTGTTCCGCCCGCCCATGAATAGGCTGGTTCCAGAGAGCTCGCTCTCTCTTTTTGGGCTCATTTTGTTTTGTTCTGGCCGCCTCCCTTTTATTTTGTTTGTTTGTTTATTTTTCATCTCGCTGTTCCTCACCAGGATGAGTTTCAACTGTGCCAGCTGTAGCCACCGGCCTCAGCCTGCCAAGGCAGTTTTTTGTTAACTTTTGTCTTTGTAACTTTGGCCTGATGGGACCAGTTGTCATGTTTTCACTTTTTCTTTTGCAATAGATGTTTTTATAGTTTTTTTTTTTTTTCTAGTTTTAGGCCGGTACCAGCAGCATCTTCGACGGCCCTGCATAGGGTTGGCCTGCTGTGGTATCTTTTTGTTCTGTTTAACTGGCTCACCAGGTCCACCTGTAAGTTAGTACTTTATGTTTTTGGTTGGACACGGAAATTGATGGTTCATAATCTTTTTTTTTCTTCTCTTTCCCTAGCAGGAAGTCATTTAAATAAATTGAACATTTGAACGCTCATGTATGAGTCCATGTCCTCCTTAATATGTTGTGCCCTAGTTGGACATAACAGAAAAAAACAATTGTTCTAGATATATTTTCTGTTTAGCTAGACTTTCTTTATTGAAAACTATACTCTGATTCTCTAAACTGAAATGACATTGACTCCTTACTGCAGGTAATGTATTAACTTTTGATGACCACATCACAAAATCCCACTTAAAAAATGTAAAACCTATCTCTTTAAAATCACCATGAATTTCTATGAGCAATTGTTTTTGCGCTATTGCAATATTTCCTTTACAAAGCTGTTTAAAATTCTGATACCTGACACAAGTCTGAAAGCAGCAGTAATAAAGCAGGAGGAGAAGGAGAATTAAACAGTGTCTGCATACGAATTTCAAAGTAATTATGGATTTTACAGCTTGCTAATCAGAGCAGATGCTCCTGCACTGTCACTGTAAGCTGAGCAAATCGTTTATATTGCTTCTTCTTGCCAAGAAACAACATACAAACTGTTACCATGGTTGTGTAATATACTCAGATAAACTTTATGTCGCTAATCAGATTTAAAGATGCATCTGAAGAAAGAGTAAACATGCATGCGCGTTCTTTGCACATGACTGAATATGTCGAGGTTTTCCCGCTCGCTGTGTGTGTGTCAGGAGAAAGACACCTCCACACAGAGAGGATGTGTGTGTGTCTAGTTGATATTCCAGGGTGGCTTGTTGTGACTGTGGTTTCCCACAATTCTTATCAGAGCTGTGATCACAGAAAACCGGTCTCCTCTAATAGAACACATCCCTCCCTCACACTATCAGGGACTTACACACACTCACACACACACACAGTCATCTGCCTCATGTTTCTCTGATGGCGATTCCTTTCCCTTAGTCCAATTCAAATTTGGTGTAGTCTTCAAGACAAGTGCAGCCAGGAACATAGATGCAATGTGGAACAATCTGAAGTAAATATGTCTGCCTTATGAATAAATAAATAAGAGGGTTTTTTTTTTTTTTTTGAAACCCTGCTCACAACCAGTAAAGGAAATCTGCCTGGGGATGGATAAAACAATTGCTGGCTTAGAACAACTAAAAACAAAGAATAGAAAATGCTGTTACAAATACACCACAAAGCACCGGGGAGAGAAAGACATGCAATATTCAGTGGAGAGAGCAGAGAGGTCGACATTTTGAGGATTTGGTGATGGGATAAGAAGAGTAAAAAAAGCAAATGGCTGCCAGGTCCTGCTTGAGTTTGGCTGTTTCAGGCTGCTGTTTCACTTCTCTAATGGGAATACTTGTTTTGTGACAAAAAAAAAAAGCCTAATTGACAAGTGACTGACGTAAGTCACAAGTATATGTGCTGTTTGCTCATGTTAAAGCCGCATGGCACTTCTGTAGCTGGGAGGTAGATGTTCGTGCTGAGGAATGCACCACAGAGAAGGAGAAAGGCAGAAGAAAAAATACTTTGATAACAAAAATCTTTTTTTTTTTCAGATTTTGGCCTAGCTTCATACTGGGAAATGTGTCCTAGTTAGTAGCCTGTTTCTCAGTGTGTGTGTATGTGTGTGTGTGTGCACTCAAACATTCCTACTCTACTAATGAAGAACCTGCCTTCTCACTTGGGATTTCACTCCCCTTATATATATATTTTTTTCTCTTCTATACCTTTAACATGTCATTTTATCTTATCTTCTTCCTTTCCTTACACGTTCCTATGACAGCTTCTAGTCTCCAGAGATGAAACATTTGAAGCGTTTCACTCAAGCATACCCAGACTGGCAAATTCAAAACCCTAAGACACACAAGAACATAAGCAAAGTGGAAAAAAAAACAAAAAAAACAAGTGCCTTTCCTAAAACAAGCCCACTGAAGTAAGTATACTGCCACACAATGCAGATAAAATGTGGAGTTAAAATAATATAAATGTAAATTCAAACTGTCAGCTGCAATGATTATCAAATCCTTAGTGCACCTATGATCCATACTGCGCAGACTGATAAGCAAATATGACAACTCCAACTGTCCAATTGTAACTGACATCAATTATTTTATTTAAACTCACCAGATTTCAGTTGGTGTGTCAATCTTTTTATACAGCATTAAGGCTCAACAAACTGTCTTCTTATTGTGAACAAAGTAAATCAACATGTCCAGGTTCTTAGCCTTTCCTGCTTCTTTTTAGAGGAAACAACCCCTCACTCCAGACTTGGACTCAACCAACTACCTACGGTCCCGCACTGACCAGCCGAAGATCTGCCCACCCCGACCCCCCCACCCCCCAAAAAAGGGTGCTTCAATACTCAAGAGCTGCACTGAACCGAACCAGAACTGGACCGCCAGACTCAGCGGTGAACCCGAGAGCTCCTAGCTGGCCCACAGAGACTTCCAAGCGTGGACGAGCTGTAAGTAAAATTTGTTAGCTACATGTAAGTATGTCATTAAAATTAGTGGGTTTAAGAGTTAAGAACATTGATTGTGGGCTTTGTCGAAGCAGGGTATGTCTGCAGAAATGAACCGAGTCGGACCGGAACAGTCGGACCGGAGCTGAGAACTGCTCCTGTTCTGCAGAGCTGGTAAATAAAAGTACTGTACATATGTTGCTAAAAAGACATAGGTTTAAGAGTTTAGAACATTGCAAGAGTGTGGGAAGAGTTTTGAAAGCCTTTACATACAGGTCCTTCTCAAAAAATTAGCATATTGTGATAAAGGTCATTATTTTCCATAATGTAATGATAAAAATGAAACTTTCATATATTTCAGATTCATTGCACACCAACTGAAATATTTCAGGTCTTTAATTGTTTTAATACTGATGATTATGGCATACAGCTCATGAAAACCCAAAATGCCTGTCCCAAAAAATTAGCATATTTCATCCCACCAATGAAAGACAAGTGTTTTTAATACAAAAAATGCCAACCTTCAAATAATCATGTTCAGTTATGCACTCAATACTTGGTCGGGAATCCTTTTGCATGAATGACTGCTTCAATGCAGCGTGGCATGGAGGCAATCAGCCTGTGGCACTGCTGAGGTGTTATGGAGGCCCAGGATGCTTCGATAGCGGCCTTAAGCTCATCCAGAGTGTTGGGTCTTGCGTCTCTCAACTTTCTCTTCACAATATCCCACAGGTTCTCTATGGGGTTCAGGTCAGGAGAGTTGGCAGGCCAGTTGAGCACAGTAATACCATGGTCAGTAAACCATTTACCAGTGGTTTTGGCACTGTGAGCAGGTGCCAGGTCGTGCTGAAAAATGAAATCTTCATCTCCATAAAGCTTTTCAGCAGATGGAAGCATGAAGTGCTCCAAAATCTCCTGATAGCTAGCTGCATTGACCCTGCCCTTGATAAAACACAGTGGACCAACACCAGCAGATGACATGACACCCCAGTGACTGTGGAAACTTGACACTGGACCTCAAGCAATGTGAATTCTGTGTCTCCTCTCTTCCTCCAGACTCTGGGACCTTGATTTCCAAAGGAAATGCAAAATTTACTGTAATCAGAGAACATAACTTTGGACCACTCAGCAGCAGTCCCAGGCGAGATGCTTCTGACGCAGTCTCTTGTTCAAGAGTGGCTTGACCTGGGGAATGCGGCACCTGTAGCCCATTTCCTGCACACGCCTGTGCACGGTGGCTCTGGATGTTTCTACTCCAGACTTAGTCCAGTGCTTCCGCAGGTCCCCCAAGGTCTGGAATCGGCCCTTCTCCACAATCCTCCTCAGGGTCCGGTCACCTCTTCTCATTGTGCAGCGTTTTCTGCCACACTTTTCCCTTCCCACAGACTTCCCACTGAGGTGCCTTGATACAGCACTCTGGGAACAGCCTATTCGTTCAGCAGTTTCTTTCTGTGTCTTACCCTCTTGCTTGAGGGTGTCAATGATGGCCTTCTGGACAGCAGTCAGGTCGGCAGTCTTACCCATGATTGCGGTTTTGAGTAATGAACAAGGCTGGGAGTTTTTAAAAGCCTCAGGAATCTTTTGCAGGTGTTTAGAGTTACGTCGTTGATTCAGATGGTTAGGTTAATAGCTTGTTTAGAGAACCTTTTCATGATATGCTAATTTTTTGGGACAGGCATTTTGGGTTTTTGTGAGCTGTATGACATAATCATCAGTATTAAAATAATTAAAGACTTGAAATATTTCAGTTGGTGTGCAATGAATCTGAAATATATGAAAGTT
>NC_056508.1:29829318-29842474 GCF_014905685.2 Nematolebias whitei | reverse complement strand
ATATATATATATATATATATATATATATATATATGTGTGTGTAAAAGTATATATATATAAAAAACGTCACTACTTTGTGGATTTTCATTTATTGCAGGTGGGTGGGGGGGTGGTGTCCAGAGCCAAACTCCTGCAATAGACAAGGGACTACTGTACATTCTTTATATACAGATTTATACCGTTGATGTGTACATGTATATAAGTCATGACTGCATCAAAAATTAAGTGTGGAAGTCAAATGTTACTTGTACTAATAACTATTGTAATAAAGTACAATTTTATCTGTTTGAATATGGTAATTACACACACACACACATCTACACACACATTGTAAAGATAATCAGAAAGGTATTTTTTCTTTCAAGGAGCAGATTTAACACAGACATATACAAAAGCTAACACTGTAGAAATAAACCAAAAACACTGACAAGCACACATCCTGACATTATTATATATTTATGTTATTCCTCTTTTACCTGACTGATTTAAAACAGGACCGAAACAAGCTCAAACCAGATCGCACATCCATTGATAATGATAAAAAAGGGTGTGATTCAAGTCTTCAATGGGGCCAAAAAATAGAACCTTTCTGATGCATCTTCACACTGATGTGGTTGATGAACCACAGAGGAAGGGAAGCCCTGGTCTCTTTGAGGCTGACCTAAGCAGAATGTGTATCCAAGTGAATGAATGTCAATCATTCCACAACTTTGCACCTGTTGCAACAGTACAATACTCTTCTAATCATTGGAGACTGTAGGATAAAACAATCACCTCAACATAGGTGTGACTTGCAGTCTGTTGTTTCTGTTCTTAGAGAAAAAAGAACCTAGACTGAGGCCAAATGAAAGCACATTTCATTTAAGGATTTCTGGTTGTTCTAAAACTTGTATGGTTTTCACCTGAAACTGTTTTTCTCTCTTCTAGATAAAAATAAAACTCATTAACTGGAGAAAAATTATGTTTTCAACATGTAATAGGCTTCATGAGATGGTCTACTTTAGTAATTTAAAGCACAAAAAAAAATGTTTTTTTGTAACCCTAACCTCACAAATTTCAAACAGCATAAAAAAGAAATGGGTCAAATTAGAGAGCTTATTGACTCGGGGGCAGTCAGCTCCACACTCCAATAAATCAGATAGGTGTTGTGGCTTTCTCTGTTAAAACTGGAAAATACTGATTTTATGTGTTTTACAAATTGCTGCAACACTGTTTCTTGTGTTTCTTGTTTCTTTAAACAGCAACAAGGTCATTAAAATACAAAAAATAGAGTAAAAAACTAAAAAAGAATAGTAGTTATAGCACATATCCTAACAGGCCAAGAGGCAATTTTAATTTTATGCACACACCTACAGATTTTTTTTTTTAAGTTCTAGTAAATTTACCCTTTTCAGACCCTAAAGATACTAAAAATTAAAAAATTAATAAAAATTAAATAGCTTTTTTCTGCATGAGTATTTGTTATTTAGTTTAGAAATGCATATAACACAACAAAATATATACAAGGATAAATACAAACTGAACAAAAAGGAAAGAAGTGTTCTGGGAAAGCTGCGATGATTTGTTCCATCACTCATATTGAATAGAGGCTGATTTTTGTTCCTGTTTTGAAGATCGCCGTGTTGCTTTCATTCACTCCCTGAACAGTTTGTACAGCAGCAGTGGGTTTGAAGCAGACACTCTATATTGTAATGCAAATGTGGTTTACGCTACATAAAAATACTAAAAAGTTCAACTGCTCTACATAAAAATTATTAAAAGGCTCATGAATACAAAACATATTGTTTCAAACTAAAGTGGGTTATTTATTACACAAGATGTGTTTGGGAACTTGAGTAGCAGAAACTTCCTGCGGTGCTGGTGACAGATTTGCATTTGCCCCTCACTGGTTTTACTATCTAGCAGCTGCAGTCAGCCAGAGGGTGCCATCTTATACAGTATTCACTAAAAACAACAGCAGAGAAATAATTAAGTGATCACTGGAGTATAGAAGATACCCACCCAAAAACACAGGCTGTTTAAAAAGTTTCTATTCATGTGACGGGTGTATGCTGGGATGCACAGCTGAATGCTGTCATCTACAGAGGTCTACAATCAGGCATAACAAGGAGGTGTGGAAGGGATACGTCTATATGTGTTATTCTTGAGAAGCTCAGCTGGAGTCTTGTTTAATTATGGACACACACACACACACACCATAAGATAGAACTTTATTAATCCCATAGGAAATTGTTGTGCCAGAGTTTCAATACAAAGAAACATACACAAGGAGTCACGTAAGATATAAAAATACAGTCCCAGCAATTAAGGTCTAAAACAGATCAGGTACAGACAGAAACATTAAAGTTTTTATTGTAGTGCAAGATTCATTTTATTGTCATATGTGTAGAAAGGGAGAGGAGTTGAAAATGTTGATAGCCACAGGGAGGAAGGACTTCCTGTGGCGTTCTGTGGAGCCCCGCGGTGGTCTCAGTCTATGACTGAAGGTGCTGCGGTAAGAGTCCAGTGTAGCATGAAGGTTTGTCACCAGAATCAGAATCAACTTTTTTGTCAATGCACAGTTAAGTACAGCGAAATTTCATTCCATACAGCCGTCTGAAGGATAGAGGGAAGTATACCGGGGCTGTGGCTTCCTATGAGCGCTGCCCTTATCGCTTAGAAAAGAAAAGGGGAAGAAAACATGAGGAGACAAGGCATATAATAAAAATATCTCTCACACCGTGTCCTTGACACAGGGCGGGGGCAGGAAGGGGGGGCAGAGCAGAGCTTCTTAATTTACGTATCCACCAGGAGCAATATGAGATAAGTTGACCTATCCAAGGCCAACGGGGAGGCCAAGTTCAGATAAACAACAATTGTTTTGGGCAGGCAGACTACTGATTTCATGTCTGCCTTCAGTTCTTCACTTATTGGCGAATACAAACAGCCAGATTGTGGACATTCTGCCAGTCCATGCGTGTTAGCCTTCTCCAAGGTCGATTCCTCCATGCCAGTGAGACCTAGGAGCTGCAAATGGCCCACGATTCTCAGAAATCGCGTCCAGCTTACGGTTCAGCTCGCAAAGCATATTAGTCAGAGAGCTCGAAGCACGGAGTAATCCTTCATATAAGGCAGGCAGCTTTACTAATGCCCAAACTGCGGCCGACGTCTTCCTAATTAGTTGATATCCCAGGTATCCGCCGATTCCAAAAAGCTTTTATCATAAATCCAATTATGTATGCATCTTCTACGTCTTCAAAAGACTGCATGGTCAGACACATCATCTTCCAAACACCCCAGGAACCCATGACTTATCCAGCTGTGTGTGTCCCTTCAGGGCATGAGGGTTCTCCTGCACCCTGTCTTCTAGTCGAGAAAATTTTATCAATTACGTTGACAGACCAGCTGACCAGATCTATAATAATATTCGATTCGGATGATGTGTAAAGAGCGGCTCTGAGATTCACAGGACAAGAGAAAAAACAGGAGGAGAGGCAGGAGAGAGAAAGAGAACGTCCGTCTTCGTCGAGAGCGAGAGATGGAAAAACATGTTTGTCACAAGTTTGTCTTTCCATCTTTACATGGACTTTGCATTGACTTCCATTCATTTTTCATAAATTTCTTTAGCCTAACCCTGAACCTTACTCTAAACCTAACAATTATTAGAACATACCGAACCCTAAACCTAACCCAACCTCAATTCACACCTTTGTCCTAACCCCTAACCCAACAATGGCACTTCTTCTTATGGGGTTTGGGCTCCATAAGGAGCAGTTGGTCCTCACAATGCCTTACCACTTTATTTATAAAGCACTCAAAACAGCAAGAAGGCCAACCAAAGTGCTGATGTGGTGTTGGAAAAATAGGCCTTACAAGGTAACAAAACCAAAGACACACATTTGTTCATTCTGTAAACACATCTGGCAAGCAGAAGTGTGCAGAGGCCCACAGCTGGGAGAAGAGGATCAGTCGGGCATTGATATTACAAGCACACATGCATACATCTCATTTCTGCAGTATCTCTATCATCCCTTCTTTCTATTTTCTCTCTATCGCACACAGACATGCACTGTGCACCGCTGACAGGGACACGGACTGTTACCGACAGGCTGATTTCCTGGCAGCCATTGTCTCCTCACCTCTTAATCCCGGCTTTAGGAGGTGTGCATTGTTGACTTCAGAGACCAGTGTATGAGATCCTCTCATATCTGACCTTTAACACAGCCAGACCAAAGCAGGTAAAGGTCTACAGCTCCCCAGTGGCATGCAAAGGTTTGATATTGCACAAAAAAAACATAAGCAGAAGAGGGAGAAAAATAGTGCACCGGCACACACTTTGTTCAAAATAAATCTCTTAGCCTTTGAGAAAAGTACAGTAAAAGCTTCATTTTATTTCTTTTCAAAATCATCTGCTTAGATAGCTGTTTTTAAAAAGAGCTTTGTGGTCATTAAAACATTTTGCTAAAATTCTGAAAAGATTAGATGCAATTAGTGTATTCATGATCATTTTTGTGTGTGTCATATGTTTGAAAAAAGATTAAAATCACATTTTGAATTGGGGAGATTGGGGTTTTCAGGCATCTTTGAAATAAGTCTTCAAAAATAAAAAATAAATATTTCTTGTTAATTTTAGTTTTTTTGGGGATATGCTGTAGAGATCTGGAAAAAAGCATCACGGCTGAGCTTTGTTTCTTTTCAGCAGGAGCAAACCAACAACAAGTGAAAATCAGGAGCAATGTTTACTTTAACCAACATTTAGAATACATTAATGGCTGTTTTGTTGCTTTTGTGAAACTCAAATAGTCATCATTTTTTATCATTAGGGGGTAAGAGCTAGTGTGCATGAACCCAGCAGTTTGCCTCCTGAAGCTACAAATATCGCTTCATTCTCCAGAAATTGTACCTTTGTTGCATTTTATTCTATGCAAATGTTTTTGTTTGTTGTTTTGTTTTGTTTTGTTTTGTTTTCAAACAATCAGTCAAATCTGCATTTTGTTAAACTGTTCTCTGTTTTTTCTTCTTTTCCTGAGGGATGAAAATAAAGCAATTAATATCAACCAGATGCATCCAGAATAAAGGAATAAGACCCAGTGGAGTTATTTCAGCTTCTTTTTTCTGCAAGGCTCAACAAAGCGAGTGAACTTGCACAGATCTGGCTGTTGTTTTATGCCAGATACTCTGTGAGGCAACCTGGGCTCGAGCACACACCCTCACAATTACAATACTGACCATCGAGCTACTGCAAACTATTAGACCCAACAATGGTATTAGATCCAATTCATGGTCAATCTTACAACTCGACCATTTGTTCAACCATAAGTCCTTTGTCAGCTGCACTTGTGTGCACTGAGAAAGCATGTGTTAT
Source organism: Nematolebias whitei (assembly GCF_014905685.2). Classification (NCBI taxonomy): domain Eukaryota; kingdom Metazoa; phylum Chordata; class Actinopteri; order Cyprinodontiformes; family Rivulidae; genus Nematolebias; species Nematolebias whitei. The sequence continues at coordinate 29,837,130 of NC_056508.1, read as the reverse complement.
GTAGAAACTTTCAGTCAGAACTTCTAGAATGAACAAAAGGTAACAAAAAAGTACTTAAACAAAAGCAGTAGAGTGGATATAGAGTACTAATAGGTAGTGCTTCTAAAAGTCCACATTATACCTTTAAGTAGCAGTACCCAGCTTTTGGGCACTGCCATGTTGCATTTGTCAAACTATAGTCGACGCAGTCAGGAAGTTGTGCTTTAAGTCCCGTCAACTTCTTTGGACACAATTATCTTGTTACTTGACCTTTCTTTTAAGCATTAAACTAGAGCATGTATGTCAGAGTAAAAATAATATTTGAACATAAGATAAGAACTATTGCTAGTTTCCAAATGAGGACAATTAATGACTCTGGGATCCAAGAGACGACAAAAAAATAAAAGTAAAAAGCACTAGATGTCTGGTGAGATGTTTTTTTTTTGTTTTTTTTTTTTACTTTATAATTAAATTTTCAAAAATTGACACCTGGGAAAGTTATTAAGGCTTTAATATGTGGTTTTACATTACATTATTGCAAATGTGTGTCACTTTTTCTTTCAGACACAACAAAGCACACTCAGTAAAACACTGTCTTCACAAATCTACGTTTTCATGACATTGGTACACATTTTTATACCAAGCATGTGCCATTTAACAAAGTAAAACATTTTAATTCAAACTAAATGAACTTTATGACTAAATGTTTGTATCTTTGCTCTGTTAGTTTAGTTTTGCTTGCAGCTACAAACATTAAATTAATGCAATCCTTTAGGAGATGTTCAGCATGACATGCCTTAGTAATCTGTCATGTAATTTACCTAAAATTAGTCTGCATTAGAAAATAAGAGATTCTGGTTTGAAAAAACATGTAACAGTCAAGTACCACTGCACTGTTCTGTCAGGCCACAAGAAAAACAACTCTTGTACAGTCTTACTTTGTCTTTCTGGGATTCTCATTTTCTGCACTGGTGACTATTTGAGGTTGTTTTTGAAATAATTCAGTCTACAGTGAATTCAGTCCCTTGTGAAGACTGTCAAGCACATTTAAACTGTTCTAAAATAAATAACACCTCAAACATTGTTAAAGGCAAAAATGTGCACAAGTAAGAGCCAAGATGAAAGTAAAACCACCTCGTGTTGAGGAAACGTTACATATTTAAAATGCCACAATAACTGATTCAGTCTTAAAATAATCTGTAGTTCTATAATAACTGATGTATTTAAGCCTGAGCTAGTCTAGTTCTCAAAAACAAGCAATTACCCCTTTGTCACACTATTTGTGGCTATAAATTTTAGCAAGTCCAATATAAGGTACATGGATTTCCCTTCCAAACAAAGACCAGGTATGTCTCCTTGTTACAGGACATGTCCATACATTTGGGCTTTCAATTAAACACCAGAGCTAGAATCTGAACAGCAAATACTGTGTTTTTAGATTAAATTCCCCTAGAACATTTCAGGCGTGTTGCAAATTTGCATACAAAAATTAGAAATAAACAAAAAAAAGTTATTTAGGCACAGTTGTTTTAAATTTGATTAACAGCCATGGATTTCTACAAAGTCTTAATCAACAACACAGACTGATTATTGAATGCTGAGGTAATAATAGAAACAAATTGAGGTTTTTTTTGTTTGAAACAGTTGGTGTGGCATCATGGCGAGTGTTATTCAAAGGCCTTCCACTCACCCCAAAGTGCACCCTGCCCTGGAGAAGGACAATCGACAAGGACGAGCTTTGACTTGCCACCCAAACCCCTGCCACCTGCCACACAAGTCCATCAGCCAGGGGTGTCATGTCTGTCAGGGCCACAGTGATCCGGGTAGCTGGTTATCAAGCAGTTTAATCTCCGACAGATTCCCACCACCTGGCTCTGCTGGCGTCACACCAAGCCCCGCAGACCGACAATCTGCCAGCTTCTACTGTCACATTGAAAAGGATTCTAACACAGGACTCAAAGTGGAGACAAGTGGACGTGGATAAAACACTAAAAACATGTTGGATATATTTTTGTCATTTTGAGCACTGAAAGCTGTTTGAATAATTATCTACTGTATCCCTCCATGGGCTCTGCGTTTGTCAGTGTACAGTTGGAGCTGCGGGTGGACCTCAGGCTGTACTGCTGTTTAACTGTGTATGTGAATATTTGAATATTTGCCTCAGGGGAAGTTTCCCCCCCAGGTCTTGGATTACAAGATCACAATAAGGCGTTCAGTTCAACACAAATGTTAGATTTCCTTGGAGCAATGCAACATCCAGCTTCCAGTCTAATCAACGGCTGCACTGGGACTGACTGTCCTCTCATCTGCTGTGAACCTTTGATGAGTTAAAGCTTCAAAACGATTGGTGAAAAAGGTTTCTTGGTTCTGCTTTTCTAAAACTTATACAATACTAAAGTTCATTTTTTCATGATCCAAGTGAGCCGAGTGAGACATAACTGGATGCAACGGAATGCACAAACAGAATGTGAAAACGCTTGGACACTGAAGGCTCCGCTGCATCGTGATCCTTCAAATCTTTGCCTCAAATCTTAGACATTATACACAGGCAGAAATCAATCGTAAGCAAAAGGAAACATTTTGTGCTGTATATTTGAGTTCACATACAAACGCACACATCTTTGCTTATGAACTGTACATTTCTGACAGACAAGGTCGTAAAACTGTGTGCTCTCAAGAAGAATAGCATGAATGAATGAAACAGGCTACACCTGCAGGGCTGCTGTGAGACCACTCAAGTCAAGAGACTGACAAAAGCACACATTTGAAGAAGGAAAAAAGAATAAATCCAACCAGATAGAGTTTCAGATTCAGAATGAATTTATTGCTCATTTTTAGATTTGGTTTACTTTACCTAACTACAATCAGAACCAGACTTCAGTCAACAGTAGGGGTGTAACAATACATCGGTTTACATCGATATATCGATTAAATGATTAATGATTCAGTTATATTGTGGCAAAACTATAACATTGATTCATAGCGTCATCTTTAAAATACGCTTTTATTTTGAAATTCCCAAGACACATCTGCGTCACCATTTCCGTGCACGGCTGCACTCTGCAATCACCTCAGCAACATGGCAGACGAAGTAGAAAACAAGATAATGAAATTCACTCTCCTGCTGGATTTAAATCAACACTGTGGAAATATTTTGGATTCAACAGAAGGACGTCTCAACAGACAAAACTCATGCCGTATGCAACAGGTGCCAGTGTGAGTTCAAATACTCAGGAAACAACTAATTTTGCCGTTCACCTGAAGAAGAAACACAGCATTGATAGTCATGTTATGTAAGCTCAATATCTATTTGTGTTTCTTTATAACTTAAAAGTAATCAGGGCACTTTTAAGTTAACTGGTTTAAAAAATGCACTTAAACATTAGAAATGTGAGACTATACTGAACATATCCTGATGCATGCTCAATAATCCAGGTAGAAAAATCCAAAAAAGTTCAATCTGGTCCTCTGGACATTCAAAAAAAAAAAAAAAAAAATACAAAGCAAAAAAATGTAGAAACGTTTCGTCTCTCATCCGAAAGACTTCCTCAGTCTGAGGTGCTGTATTCAGCTCAGTCTTATAAATAGCACCTTCTCAGAGTGGATCAACCAGTTTGCTGCTGGTTTTGGTTGTCAGCCAATTTTTTTGCTTTTGGGTTTGTTTGTTTTTTGTTGTTTTTGAATGTCCAGAGGACCAGATTTAATTTTTTTGGACTATACTGAACAGGTCATTTATTTTTATTTTTTCATTAATTAAGAATTTTTTTATTTTTTTTTATTTAAATGCCTGGTGCCTGTAATAACAGAAATAAAATTGTTAAATCATATTTGAATTGTTTTTGTAAATTTATTTATATATAAATGAGAGGGGCATTTGATATCACAATATATCGATCGCAGACTTGTGAATTGAATAATCAAAATCGTATCCTGACAGACTTTGTGATATCGAGAAAAAATCGTATCGTCATACAAACAAATCAATATAATATTGTATGATGGTAAAGCTGGTGATTTATACCCCTAGTCAACAGTAACTTTTATGCAGTTGTATAACGACAACAAAAAAAAACGACATCTTCTTCTTTTTCTTTCGGCTTTTCCCTCTTAAGGGGTCGCCATAGTGAGTCATCCTCATCCATCTCACTCTGTCCTCTGTATCCTCTGTCCTTACTCCAACTACCTCCATGTTCTCTCTATCTCCTCTTTGGCTTTTTCCTGACAGCTGCATTTCTAACATCCTTCTACCAATATTCCCACTTTCCCTCCTCTAGACATGGCCAAACCACTGTCCCTCCTCTGGACATGTCCAAACCATCTCAGTATGGTCTCTCTAACTTTATCTCCCAGTTGTTCAACCTGTGATGTACCTCTGATGACCTCGTTCCTAATCTTATCCATCCTTGTCACTCCTAAGTAGAACCTGAACATCTTCATTTCTGCTACTGCGTATAATTAAAAAAATAATGAAACAAAAAATAAATAAGTGCTCAGAAAATTACTTTACTGCTAAGAAATATACAGGTAGAACTGAGACTAAAGCAATTGTTGCTTTATATTCAGCTTTTACAACCTGACAAACTACTTAACTACTCATATAAGGGCACTTAATTACAATAAATATATAAATAAATAAATAAAAGCACCAAATAAAAACTAACAGAAAGCATAAAATACCCAAGAACCTGGTCTATACAAGCATTTTTTTAAACTACATTGTAAATTAAACTAGGTCTTGTGCTGTGATCAGACACATTGTAGCACACTGCAGGTGAACAGAGTGCCATGTTCTCACAAACTGCTGAGTTATTTTATACACATCACACAAGGCAACACAATTTCAGATGACGTCATTCTTAATAAATTCTGTCTTTTTCTTGACGATGATTTAAAACATACTGAAGGTTTATGAAAGATGTGAAGGTAAATTGGACAATGTTAAGGTTTGCTGTGGGGAAACAACTCTTCCACAGATGAACAGCAACAAGTGTTCATTCAGGTTTCAGAAACAAGAACAGTCTTGTCATATTATACCAGTTGGTGATCTAACAGCTGTAAATGAAACATGAATTATTATTTGTTGAGTAAGATTTCTTTTTCACCATTCTGTTCTGATTTGCTTCTGCACAACTTCTTTTAGCATACACAGAAAGATCTGAATATTACTGTAAATGTTTGCTACATTTATTTTTATTTACAAAACTGAAGGGTATCTGCTGTAGAATATTTAAAGTACTTTGTCAAATAGCATTTAGTTTTAGAGAATTATGCAGTCATTTGTTCAGCAGTCTACTGGCAAATTCAAAATCTTACTTCTAACCTACAAAGCCCTCAACAACCTAGCTCCATCTTATATTATAGATCTTAATGTTCTATATTTTCCTAACAGAGCACTTAGCTCTCAGACTGCAGGCTTACTCGCAGTTCCTAGAGTTTCCAAAAGCAGAATGGGAGGAAGCTCTTTCAGTTATCAGGCTCCTCTCTTGTGGAACCAACTTCCAGTTTCTGTCCATGAGGCTGACACATTGTCCAGTTTTAAGACTGAACTTAAGACTTTCCTTTTTGATAAATCCTATAGTTAGGGTTGGTTTGTTGTGCTGCTATAGGCTTACACTACTAGAAGACAAACCGACCACATTTCTTATAATGAATAATTGCAACTGTTTTCATTTGATATTATTTATATCTTAACATGTGATTCTCGACCTGCCATTGTGTATCTGTTCGTCCTTGTTCTACTCAAACCCAGCCGGTCGAAGCAGATGGCCGCTTGTCCTGAGCCTGGTTCTGCTAAAGGTTTCTTCCTCATGAGGGAGTTTTTCCTTTCCACTGTCGCCTTCATGCTTGCTCAAGATGAGAGTTCTGTGATGGAGTTAAACTCAAAGCAGTCTGCTCCTCAGATAAATAATGTTAACTTGCTTTTCATATATATGAATGTTTCTGTTCAGCGCCCTGAAAAATCTTCTGTTGTGACTTGGTGCTATATAAATAAACTGAATTGAATTGTATTATTAAATGCACTAAAATACTTCCAGATAAGGTGATTTATTTAGGAACTTTTTAAAATGAAGCAGCTAGAGGACAATATAAAAAAAAGACCCAATTAGAATGATCAAAACAGGTTCCTAATTTACCTTTCTAAACACGTCTTTAATTAGAAAAATATTTTGAAGCTTTGGAAATCTCTTTCATTAACCTTTATGGCACAAAATCCCTTTGAATTAAATTAGACTAAATAGATTTGACTTAAATTAAGGCGTGTCTGTTTTAAAAATGGTGACAGAATAGCACACTTGTGAACACTAACAACACAGTCAAAGTCTCATCAAGTCACTTTTACAGTGACTAATAATAGCTCACACTGCTCCTTAAATCATGGCTATGAAGCAAAATAGAAGAAGACATTTTCACTGAGTCTCCTGGCTGTTTCTGTCTCTCAGCCGCGCTGAGTGGAGAACGATAGCCGACACCGGTGCTCGGTCCCAACAGAACACCGTCTTCGTGACTCAATGTTGTCCCATTGTGAGGCAAACTAGGAGCTTGTGTTTGTGTTGCACTCATCTGGCATTTGAAAACAGAAGGGCAGAGTCAGACAATTGGAGAAGCCAGATTAAAATAGATGAGTGTAAGACAAGAACAGAAGCCAAGAAGAGCAGAGCCGTGGGGAGAGGAAGACAGACACGGAGAGACAGAGGAATGCTTAGTAGGTGTGGACCGTGAAAAGCTTTTGTTCTCTGAACACGGAGGGGTTAGCGAGGCAGCGCTTGGCAGTTGCTTCAAAGCAACAACTCTAAATCAATCTTTTATGGCTTGTCCAAACATACTCACACACACACATGGACACAGAAAATGGGATCCACACAATAGGAGACACTTTGTACCATCTAAGATCTGCTGTTAAAAATTATATAGGTTTTCAGTTCTCGTGTGTGTGCGTGTGTGTGTGTGTAGGGTGTGTGTGTGTATAAAAGAGAAACCATCTGCTTTGAAACTGTGTGTGACTGTGTCTATGAAAGTGTGTGTGACCACTGCTGTGTTTCTTTAATGAGCTCAGTTTACACACTTCGTTAATTGGCTGGCACAGCAAAGAACTGTCCACGATCTACACACACACACACACCCACACACACACATCTCCATTTCAGTGTACTTATTTATTCATGCATTAGTTAGTTTGTTCCATAAGGTTCGCTTACAGGCTGCTGTAGTAATTGCCACTATATTCTCGGCATTGATTTGTACTGCTACCTTCAACTCTCCGTGCTTTGTACATGCTAAAATAATCTGGTGCAGTCACAGATAACTTGGAAGCAGAAGTTCTTTGCAATTTTGTAACACAAAGCGGGTGCAAATTGTATTCACGGTCAATTTAGCCACCCATTTATCCATTTACCTGCTCCTTTTCTAACGTGTATTATTTTTCGTAACAAAGAGACAGGCGGGAGAGAGAGCAAGAAGTGCAAGCACTCTAATTAAAGTGTCTGGTGGGTGTTTGAGAAGGGGGTGGGGGTGTAAAACTGAGATTTCTCTCAGCACATCCCTCATCACACTGGCTGCAAAAATAGCATCATCCCCACAAAATCTCGGGCAATGCTGTGTGCAGCTTGCAGCTTGTTTCTGATGAGCCATGGGAGGTACAGTGGGAGAGATTTTTGCTGTTGCTGCACAACAAACACACACAGCAGCCAGACTCAATCTGCATGAGCTTTCTGTTATAGCTGGATGTAATAGTCCATTTAGACCGGACTGCGGATGTGCATAAGAAAGGCATGTTAAAAGTGATTACAGATGGGAATGGGGAAAGGCTGTGTGTTTGTGTGTTTAGTTTGTGTG
>NC_056508.1:29822587-29828918 GCF_014905685.2 Nematolebias whitei | reverse complement strand
TATATATTTAAACTAAAGAGGGAAAGAAAAATAAACTTTAAATACAAAAACGTAACATTTTGTGAGTTGCAACATGACTAGGACTTATATAACATAAATTACTCAAGAAAGTTAACTATTTTACCTTTTTAAAGTTGTGACTTTAAAGATTTATTATAGCCTTCACTGGTTCAACATTACTATTTTTGCTTCATACATTTTTTTTTACTTACTTTAAATACTTTAAATTTAAATTGTAAAAATTTACAGATTGTACCTTAAAACTTAAAAAAAATTGATTAAAATTAAATATAACTAAGTTTTGCATCCTGATGCATGCTCAATAATCCAGGTATTCTTTGCTCTTTGATGAAACATTAATCAAAATCTTAGATCAAAGAAGAACCCGTCCAGAGGACCTGACTCAAACTTGTTAGAAACAAGTCGTGTCACTGGCTAAACTATGTGTCAAGCCTGATTATGAGCTTTGTGGTTGATTAGGATACACTCTTTCTGATTTGGACTACAACAGCATCAGTTTGTGCGTAAATAATTTGTAATAGTTTGCATAATTTGCGATGAAATACCTCACTGTTTAACACTTGGTGGGGCAAATGGGTTAAGCTTGTGAACCAGATACAGCCTGGGTGATCGCCTGCCTAAACCCAAAGTGACAAAAATGTTTTCATCATGTAATCTGATTTTATTTCATCAGTGATATATGTTGGTTATATACTATATTCACTCATCTGACTGCTTTAAGAGGGGGTTTAGCTGATTCAGTGAATCCTTCTGCTGATTGTTACTGCAGTAGTTTACAGAATGTTTTTTTTTTTTAAAAAACAAAACTAATATTTAGATGATGTTTCGGCTACAACTGGCTTCACGCAGAGCTCTGATTCAGACTCTCACTCACACTCTCTCTGCCACACCCACTACATGTAGAGCCCAACAATGTAAAATTAAATGTAGTAAATATTAATTTGACAGACTTATAGAATTGTTATGCAACCTTTGCCCACATTACGATTGTGAGTGGAAAAAAAAAAACCCTCACAGTCCACTAGTTGTTACAATGTGATCATAAAAGTAATAAAAACTGCAATAGTTCATTTTTGCACCTTTTTCTTTATATTTTCTATTACACACACACCACAACCACCCACTAATTACCACCGTGTGTGTGTGCTAACTCAAATATACTAGCATAAAGTATATATATATATATAATGTTTCATACTAGATTCATAATTGCATAATTAGATTTAATTGCAGACGCTGTGGGCTTGCCTGACAACCTAATGAGGCAGCTGTAAAATAGCTGGTGGTTCCACTTGTAAGAACGTAATCAAAGATTGCAAGATAAAAGGGCATACACAGATAAACACATGCAACCAGTAGAACAGGCCCAGGGCGAGAAATAAAGGTGAAAATTATTAAATGAAAGATAAGACAAAGTGGGTGATAGAGTCTCATTATGCTTTATCAACAGTGGCTCTGTTTTTCCTCCTTATTGTTGTTGAGCTCAACTCCTTCAAACATGCTCCAGAACACATTCAGACACCACAAAGTGAGGCCTAAGCTGGATGACTGAAGTGATTGCTGTCTACCCGATGATGAAGGGAAGAAATAAACTGCTTCATGTGACGCATGGCATTGACTTATGTTTAACAGCTCCTCGTTGCCATCAGCTGTAATGAGTCAGGTTGGACACCGCCAAAAGCTGTGCTGCTTTGTTTCCTGAAAGTAACACCGCCCCTCGGATCACAACCTGGCGGAGAGTCCTGCTCTGCAAAGTCATTAGCAGAAGCTACTGCCAAGCCAAAATCTACAAATCAAATCGCTTTCCTCAGTAAATCACAACATATCATGGCAAGTGGACTACTATAAGAGCAATGACAGTTCACCTGTTCTCCATAGACCTGTCTACACCAGGAAACAGCTGCATCTATTGCTGCTTCTGAAATATGGCCAGTAATCTGTCAACGAGCCAAGCAATTAAAGTGAAATACATCCTTACTGAGAGACACACCGTTTGATTCCACAAACACAAATGCCCTGAACAAATGAGGGTAAGAAGTCTTGTGAGGAAAAAGTGTTGATGTATTGTTCTAAGACATTAAAGATGCATTTGTGGCTTTTAGTTTCAGGTGTTTATGCGTTCACCTGTTTGGTTGGTTAGACTTTATCAAGCTTCCTTCTGTGCTGAAATACAGAGCTAATAGTGTTTGTTAGGGCCTAATCTTAAATAATAACCTCAATCGAAACAGGAGTAGCAGTTACTGTGTAGTGGATTTGCAGAGTCCAGTTTGTGACTTGTGTGTATATCCTCACACTGCTCATCTTGTTTGGGGAAAACTTCATTATGTCAGAAATAAAAATGGGAATTAATTTTGCACAATGCTAAATTAACAAGTTGAGGGTTTTTTTTTGTTTGTTTCTTTGTTCATTTTTTAAACAAACAGACCATTAACCCCAAATCTTTACACTCCTGTCATTCACTGATGGAATCTGGTGTTTTCCAGTGGAGCTCCCCCTGCTGGTAACTGACATGTGTTTTTTCCTCTTAAATTCCAGTTTAAAGTTTATTAAATTCTTCACAAACCACAACATTCCTTACATGATTACTTATCATAAACAAGTCAGTGCTGACCTATTAACCTTGTAAACAGGGTTTGCATGTGACTTGTTCTGTATTTAACTGAATGTAATGACCTAAATCAGCAGCAGATGAGCTGAAACGTCACAGTAATGCCTTCAGTCTGTGACACAAGTGTTTCTGAACAGTGCTTAGCTTTCAAAACAGGAACAGTTTTGGGGAGCTTAGGTTGATATGGAAAAGAGTCTGGTCAGGAAAGATGGCTATTAGCTGCGTAAATGAAGAGAAACATGCAATGACAAGGGCCCCGAGTTACTAATGGGAGTGATGGATGATTTTCAACTCCAAACACACGGCTGTGTATCACTCACTGCAGACATGAATGCACAGAAACACGTACGGTACTTACAGGGCATCTTCAATCAAACACTCCCTTGCCTCCCTTATTAACCTTCGGCATATCCACGTTTGTAGTCTGCACAAGATATTCAGCATTGTTTTGTGTGTGTTAGAAAACATGCAACGCTCGTACTCAACAAAGATCGCTGCCATGATTAAAAAAAAAAACCATGAGCCATCTCTGTGCTTGATCATTCTCTGCCAAAAACAATGAACCTCAGTTCCTGTTTGAAATTATTCAATTAATGAAGCGTCAATCATTCAAATCATCAGAATGCTAAAACGTTATTACCGTACTTTCCGCCGTGTAAGTCGCATCAGTCCAAATATGTCTAATAAAGTGGAAACAAACATAAATATGTTGCTTTGTTGTAAAAGTTGCATCTATTACGCGTCACCGCTGATGTGTCATGTTTATGTGTCGCCACTGACCACCTGGAAACGTGGGCCGGTATTGTGCCAAAAATCTATTGGCTGCCAAATGTCAGCCACGGGAGTGTGTAGGGGAGGACTTTAACAAGAATTTAACAAGATTCACACTTAAGAACAATTATTTGTTTGCTCGACAATATAGCAAAGGCGTGTCTCAGTTTAACTTTTCCTTAATAAAAGGACTTTGACACTCAAATCAGCTGAATTTTCAAAAACCGATTTGTGGTTGTGGGAGCGCGCAGATTGAGGACTTGCTGTGCATTTCTTCAAAATTTAACAAGATAACCACCTAAAAATAATTGTTTGTTTGCTCGACATTTTAGTAAAGGTGTGTCTCAGTTGAACTTTTCCTTAATAAATGCACTTTAATGATCAAATCAGCTGCATTTCACCTGGGCGGCGCAGCGAAATGAAGCTGATTTGATGTTTGCTCCAGGAGTTCTGAAACGAGACGAAGGTGGCTCTGTATGGCAAGCCAAGGCCTCATTAATAGCTACTTTTAGCTATTAATTAAGCACTTGGCTTGCCATTTTACTCGATTGCCCTCTAGTGGCTGAAAATAGTAGTGTTCAATATTTTCCATGTCAGAATGAATGAAACTGTCAGATCACAGCCAAAAATGGGGTTATAAATATGGGGGAAAAAAACAAAACTATGTTGCTTCACCGTATAAGTCATGGGGCATGTAAATTTATGCAAAAAGATGTGACTTATACTGCAAAACGTGCAGTAATCACTTTTTGGGAAAAAAAAAAAGTTTATTTTTTTCTTGCACTGAACATGGCCACAGGCCGTCTTGTCACATTCTGTCCAAACTCTGTTCCCTGATGGTCTAATCTGCTCTGATTGCTTCAAAAATATGCAGCGCTAAACAGTCATTTACTCTGATATGAACTAAACAACCAGGCAGGTAGCTGAGCTGATGCAGCCATGATAGCAAAAGAAATCTGAGCTGCAAATAAGGCATTTTAGTTAAACAGGATTCACGTTTCTGCAGGAGACTTTGGGCTCTTACTTTATTTTAAAGACCCTATGCATGCAGGGAAAAAAAGCTACTTTTCTATGACAGTAAATACTTTGTACATCATAAATATTCTGAAATCCTTAAAAGTTTAATTTAAATTTTGGAGGGGTATGTGGTAATTCTTAGCAGTCAGCATCTCACTTGAAACGGACAGCAGTCTGAGCAATCTTTGTTTGGAGAATCAGGGAAAAACTGTCAAGGTGGAGTCAGGCTAAATGTTGCTCAGAAATGAGTCAGTCTAAAAGTAGTGGTGTGACTCGTTATAGGCACCTCGTGATTTGATTTGATTATGATTCAAAGAGCTGCAACGTGATTATCTGTACATCTCTATTATCAGGTTTGTGGATAAACACCAGGAGGCAGCAGGCAAGCTTATGAAGTTTATCAAAAACACAGAAACTGAAATGCAGAGACAGAAATACAAATTTACAAACTCTAAAAGGCAATGTCTTGTTTTAAACAAATAAAAGCTGCTGTATATTTGTTCATGAATGACAAAAAATGTGCACAATATTGCCAAAAGTCTCTGTTAATCACAGATTTCTGACCAACAGTTAGTATAGCATTGTGTTTATCACTGGGAATTAAAATATCTCTATGCCAATACTAAAGACAGTCGTGTTATGAAATTTTTAACTATCACTTATCGATATTCTGTATATTCTTTATGGTTCAATGAAGAAAAATATAGAAATGTGTGAAAATGCACAGCTTTACTGCAACATGTTTGAACTACAACAGCTGAAAACTGTTTGAGGACAACCAGCACCGAACATGCACTACTCTACTGACTAATAAAGTGGCAGTATGGATCATTGTTCATAAAATATTTCTGACTTTGAAAATCAGCTCAAAATCATCTATGCCAAAGTGGAACATCTAAAAATAGACTATAACCTCCACCCCTCTCTAAAAGTGAATTCCAGTCATCTATAGCAACACTGCTGTTTTTCATTCCTGTAAAGTGTCTAAATTTAGATTATTTGCATTAAATGTTAAATGATAAATAGCACAGAGTTCACACGTTTGACTCTGACTCCAGTGATCAAAAGTCATACACTGGATGTACAGGATTCGTTAAAAGGTAAGAATTTCTTGTTAACATTTTTCTAAATTCTGAACAACTTTCTTGACAAACTGTTGACCCAAAACTGTTTTTTGAAGAACTGGAATCAGAACAATCTGATTGGGTCATATGAGAAATTTACATCGTTTTTATTCCTCTAAAACTGCCATAATCTCTTATTTCTCAACTAATATTTTCTTTATTGTCTTTCTCGTTTTTGGCTGCATCTAATAAAATGAGTTGTAATACAATGTGGGAACTTTTTTTTCAGAACATTGCATTTAAGCACTTTTCCCAAAAATGTTCCAAATGAGTGCAAGATTTAATTTTATATTGCTAATTTTTGATGTGATAAAGCATTACAGCCTTAATGAGTGACAAATGAATTAAAGCATGTTTTCATTTAGTACCCCCTCCCCTCTCTGGTTTTCACCTTGTCATTACTTTGCAGCCGAGGGAACCTGCGTGGAGCTGAGAGGAGCTAGGTAAACATCTGCAAAATGCTTTCCTCCCCCAGCCTATGTACACTGGGGTAATAGATGCAGTAATGGAGTTTGTTCAGGCTAAGGTAATCCAGGAGCTGTGAGCGCCACATCTGATGCTGCTTTTCTCTCACACTGTCCCGTTCCACAGCAGGCATTGATGTTGTTGCAGCAGCCGCCGTTACTGTGCCACACAAGCCGCTTTGGAGTAAAATATGTGTTTGTTTGTGAGAATGTATACTTCCTGACAAAAATATTGAGTGTATAAAAAAAAACAAAGTCTATGTGTGAGCATCTTGCAGAGTTGCATGCAGTGTCTGTTTGGCGGGGGGGGGGGGGGGGGGGGGGGG
>NC_056508.1:29815194-29822487 GCF_014905685.2 Nematolebias whitei | reverse complement strand
CAGCCCAGCGTCTGGTGCGTAGGTTCCCTCGGCTGCAAAGTAATGACAAGGTGAAAAACGGGGGGGGGGGGGGGTGAATGTGTGTTTGTGTTTGTAGCAAGAACAACTGTAAAAAAAAAAATATGTGTTTGGATGTTATAGCTCACCTTTGGGAGGTAGGATAAGAACAGGGCTGGCAGCTAAGAATGAATTTACAGGGCCCGATCTCCCAGAAACAATTTATTTATGTGGGTTACACACATTTAGAGTGGCTACTCGTCCCTGATGGGGCTCAACACACACCCCCCACACACACAGCTGTGGGTGATGGCCATTGAAATACAGCACACTTGTTTATAGGACACATGCTTTTTATTTATTTCCATTTATCCCCCGTAGCTCTTTTGTGCCTCATTGTTTTCTCTATGCCGAGGTCTCTGTCTCCCATCTAGTCTTGTTTTCCTTTTAACTCCGTTCACTTCTAATTAAACTCAACTAATACATTCAGGTGGCAAATGAAAAGGACAGCTTTTTATGGAACAAACTGCACTTTTCATTTGTTTGGTTGCTCTATTTGTCTTTGTCTCTTCTGTCTGGCTGCTCATGTCTTTCTCTCACAGCGTTGCTTATCTCTGAGGAGGATGATCTGACATGATGGCCCAGAGGGTTCATTTGTAGAAGCTATTGTGAGATACATGAAGAGAAATAAAGTTGCCCTGTTTTACTATTTAATAAGCAAAAACTTCTGAAAATGCAAGAGCCATGTGTAAAAGTCTGTTCTTACTGCTTTCTTAAAGAAGTAAGTGGGTGCAAGAAACCAAACGTATTGATTAACTGATCGTTGATCGATGAGCATGTGTATGAAGGCAGACTGTTTGGTGGGTAGCTGCTCTGGAGTATATAGTTGTGTGTAAAATGTTGTTGCCCACCACTTTGGGACGGCTATAAAATAATTTCCAGTCAATGTGGAGTCTAGATTTGTCAGTCTTTTTAGAAGTCCACATTTCATCAAGTTCTCCACTAGAAAAACGGTTAATTTTTTTTATTATTATTAAAAAAAAAAGAAAAATTCATATTACACCCTACAGGATTCATTTGGTGTAATTGTTCAAATGTATGGCCATAAAATTCAAAAATAGATATTTGATTTATTTGGAATGATTGTCAAGACAGAGTTTTTATTGAAGAACAGTTTGCAAATCTAATGACACCAAAATATCAGCAACACTGAACAGACGAGACGAGGTGGTGGAGTGGTCAGAGTTTGTACTGGTTTCGCCTCAGCAGATAAACACCTTGAAGTCAGTAAGTTAACTATAAAGTACTGTGTGAACCATGTTAACCTTGAGGCCCAGTGCAACAAAACATTTATCCATAAATTTAATTAAATCTACAACAATGACAGAAAATCTCAAAAATGATGCAACGAACCCGTCAAAATTCAGACCTAAACCTGGTTATAATGTTGTGGCAGAAATATGCATAAACAAACATCCACAAACCTCAATGAACCGAAGCAACAAGGGACTAAAACGTCTCCACAACAGTGTCAGTCTAATACATGTACGTATCTAAGACAGTAATTTCGCTGGTGAAGGAGGTTCTGTCTGTTGAATCATTAGTTTTCCACACATTTTGGTTTAGTCTAACAAAGTTAAGTCAGGTCCTCTGGACAAATTCAAAAATAAAAAATAATAATAATTTAAAAAATAAAAAAATTGATGAAACATTTTGTCTTTTATCCATGAGACTCCATCTGTGTGAGGAGCTGCACTAAACTCAGTTTTATAAATAGCCCCTTCTCACAGTGGATCAACCAGTTTGTTGTGGACATCCAGAACACGATAAAGCAAGACCATCAGTCTAACGCAAGGGTCTGCAACCTATGGCTCTGGAGCCACATGTGGCTCTTTAGTCTCTCATCTGTGGCCCTTTGAAGCTTTGACCAAAACTAACGTGATATTTATTTGTTTTTTTTGTTTTTTTAATATACCCACAACTGAAAACACTCGTTTTGTAGTTGAAAATGTAGTTTTCTGTCCATTTTCTGTAAACCTGTGAAGGATACTACAGTACTAATACAAGGAGAAAAACACATTGATAACATTTAGCTACTTCATTTAATCTAACCTACATGCTTACAGTGGGATCCTATTCTCAAAAAAGTCAAATCAAATCAATAACTAGTCCTGCAAAATGCCTAATTTTTCTGCACACTTTAAATTGATGTTTTAGTACTTCAAAGTGGTGTACTTAAATGTAAATCTTCACTTTTTTCCTACTTTTGGTTGTTCCTTTTGCCTTAAAATGTAAAAGTATCAATAAATGTAAAAATTCATGATGTATTTTTAGTTTTATAATGTCACGCCAGCAGGCCAGACAGCCCTCCTCCAATGACCTCTAAGTGGCCCACGGGCCACCAGTTGATGAGCAGGTTTTGTGGCTCCAGACATTCTGTTTAGTGAGAGAAGTGACAGAAATGGCTCTTTTGATCAAAAAGGTTGCAGACTCCAGATCTAACGACTGATCATAAGAGCCCTGATGGCAGCAGAGGGCTGAATGAAACTAACAAGCTATGTTTACATGCGCAAAATTCTTTGACCAGATTGAAATGTTTTCAGATTAAATCATTCGACTGTATCGTTTACATGGGCACAATCCATTCACGATGAGCGTTTACATGCAGCGGGCTTTTATTCTGAATAGAAGTACTGACATGTGCAGAGTGAAGGTGACATGCACAGAAGAAGAAGTTCTACTTGTGGTATGAACATAAACAAACCTGAGCGACCAAAACGGACCACCGCCAGGTTTTAATGACGGTGGAGACGTTACTGCACTCCATGACTGAGCTACAGGTAATACAGATCATTTTGAGCTCCTTCAAAGTTTCTATTGGAAATGTCACTCACCGACCAGTTTTGCTTCCCCGACAAGCTAATATTATTAGCATCTATCCAGGCTGAAATACATGAGGTAGAGAGGTCGCTCATGCACAGTCAGGTCAGTTTTCCAAAATTGGAATAAAATGATCAAATTAAGTGTCTGATTACAAATTCTTTCGGATCGAGCTGAATCAACAAGGAATAATCCGAATGGGGCGTTTACATGACGCGTTTTTATTCTGAATGGCTGTTTAATCCGATTACTTATGTCCTTGTAAACATAGCTATTAACAGCATTGTAAGAGGGGGACAGCTGACCATGGAGGCCTCCAGCCCGTTTAATGATGGACGCGTTCTTTACACATAGATGGCCTCCTTTACTCCTCTCTCAAACCATCGTTCCTCTCTATCTGGTGGGTCTGAAAGTCTGGTAACGTGCACATCTTCATCCCTGAAAGAGTGACTGCCTGCAGATGAGTTTTTTGTTTGTTTGTTTGTTTTGGGGGGAGGTTACAATTTTTTTGTAAATTTAGATTTTTTTTTTTTTTTTAATCCATCCAGAGGACCAGACATAACTTTTGTTATATTTTTCTCATGGGATTATTGAGCATGCATCAACATATCTTGGCTTAGATTTCACTAAATTATAACACAGCATAATATTCTATAAACTGCTCTTTGTATTTGCCTAATTTCAATGCAATTTAGGGACCAAATACATTTTTATTATATCCTGATATTATTACTCTAGGTGTAGAAGAGGGTGTGTTTACGTATGACGGGAAGCCGTGGATACGCACTGAACGTGCCTTGGCTGATCATTAGATCTGAGTGTGTCACTTTACACCTGGCTCTGAAATGCATCTCCACGTGTATCTCCAGTGTCATCGTGTGATCAGATCTCGCTTCCCCCACTCTGCATGCAAATAACCAGTTGAGCTACTGTAAGCCGTACACACATCCGGTGCTGCTGGCGTCACAAAGGACATCTGTTGGTTTGTTAGCGTTTCTGCAGCGTCTTGGAAGACGATCAGCGACCTCTGTGTTTAACGATTCTGATGTCACTGAGTTTCAGGTAGTAAAATCAGAAATGTGACAAAGGTTTCATTTTAGCTATTTAGATGCAGCAAGACAGAGTTTAACAAAGCAAAAACACATAAAACGATAACTCTGTGATGCAGTATATGTTAACATAAAATCAGAAAATGTCAAACACTTTTTTAGTAAAAAATAAAATAAGACTTGCAAAGCTCATGTAAACAGTTTTGTTCAAATAAAAAATGACTACCGTATTTTCCACCATACACGTCGCTTCGCCGTATAAGTTGCATCAGTCCAAATATGTCTAATACAATGGGAAAAAAACATAAATATGTTGCTTCGCCGTATAAGTCGCATCTATTATGTGTCACCGCTGAAAACCTGGAAACATGGGCCGGTGTTGTGCCAAAAATTTATTGGCTGCCAAATGGCAACCGTGAGAGCATGCACGGGAAGACTTTAACAAGAATTTAACAAGATTAACACTTAAAAACAATTATTTATTTGCTCGAAATTATAGTAAAGGTGTGTCTCAATATAACTTTTGCTTAATAAATGCACTTTGATGGTCAAATCAGCTTCAATTCAAAGGCTGATACGCAGACGTGGGAGCACGCAGAGGGCGACTCGCTGTGCATTTCTTTGAAATTGAACAAGATAACCACCTAAAAACATTTATTTGTTTGCTCAGAATTATAGAAAAGGTGTGTCTCCATTGAAATTTTCCTTAATAAATGCACTTTGATGGTCAAATCAGCTTCATTTCAAAAGCCGATACGTGGACGCAGGAGTGCACAGAGGGACGGCTTGCAGTGCTTTCTTCAAAATTTAACAAAATAAGCAGCTAAAACAATTATTTGTTAGCTTGGCTTTTTAGTAAAGATGTGTCTCAAGTTAATAAATGCACTTCAATATTCAAACTAGCTGCATTTTGTCAGAGTGGCGCAGCAAAATGAAGCTGATTAGACAGTTGCTCCAGGCATGATCCCGTAGCTGGATGAAGGTGGCAGACTTTGGCAAGCCGATTGTGTCATTAATAGCCACTTTTACCTATTACATGACACAATGGCATGCCATACTCGAGTGCCATCTGAAAATGGTAGTGTTCAATATTTTCAATGTCAGAATGAATGAAAATGGTTATAACGCAGCCAAAAATTGGTTTATACTGTAAATATGGGGAAAAAGCATAAATAAGTCGCTTCGGTGCAAAAGTCGCAGGGCATACAAATTATGCAGAAAAAGTGTGACTTATAGGCTGGAAAATAAGGTAACTCTGATGTTTTAAAAGTCAGATCAAAAGGCCCTAATAAAATGTGTGGGGTCTAACTAATTATGTGTGTTTTAAATGCATTGAACACATTCTGCATGTGTTCCCCATATCCCCCAAAATACTATGAGCTAAAGGTAACTGGATAACTATTATACAGGATTTTAAAAAGTTTTGTAACATTTGAGAATTTCTAGCAAAACCCAAACACTCCATAAATGGTTTTATAATGGTTTTATCGATACAAAAGGTTTTCAGATCCAATTTTATTCTATGCAGATTTTAAAGAAAAACTGAAAGATCAAAAATGTGAAATGTAAAGTTTAATGTAACAACACATCCTCCCTTTTGTACAGACCTTATAAGTTCTGGGTGATTATGAGATTTAGCTCCAAACTGATGTTAAAGTAGCACAAAGAAAGAACAAGCAGTGTTTTCTCTAAATCTACACATTTCTGATGCTTTTAAAGGCAAAAGTAAAAGCTGCTCTCAAACTCGTAAGGAACGTGGTCACATGAAGCTGTAACTTTTTTCAACTCATCACTTCCTAACACTGCCTGAGTGTCGTCACACCCCTGCTAAGAGCCTGTCTTCTGTAACTCATCACCAAACTCTGAGAACAATTAAAGCTTAAAGTTGATAATTTCAGCCAAAGCTGAGGTTACACTGTCAAAACTGCTCACACGCTCTGTAAAAACAGGTGATTTGTGATAAACACTAAAGTATATTTAACAGTTTTTACACAAAAATGAACTGATTTATCACGTTTTTCATTTTTATTTTTGGCTAAGTTTAATTAACTGTGGCAGCCATCTTGGGCTAAGTTGACTGCAAAAGTTAATAAGTTGTACCTCTATTCATTATTTTATGAGAGCTTAATAATATTTGACCAGTTTCATGAGACATTTTGCTAACAGACAGACAGGACATATTACGCTAAGGCTTCACACTGCGGGCACACACGGCTCAAATCCAACCCATGCCAGATAATGTAATTACATTCTGAAGTTTGATTTTATTTTTCCAAAGCTTTTCCATATGTGGTACTAAATCAAATGCATATGTTTTTTTAAAGGGACCTCAGTCTGAACGTCTGTCTGTCGCCTTTCATCCAACTTTAGCATTGGTGAAGTGGGAATTTGCGAAGTAGTGATAAAACTGATACAAACCTCCTGCAGTTCAAATCTTGGAGCTCTGCATGGCTTCAGCTGCAGAACAGAAGTCCAGTTGCTTTGTCTTCTGTTCTTTTAATTCGCCATGTCCTGAATGACTGAGAATCTACACCAACATATGAAACTAACGTTGGTGTCGGATCATGTCAGTACAACTGCGATGGAAGTTTGTTTCTACTTTCAGTTTGTTGCTCCCATTCAAGAAGTACATGGCTGCACAGTACGATTTCATCCACACTAGATGAAATAATCATGTCAGATAATAATTTAGTTGGTTCTGATTGCACAACAACTTCATTTATAACATCCATAGTTACTTCCTTAAACACAACATGATGTGTGTGATATCATGTCTTCTGCTCATGCAGGTCATTGCAGGGCCATAGAGAGTTTACATTGGAGCCGATGACGTCGATTAGATTTAAAATATAATGTGAATTATCACTCAAAACAATCAAAATTGACAATAGGGCCCTGCAGTGTGAATAAAGCCTTTTTTTTTTAGCTCAAACCTTTAAAATTGAACAAGTCATAGCTATTTAGAGGATGCAATCTCCTCTGTGGTCCACACTGCGCTCAACCACCTGGAGCAGAAAAACTCTTACGTCCGTATGCTCTTTGTGGACTTCACATCCGCCTTCAACACCATGATCCCCCAAACCCTGATGGACAAACTATCCACACTAGGACTAAGCCCCTCCATCTGCAACTGGGTACTAGACTTTTTAACAAACAGATCACAGTTAGTGAGGATCCACAACCTCTCCTCCTCCACCATAACCCTCAGCACTGGCTCTCCTCAGGGATGTGTGTTGAGCCCCCTCCTGTTTACTCTGCTCACGTATGATTGTGCAGCTACCCATCCAGGCTGTCACATTGTAAAGTTTGCAGATGATACAGCGGTGGTGGGATGCATCACAAACAATGATGAGTCCAGCTACAGGCA
>NC_056508.1:29813968-29814794 GCF_014905685.2 Nematolebias whitei | reverse complement strand
TCTCTCCAAGGCTGTCACGTGGTTTGTAAAGCTTCTTTCTAAGAGAATTGACTATCTATTCTGTGACAGAAATGCACGGAGGTCTCTGATTGGTACACATTAAATCCCTTTCTGTGTCAATGGGAGGCCACCAACTGGAGTGTGTGTGAGAGCATGTGATGCTGAGGCTGCATGTGACTAAATGTCCAAGATCTCAAATGAATTAGGTTGATTTCGAAGAGCTACGTGATCTTCCATTCATCGGAGTTGCTGTTTGTTATGTCACAGCTCACATGTGGAGTAGGACTGCGCTATCAGGGAGGATGAACCACCCCGGTTGGGTTATCCAGGTTATCCAAGGCACACTGTTGCTTGAGAAAGAGCAGCACCAAGATTTTTTTTTTTTGTGTGTGTGAGTGTTTTAGGAAGATTAGAAAAGAAAACATGGAGGTTGAAAAAGTGAGAGGGGAGGAGAGTGTTGAAGGTTCAAGACAGAGGCCAGAAAGGAGAGGAGCACTCCGTAATCTAAACTCTGTCAGAGTAACAGATTAGCTCACTGGGTGAAATGATACATGACTGGCAGCAGGCCTCATCTTCTACAGTCACACACCTCCCCATCCATGGAACAATTACCCCGTGGCACACACGTGCATACTTCATCACCTTGATTACATCTCAAACTCATATACAGCCAGAACTTTACCAACACGACTCTCCGCTGCCTGACTTTGTGGCCTCCATATCTATCCCTGCCTATCTGTTTCTTCTGCTCGCGGAGGAGAAATACCCTCCCCCCACATACACACACACACACACACACACACACACACACACACACACACACACA
>NC_056508.1:29797591-29813958 GCF_014905685.2 Nematolebias whitei | reverse complement strand
ACACACACACACACACACACACACACACACACACACACACACACACACACACACACACACACACACACACACACACACACACATGCCCTGCATCTTTAAATGGACTGCAGCGGCCAAAGTAACAGAGTCTGGGCAAAGTCATTTGTTGTGAGTAAACTTCTTCAGCTCAGGTCATTTCAGCCAGTGGGACACACACGAGCGCACACACAAAACACACACGGAGGAGGTGAGACGGGTCAGTTTGCCCGAACCATGTCAATCACCCCACTCTGCTCCTGTTGGCATAAGTCTACTGGGAAATGGCTGTAACTTAAAGTAACTTAGCTAAAGTGAGTTCAATCTAACTTGAACTTCTCACAGCTGAGAGGACCCCCCCCCCCCACACACACACACACACACCTCTAAATGAGGAGCAGTAATGTTTTTAGCTCTAGTCTGGGTGTGTGTCCATCTGTACATAAAGCACTGATTAGGTAAACTTAACAGCTGATCAACTTTTGGAGTCAACTCAGTTCAAGATGGCTGCCACAGCTAATCTGATGTAACCAACACAAACCTGTCTCTTACTCATAATGCAGATATTGAGGTAGTAGTAGCTGAGACTCATCCTCAACACAAACTCTGAGCATGACCATATCACATGAGATGGCAGCCATCTTAACTGTCATTCATTCCTGTAAAGAGTGGTGGGCCTTTAATTGTTATCTATTTAACTTTCTTTCGTCCATTTCTTTCTTTCTCTCTCAGTTTAACTGCCAATCATTTTGACAAGAGATGACTAATAATATGGACCTAACGTTTCCCAGCTGCAAGCCATGAAGCCTTCTTCTTGTTTCCTCAGCATCATTTGTCTCCGTTATTTGCCTCTTTGGGCTTGTGTTCTCCCACTCGGCCGCTAGGAGGCGGTGCTCCACTTCCAACCTCACCAAGGCGCGCTCCTTCTTCCAGGCAGGACAAGGCAGGAGAGCGCAGCTCCAGTCTGCGTGACACCCCCGACAGAACCGCAACTCTGTCCCGACACTTGGACTGCTGCCTCATCACTTTCTTGGAAGCGGGGGAGATTAACGGAAGCTCCGCTGTGCGTGAAACACAAAAGGAAACCCAGCGTTTCCCCCCTGCCCTGGATGGCTTTATAACTTTCTGCAAGGGGAAGGGAGAAAGCGGAACTTTCATTGACTGTCACTGGCACTGCAGGGGGAGGAGAAGCACGCTGGGTTTGAAAACCAGGGGGTCAGCCCTGCTACTATCTTTGCTCCCAGCTTTGGAGGTGCGGATGGTAAGGCGTAACTTTCAGTCCGTGCGCTAGAAAGGAGCCGCTTTCCGGTAGTGGAGAGGGGGATGCGAGCCTCTCCTCTGTGTCGGAGAGCGGAGAGGTAATGAGGGAAGAGATTCCCCTGCTGGGCTGACAAGAACAAGACCACACCGCAACAACAGGTAATCTCTCTGAGCAACCTTTACACTTGGAAAGGGAGGGGGCACAGTTTGGTTTTACTGCGTAAAAACGCGCGGGGAGAGGGGATTCAAGTAAATGGCCCACCTGACATGCATGGATACAACTCTATTACATCCTGCTGATGAACTCGCAATTTAAAGCCATTTAAGCTCAACACAGAATGGAATACATTCCGTCTGGGACAGTTTAGGAAATGGAAAAAAAAGGGTGGATTTTATGAAGGAGCAAGAGTTCCGCCTCCCTCAGGTCTGGAGTCGCTTTTATTCACACCGTTGTGATTTTATAGAGAAGACAAATGATTGCGGTTGTTTCAGGTGTTGCACAACCTATGGGATCGCTCTCCCACCCTCTTGCTGTCTCTCCCAGATACGCGCGCGCGCGCACGCACAGCGCCTCGCAGGTATAGATGCGGTTCAGTGCGCTGTTTCTAGCGGAGCGGCTCTCTCGCTTCTTTATGACTTTTTGCTGATTGATTCTTTTAGCGCACGTTGTTAAATGTGCGCTGTGCCATTTCAGATTTGGCATCCTCTCTCGGTGCCGCACCATTACCTGTCTTCTGTGGAGCAGCAGTTGTTCTCCAGACAGGGGGAGACTGTCTTGATTGCACAGTTTTCACATGCACAGGATGAGAGGATGTGCAGCATCCGTCTGGCAACATTAAGATGCTGCGAGTTGTTGAAACTGAGGTTTTAGCGCTGCATATTTAAAGATGACATTTTTCTTTTTTTAATTTTATGACTTGGGTATATATAAAAAAAAAAAGCAGACAAGTGCTTGCAGTTTGATTTTATTCTAACAAAGAGGACAGGGAGATCTTTCTGGGGGCAGAGGGGCTGGATGGGTGTGCACCAAGGGAGACTGGATAGGGTTTATGGGGGTTTGTGGAGAAGTACTTGAATAGATTATACAGGAAACCAATGTGTGGTCACTTACTTACTTCAAGAATGGCTCTCAGATGTATTTTTAATGCAGCCACAGAACAGTATAAATCACCGTTAAGGCCACATGTTCATTCAATAAACGCTTTTTGGTTTTCTGCTCACTTTCTTCACTACATGGACACAAATGGGTCAACATGAGGAGGCAGAAATGACTAATAAGAGAAAACAGAAGGGGAAGTTTGACAGTTAGATCCACTGAAGCTGGAAATAGCACGACAAATAACATGTTAGTATAGTTTTGTGATTGATAGAATAAAGAAAAATCAGGTGCTAGAGATCAGTCTGAATAGAGTTCAGATTTATTTTTCTTTATGTGGCATCATTTTTGTTGTTGTTGTAAATATTAATATTTCTATATACCGTGAAAGTTTAAGACTCAATCAAGATGGCAGTAATGGGGAGTGGTGACGCAGAGGTTAGAGAAGGTGGGCCTGTAGCTTCCCAATGACGACTCAGGCACGGTTTCTTTATTTAAAAAGGGCGCTTTAATGAATGCCGTGCAAACTACAAACATAAGACAGAACATACAGAAATAAACACAAAGCTTTAGGTGCTGTACCGAGCGACTAGTGAAGCATGCGTTATCAAAGGTGTACAGTATACCTTGTGGCCGCTCATCATTAAAGAGGACCTAGACAAATGTTTTTCGTCTTGTGCACTCTAAATAAACATATAAAATAATCAGAACACCATAACTGACAGATATACAACAAATTACAACAGTTATACCTTTATAGTTAGTGAACCATCGAAGCTGCTGCACACCTCTCGTGTCTTCAGGTAGCTGTATGTAGCGGGCACAGCAGATCTCGTCACTCCCTTCCGTTCACGTAAATCTTGCGATAATGGTACAACAAAAAAATAGTCATTCATGACAGAATATATGCATCTTATACAAAAGATAAACATATTTTCAAAACGTGTACTAAACAAACTAAAAACAAAATATTCCAACTACTGAAAGTAAACATTAATTAACCCTTTAATGCACAAATCATTGAGGTGACACTTACAGGGCCTGTGATCGGAAAATCAACAGTTTATTTATTTATTTATTTATTATTTATTATTAACCTTTATTTAACCAGGCACATCCCATTGAGATCACAGATCTCTTTTGCAAGGGAGGCCTGTACCTGAAGGCAGACTAACTTGTATGTTTTTTGGACTGTGGGAGGAAACCGGAGTACCCGGAGAAAACCCACACAAGCACGAGAGGAACATGCAAACTCCACACAGACAGACCACAGATCCAACCGGGGGTTGAACCCAGGACCTTCTTGCTGTGAGGCAACAGTGCTAACCACAGAGCTGTCGTGCTGCCATTAAACTCCTGGTACCGGTAACATCAAAATGTGGGTGGGATAGGTAAAACACCTGCCTTCACCCTCTTTTGCCCCACTCTGGGCCCTTGAGCAAGGCCCTTAACCCCCATCATCTGCTCCCCTGGACGCCCTAGATGACAACTCTCTGCTCCATACGGAGGGCTGTGGTAGCTCGGTGATCTGTGGTTGTGCCAGGAAGGGCATCCGGCGTAAAAACAATTGCCAAGTAAGTCTTTGTGCCAGTTAGTTAGCTGTGGCAACCACTGACGAAGGGAGCAGCCGAAAGAAGAAAAAAAAACAAAATAAATGAATTTTATGATGACAGTAATCCAGTTTGGTTCTGACCTCACTTTTTAGCCTGTTGATCAGGTTTGAATGAAAACTCTAAACTGAGGCAAAGAAATATCTCCAGCAAGTAAGCGATTCATTATTCTTAACCTGTCCACAGAACCCCAAATCAAAAGATTTGAACTATCACTTTACACTTTCTAGCTATAGCTTAGAGTTCTAGAGGATAAGAATCTCTGTCACTTTCTCTAGTTTTTCTGTTCATTTTTGCTCTTCTGATGATGAGGAACGGAGTGGAATTGATATTGCTTGCCATTTGAACTTGGAAGTCGGCATTTCCAAGTTCCTATGGGAAATTTCAGTAGCAAATTCACTCTACTGCTCTAACCTTTAATGCATTTCACTGCAGATAGATTACATTTTGTGGAATTAGCCCACACTTCAGAAAGCCTGGCCATGAGCAGAGAATGTAAGTACATTCATAAATCATAATTATTTGACAGTAACACTTGCTCTCATTATCAGATATTTAGAAGTCGCATATATTGACAGAATTCACGAGTTTATAACAGAGTAAATAATTAATTTTGTTCTAAAACTTATGCATACTTTTGAACCAATTAGACTGGAACTGGTACCAGTTTATGAAACAAAGTTTGGGTTAAAGTTATTTCAATGTCTTGTCTCATTACTTTTTATTTCCCACCACCAAAGGAGAAAGGGTGATAATAATTTTCCTTGTGTTTACGATTGTTTGTCTGTTGTGTCAGTCCCAATCAAGATGGCCGCCAAAGCTAAACAACCAGTGGTGGGTACAGTTCCACTAATCTACTCACAGCTAGGGGAACAAATCTGTCCTTTAGCAGATTAACATTTTCGCTAACTCTGTAAACTGTAAGCAGAATTAGCTTCCGCTAAATTAGGTTTCTCCAACTTTAAGTCAGCTAACAAATTTCACAAGCTTGTTCCTGTCCGCTGTGGGCGTGTCTTGAGGATTCTGTTAGACACACTATTGGCTTATTATGTGTACACGTGACAAGACGTGATTAGTTGATGCAGCTTCAGATGGGAGGAAATGAAGACGTGTGATGATGCAAACTTCGTCTTAGTCATAGACATAGATGCCTCATCGAGCACTGAATTTTACATCGACGTCAGCAAAAAAAAATCACCCCAGTAATGTTGTTATGTTAGTAGTTGTAAACATTCAATATAATTGGTTTAGTGCTAAATGCTTACTCTTTAAATATTTACATTATAGGTTGCTTACCTACAACTTAAATATTTAAGGAGTAAACATTTTTTAATAATCATGTTAAAAGTTACATATGTTGTCTTTGGTGCCTGTTTGTTTTCCAAATATATTAGTGTGTATGAATGACAGGCATTACCATAAAACACTTTGTAGAACGGTGCTTTATGAAGTTCAGTCCATTTCCTTCTATTAGTTGACTGGCAGATCTGCCACATTCAATATGGCGGACGCTCCACCGTACCACTGCAGCAGGCTAGCCCACTCAACGAGGCGTCTACGCATATATGCGCACTCATAACATAAAACATTGAACATCATCACAAACATGAACATGAGTCTGTGAGCAGATGTGCACGCATGAACACATCAACATTGAAACAGATCAGCAGCAACATGAAACAGATCAGCAGCAACATGATATGGTTTTTCACAGTGATTATTCTAGTTAGAGATTCATGAGTCTAACAGCCTCAGGGTAGAAGCTGTTCCTCAGTCTAGTGGTTCTACACTTAATGCTCCTTAACCTCCTTCCTGAGGGGAGTGGGGCAAAAAGTGTGTGTGCTGGGTGAGTGGGGTCCTTCATGATGCAGGTGGCCCTCTTCCTGCATCTGGAGGTGTAGATGTCTGTGATGGTGGGGAGGCTGATTCCGACAGATTTCTGTGCAGCCTTCACCACTCTCTGCAAAGCTTTTCTTTCTGCAGCTGTGCAGCCTCCATGCCACACATTGATGCTCGAGCACAGGATGCTCTCCACTGCACACCTGTAGAAGGAGGTGAGGACTGAGCTTCCCAGACCAGCTCGCCTCAGCCGTCTGAGGAAGTAGAGTCTCTGATGAATTTTCTTGATCAGGCTGGTGGTGTTGTTGCTCCAGCTGAGGTTGTCATTCATGTGTACACCCAAGTACTTGTAGCTGGAGACCACTTCCACCGCAGATCCTCTTATGTTCAGAGGGGTGTAGGTGTTTTTGTTCCTTCTGAAGTCCACAATCATCTCCTTTGTCTTCTTCACATTGATGTGAAGGTTATTCTCTCTGCACCAGCTCTCCAGGTGTTCCACCTCTTGCCTGTAGCTGGACTCATCATTGTTTGTGATGCATCCCACCACCGCTGTATCATCTGCAAACTTTACAGAGCGCACTTGGATTAAAGTCATTGTTGTAAATGTGTAGTAAGAAAAGAATAAATAAAAATGTTGTGCAAAGAAAATATTCAGAAAACTATTAGAATCCACAGTTACTGAACAGCAATACAGATTGTGAACATTAATTTGTAGTTTTTTTTTTTTTTTTTTTTGGCTGCTCCCTTCTTCAGGGGTCTCCACAGCGAACTAAGTCGCACCAAGACTTGGCTATTGTTTTTACACTGGATGCCCTTCATGATGCAACCACAGACACCGAGCTACCACAGCCCTCTGTGTGGAGCAGAGAGCTGACATCTAGGGTGCCTGGGGAGCAGGTGGTGGGGGTTAAGGACCTTGCTCAAGAGCCCAGAGTGGGGCAAATGAGGGTGGAGCCAGGTGTGGGCGCTTCACCTTTTCCACCCACATTTTGATGTTGTAGGTACAGGGAGTTGAACTGGTGATCTTCCGATCACAGCCCCACCTTCTCTAAACTCTGCGCCACCACTCCCGCCGCTGATCATGAAATCATAGTAAACAAGAAAAAGAGTACCTAGTCAAAATTGTTTTCATCTTTTTTGATTTGTTACTAAAATCTTACTAAATAAATGCTTAGCTTTGCCAATTCTTGACCTGAATTTATCTCTGGATATAGAAGTGATAAGTTAATGACGTCACGTTAACATGGAATGCAAAATGTCACAAACATAATTTAATTCACAATCAATTACAAAACCTTGAAACATCATTTTGTCATTTATTTTCTGCTATTGGCTTCTAATTGAAACTTAGTTTTTGGATTATATGACGCAGTTGAGACCAGCAGTCACTGTGCGAGAGGTGGGGGTACACCCTGGACAGGTCCATCACAGGTCCACATAGAGACAAACAACTATTCACTTTCTCACTCACAACTGGGGACAATTTAGAGTTACCATTTAGCGTAACGTGCATGTTTTTGGCTTGTGGGAGGAAAACGAAGCACCCGGAGAAAACGCACGCATGCACGGAGAGAACATGCAAACTCCATCCAGAAAGACCCCGGCCAGGATTTGATCTGGTGACCTTCTCACCGAGAGACAACAGCTGTACCAACTGTGCCACTCATAATTTATTTTATTCTAAAGTGATTGAAAGTCATATATCAAATGTATTGTTTTAGAAAG
The DNA here is from genome assembly GCF_014905685.2 of Nematolebias whitei. Classification (NCBI taxonomy): domain Eukaryota; kingdom Metazoa; phylum Chordata; class Actinopteri; order Cyprinodontiformes; family Rivulidae; genus Nematolebias; species Nematolebias whitei. The sequence continues at coordinate 29,806,413 of NC_056508.1, read as the reverse complement.
CTTGTTTTAGGAAAATTGCTAATATCTTTGACATATAAGTATGCAGTAGTGCAGTCAGGGCCACTCTCTTCCACCAGTGTGTCAGCTGTACTTTACCTGTTACTTCACTAGGTGTCACCATGTCCTCACAGATCAGCTGTGTTACTGACGTGTGGGTCAAGTGAGGACACTACCCTCGTGGATAAACATCCTCTGGGACACCAAGAATCACTCAGTGTTCCACAGCAGCCTTCAGCTTGGTCCCTCCTCCATGTTTACTGATCCACTGAAGGCCAGAGTGTAAAACAGATGATTCAAGTTTGGGTTTTTAAAAGATTTGTACTGTCTGTTTTATTAGATTTAGGCTTTGACTGAATCAACAGTATACTTAAATCAAAGGACAGTAAATATAAAAAGTAATAAACCACCAGAGGATTATGATCCAAAACTACAGATTTATGAATATTTTTGTTAGTGACGTTTCTCTTCTTTCTCAAAGAATCACTTTTCCATATGGTGAAATATTAATAAACACAGTGTGCATATAAATTAGCAGTCACAAGTAAAAGCAGTTATTCTGGTGGTGTGCTTCCAGAGGCTAATGCAGAATTAGTGGTTTGACCTTTGGCCGTGGCATCTTCCACCAGCAAATTCCCTTAAAAATACATTTCTCAGTTGTATTTTTCACGTGGGGTCATGGTTAAAATTCTTTCAGGAGAATGGAACGTGACGAAATTAAATAAATAAATACATCATGAAATAAAGAATTAAAAGGTACATTTATTTATTTCATGGGACATTTAATTAACTAATTAATTGTGTATTTAATAATTTAATTGTATATTTAATTATTTAATAGCGCATTGATACATTTAATTATTATGTATTTATTTGTTTAATTTTGTCACATTCCACCGTCCATATATTTTCTACCTCATGTGAAATGATTTAACATCTAAAGCTCCAGCAGATTTTAATCTACTTTCATTGCCACAAGTTTTTTTTGTTTTTTTGTTAAACAAAGACGTTTAGTATCTACAAACAATAGAATATTGGGTAAAAGCTCATAAAACCATTTCTATGAACGCCAAACACCGTTTAAACTAAAAGCAGTTGAATCAACAAGTGAACATCACCGTGAAGCTCGGTCTCAGTTGTTCACCTCGAGGGTCTGCTGACAGCAGAGATCTCACAAATTTTATGGGGCGGCTGTGGCCGAGTTGTTAGAGCAGTCATCCTCCAATGCAAGAGTTGGGGGTTCAAATCCACCAGCAGTCACATGCAAAAGTGTCCCTGGGCAAGACACTGAACCTCTCATTGCCTCTGATGTGTGTCCCATCGGTGTATGAATGTGATAAAACACCATTATTCTCTTTAGAACGATTTGTTCAATTAGAGATCTAGCAGTGCTGTATGAATGGGTAAATGAGGACATAGATTATAGTGTAAAGTGATTTGAGTGTCTTGATAAGATAAAAAGGCCGTTATAGACCATATTATTCAGTCTATAAAGTGCACTTAAAATCCTTTAATTTTCTCAAAAATTGACAGTGAGCCTTATAATCAGGTGCGCCTTATGTATTAATTCTGGTTGGGCTTACTGACCTCAAACCAAATTGATGTGGTTATTGTGAATGAGTTGAATAAATTTGACTTATCTATTTTGGTTCACTTAATGTGCCTTAAACAGACCCGTTCATTGATATTGCACCTTATAATCCGGTGCACCTTATAGTACGAAAAATACGGTAAGTACAATCCATATTAATTCTACAAAATATATACATTTTATCACAATCCAGCCAGCAATCAATCAGAAGCACAATAATTATAGAAATATCACTCATGTTCGAAAAACATCATCTAAAAGCTTTCTTACCTTAGTCATTTTTAGTATTACTAATTGCTGAGAAAAACTCAGTGGGACTTGGGCATGTTTTATCGAACACAAACTTAAGCTAAAGAGATTAAAAATACATTTCTCAAGTATATTTTTTTTCACATGGAGTCACAGTTAGAATTATTTCTACCTCGTGTGAAATGATGTAGTCACCGTTGGGGCTTTTTTTTTTTTTTTTTGTCATATCAGCATTAGCTATTTAACAAAAGCAATTTTCTTACATGTGTCCTGGAGAGGTTCAGGAGAACGGGCAAACAGTTTGTTCTGTAATCTTATAATTTCTGTTGACACATGTTCATCACAGCAGGAAATATTCTGCCAGAGTGTCGTGTTTTTGGAACATGAAAAAATAAAGATGGGGGTGTGGCAGGACATGATGCAAGAAGTACACCATGTAGTGTGTTTTGTTTTCTTTGCAGTACTAAAAGGATGACAGATGAGGCTTTGCTGCTCAGTCACAATTGTGACTAAATTAGTTTCTGTTCACACAAATCATTTTTCTTGTCATTTTTTTTTTTACATTGTGTGGAGAAAGTTTGCAACATGCAGTGAATATTTGCATGCAACTTCTCTGGAACATCTCTAGAACATCTTGTCCCCTGTGACCTCCGCCTATACATAGTAATCCTTTTTAGTGAGGAGTGCAGAGTAAGGGTTGTAACACAGTTAATTTGACAGCCTGTCATTTTAACAGTTCTCCAGCTAATAAAATGAGCTACCATTTGTTGAAAACAAGAAAAGAAATGCTAAAAATGTTGAATGTTTATTCAAAACCATTTTACTCATCTAAAAACTGAAGAGCTCAGCCTTGTGTGTTTATGAAAAGATCTAAAATTTTCACCAGGTATGGGCTTCCAAAGATTACCCAAATGGCAGTTTTTACTGAAACCATGAGTGTATGTACTTCCATATGCATAGTTCCCCCTCATACTAGTGTAAACTACTAATAAATGTAACACTAATCTTTCTAAACTGAACCAGCACAAGCTGGAAGCTCTACTCAGATAACCTACAGAAATAACATGAGGGCCTTACAGTCCTGAGAGTTACTGATGTTGTATCTGACAGTATCTGTGCTTTACTATGGAAACTGTAGAGGACTGCCCAGAATGTAGATGTACTGTGAAGCTCCAGGACACAGAAATTCACATTCAGCATTTTAGATGATTAAGCAACCAACATGTTAGGCTGGATTACTGTAATTTTTTATAATTTGGATGTCTGAAAATGTTCTAAAAAGTCTTCACTTGAGTCAAAATCCTTCTGCCAGAGTTCTGATGAGTTAGGAGATATATCACATTTCTACAATGTTATCTTCTCCATTGACTCTCTGTAAAATTAAGAATATAATTGAACATTTTTCTTCTGTCAAACAAAACTAACAACCAAGCTCCATTTTATATTAAGAACTGTATTTTTGCATATTTCCTGAAAAAAACAAACAAAAACATTTTGCTCTCAGACCACAGGTTTACACGTGGTTCCTAGAGTTTCTAAAAGTAGAACAGAGGCAGCTCTTTCAGTTGTCCGTTATATCTGAAAACTCTTCCAGTTTCAATTCATGAGGCTGACATTCTCTCTATTTTCAAGACAAAGCTTAAGACTTTCCTTTTTGATAAATCCTATAGTTAAGGTTGATTAGTTCTTCCTGAGTTTTCCCTCAGTAACGCTGCTATAGGCTTAGACTGCTGGAAGGCAAACTGCCCACACTTCTTCTAATCAGTTACTTAGATTACAAGCATGTCTTAAAGACATAAAAACCTGGACGAGCCATAATTTCCTGCTTTTAATCTCAGACAAGACAGAGGCTGAGGTTTTTGGTCCTGAGCATTTTAGGAATAAATTTTGCAGTCTTTCACTTCCTCTGGATGGCATTAATTTGGCCTCCAGTTCTAAAGTTAAAAATCTTGGTGTTATTTTTGATCAGGATATGTCTTTTAACTCCTACATTAAACGTGCTACCGGGACCGCTTACTTCCACCTGCATAATGTCACTAAAGTTAGATGCTAAAATGATGCTGAACAACTGGTTCATACATTTATCACGTCTAGACTGGACTGTTGCAATGGTTTATTATCTGGATGTCCTGAAACTTCTTTAAAAAGTCTTCAGCTGAACCACAATGCTGCTATCAAGAGTTCTAATGAGAGTTAGTGGGAGAGATCTTATCTCTCCAGTTTTAGCTTCTCTCCACTGGCTCCCTGTCAAGTCCAGAACTGAATTCAAAATCTTACTTCTAACCTACAAAGCCCTCAACAACTTAGCTCCATCTTATATTGCAGATCTTATTGTTCCATACTTTCTTAACAGAACACTTTGCTCTCTGACTGCAGGTTTACTTGTGATTCCTAGAGTTTCCAAAAACAGAATGGGATGAAGATCTTTCAGTTATCAGGCTCCTCTCTTGTGGAACCAACTTCCAATTTCTGTTTGTGAAGCTGACATTGTCTACTTTTAAGATTAGGCTTAAGTCTTTCATTTTTTATAAATCCTATAGTTAGGGTTGGCTTGGGTTTCCTGAGTTATCCATTAGCTATGCTGCTACAGGCTTAAACTGCTGGAGGACAAATTGACCACATTTCCTCACTCTGCTGTCTTTACTTTCTCTACTCTACCTGTTTTGTATTTGTAATTATTTATATCCTTAACATGTATTTTTTTTTGTTGTTGTTGTTTGTCTTTCCTGCAATAGAAAGTACACCTGGACTAGTCATTCTTTGTTTGCTTGTTTCTCCTTCCTGTCATATCAAACTCTAGCTGGTTGAAGCAGATGGCCGCTTGTCTTAAGTCCAGTTCTGCTGATGATTTCTTTCTGTTAAAAGGGAGTCGTTCTTTTCCACTGTTACCAGTGTGCTTGATCAGGATGGGAAACTGTGACAATGTGAAGATTCAACACAATCTGCTGTCGTCCTTAGACAGAAAACTTTTACTAATTAGCATTTCATTATATACTGTACATAAATGTGCTGCTTTGTATAGGATTTAAAGGTTTTAGGATGGAATTTGGATGTAAATTAGATTCATGATTTGAGCTTGTTTGCTTCGTTTGATGACTTTTGCTGTGAAGTGGTGCTATATAATTAAACTAAACTGAATTGAACTGATTTAGGTTTACACTTCATAGCTTACAAGTTTTTATTTGGACCCCAATTCATTGGAAAATATTGCATTCACAGTTTTCTTTTCCTTTCCTGCAGTGTAGTCTAAGGAGCTATTTTGAAATGAATATATGACAAGTGTGCTTTACGCTTGCACTGCAAGCGAAGTGTTCTTCATACCTTGAGGCTGCTGCTGTGTTTAGACAGAGTGCTTCAGTGTTCTGTGAGGGACTGAACTTACGACCTCACTGAGAGAATGGCATGTTAAAAAGCTGAAATCCCTGCAGTGTGATTTCCTGTTGCTCTGTGGGAGAAAAACACATAGGTCAAAGTCCATTTCCTCATACAAGAAAGAATAAAAGCAACAATGCTAATAAAACTACCATTAAAAATAAAGCTAACTAATTAAAGGAAGATTTAATATGGACCAAAAATTAAACTACACATTTACAACCTGTAAAATTAAATTATGTCATTATAGATTAACCGTAAAGGGGAGGGGACTTTAAACTGTTGAACGATTTCAGCCAATAGCGTGCAAGTGCGTGAATCCAAAACGTGAAGACGTTGTGCTGCGTTCCCTTACAGTTGGTCATTTGGCTGCTCAGTTCACACTTGGTCATTTCGTCTGTTTTATTATTTAAATGCGAGCGCTTTTATTATGTTGCACCTTTTTCTTAAGACAGGAACAGGCTACATGTTATTCATTTTAAATGTAATTTAAATTATCCTGTGAAACAAATCAGTGAACAAGCAGCCAATGAAAAAAAATACAATACAGTACGAAAGCACTTTAAAAACAACACCGTTGACAAGTGCTGTACTGTACACTGGTAACATAAAAGCAAGTATAAAAAAAATAAAATCAATTGAAACCACAAAAGTAATGAATTGTTAAAAATAATAAAAACAGAAAACAGTAAAACCAACATTTCAATCTGAGTTAAAGCCAAACAGGGGGGAAAAAAGTTTTAAAACACAAAGAGCAGTGAGTTAAAAAAAGAAAACTACTGGTCAAGACTACATAAAAATACAGTAGTTACATCTTCTAAATGAAAAATAATAATAAAAAAGCTAAATGATAGCTAGAAGGTAAAAGTAACAAAATACAACCTGACAGAACTCTAGCTAAAAGCAGCAAACGTTATCTAAAAGCTAAAAACAAACAAACAAAAAAATTAAACAGATAAAGGAAATGAAAAGGGGAAAAGCTGTAGCACAAAGCACCAAATCACTAATTAAATACTAAAGTAGCCAAAGATAGCTAAAACCTCAAAAATAACAAAAGACTAACTAAAAGTTTAAGCAGCAATGCTAACTAAAAGAAGCAAGATAAAAGCCAAAACTAGAATATTGACTGCTAAAATCTCAAATTAGCAAAAGGCTAGCTAAAATATATAAAAGTAGAATGCTAACTAAAAGCTAAAAGTAGCATAAGAAGACAAAATAGATCAAACATAATGAACCCTATTTCAAAGGGAAGAATATTTATAGAAGAATTTAAAAATATATATTTGCATTTATGGGGAAAATGTTTGTAAACAGAGATAAACATTTTGAAAATTCTAAAAGTTAGAAAAATTATAAGTCTGCAAATTAAAAAAGTCAGCACAAAAGTCAGATAGAAAAAAAAACACCCATAACAAATAAAAACTTACGAAAATAAATCTGGAAAACAACATACAAAGTACAAAATAGGCTTTAAAGTCATGATGATACAAGATGTCATAATAAATATTAATTGCATTTCAGAATAATAAATATTTTACTCACAACAACACGTAGATATCAGTATAAAAATTACATTTTAATTTGAAAAAAAAAAAGAGTTTACCTTCTTATTTTAAAAGGAAACAAATGTTTTGAGAAACGAAAATCTACGAGTTACACTGAACGCATCACAATGGGCGGGTCTTGGGCGGTTCGGTTGTTCTTGGCTGTTCGCTCTGATTAGCTTCACCGGACGACACTTGTAACGACACACGGAGCACTTTGACCATTTAAGAAACCTTTAAGAGAGGTAAGACCTTAAACGTTCACTTTATACTTTTTTTGTGCGACCGAAGCGGCGAAAGGTTTATGTTGATAATAACTACAGTTTGTGTGGAAAGTATCCGGTTAAAGGCGGCACCACCGTGGATACGTGACCCGAAACACCAGCTCGGCGAGTTGTAACCTGTTACTAAAAAGTTTCCAAGGCTGTTGATGTTTAGTTATCACAAATACAATTTAAAAAAAACAACAACTATAAACATACATGTTTGTTCTCCTGAGCCATTTTATACCCGTGAACAAATTAATATTGGCATTTACTGCGCCTACCTATTTCATTACGTAACTTAATGATGTGGAGGAAACAGCTGCGAGCAAAATCTGAAACTTTTTATTTATTTGTTAAACCTGTTTGACCAGTAAGCACCGGGCTAGTTAGAATCGGATTCTCAACGCAGGACTTCCCCTGAAAGCAAGTGGATTATCGAAAGAGTGTTTTGAATAGTTTACCATGTTGTCTGGTTGAGTGGTCAAAGTCTGCCCTCTCTTCGTCTGCTGCAGATAACTGATAAAACATTTGTCTATCCCGAGGAAATTCCTTTCTCTGAGTCACCACACCCTGGTTGTTGTGCTGCTGAGCTCCTCAGACCTTCATCTCTCTCCTTCCTGGTCTGCACTACCACTGGGTTTTGTCATGGCTCAAAGTCAGACCTATTTTTTTATTTATTTTTCAACCCTCTTGAGATTACAGATTTCTTTTACAAGGGAGGCCTGGGCCACCTAACGTGCATGTTTTGGACTGGAAGGAAACCGGATGCAAACATGAGAACATGCAAACCCCACACAGAAAGACCCCAAGTCCAAACCAGGGCTTGACCCCATGACCTTCTCGCCGTGAAGCCGCATTGCTAACCAGTCATGCTGCAGAAAACTTGTTAATCTTAAACAGGACTCTGTGGTTTCTACACTCACAAGCACCCAAGCAGAAGATGGTGATGGGCTGACACATGTGGAGCCCAGAAGTAATGCTCCGAACTTATTTTTGATTAATTCGTTCAACCTTTATTTAGACAGGTTAATGCCATTGAGCCTCGGGGACTTATTTACAAGAGAGACCAGATTTCTTAACAAAGAGAGATGACAACAGTGAATAAAGACAACAATAGACAGTCATAAAATAGGCATACACATTTAAGTTACTCTTTTTACAAATCAAAACAAAATAGCAAAAAAACATCTAAGCTATAAGGCGATTTAGAAAACTAAAAAACGGGAATATGTCTGCATTGGTTTTTGCCAGGAACGTAACAGATGTTTAAAGTCACTTGGAGAGATCAAGGTCGATAGCTTCAGATCTTTTTGCAAGATATTCTAAGAAACAGGAACAAGGAGCGGAGAAGGCGCTTTTGCCTAGTTCATTCCTCACTGAGGGAACACTGCATGTAATAATAATGTCCTGAGAGCGCACGCTGTAGCTGCACTCACGCAGAGACATGTAGGAGGAGATGTATGAAGGCAACAAACCAAGAAGTGATTTAAAGATGAAAATGTACCAGTGGGAGAGTCTGCGTGAGGTTAGTGATGTCCAGTTAACCAGTGAATGCAGGGTTCAGTGATGGGTACGGTAGTTACAGCCACTTATGAATCTTAATGCTCCGTGATAGGCAGCATCTGCAGAGTGCTTGTAGGAGCGTTCATGTAAATAATGTCACCGTAGTCAATGGAGGGAAGGAAAGTTACAGTTACAAGGTGTTTCCTAGCATTCAGAGTTAGACAGGATCTGTTTCTGAAGAAGAAACCACATTTAACCCAACATTTTTCAGTCAGGTCATCTGGACAGTTTTTTTTTTTT
>NC_056508.1:29742470-29797491 GCF_014905685.2 Nematolebias whitei | reverse complement strand
TTTTTGTGCTGAAACATTTCGCCTTCGGTCCAGAAGGCTTCATCAGTACCTGGATTATTGAGCATGGACTTTGTTGTTTTCAACCAGTTTGACAAGACTGCCAACAAGGAAGAGGGCTGGCAATGAAGGAGGGGGCGTACCAAAGAGACCATCTTATCACAAGCAGAACTGGTTTGTTCCACTTTGGACTAAGCTGTTGGGGGAAGAATCAATTTTGTTGTTTCCTTGACTGATGAAGCCTTCCGGACTGAAGTCGAAACGTTTCAGCACAAAAAAAAAGAAACTATCCAGATGACCTGACTGAAAAATGTTGGATTGTATATCTGGATTATTGAGCATGGACTTTGTTGTTTTAAACCCAATTTAACTTTCAGTTTCCTTACTAGGTTTTCCACGTGAAGCTTAAAGGAAAGATGCGAGTCGACCAAGAAACCCAAATATCTATAAGAATCGATAAACTCAATAGGGACACACCATTTGAGGATAAAATCAGAGGAAGACCTGATGGGACTGACTTCCTGTTTGAAAAAAGCATCCCTTTGGTTTTATCAGCATTTGGGACAAGTTTGAGACAGAGCAAGTCTGACTGGATGACGTCAAAGGCGGATTGCAAAAGCTGGAGAGCCTTAGCAACCGTTTTAGCTCGACAATAAACAACTGTGTCATCAGCATAGAAATGTAAGGATGCATCAGGGATGCTTTGACCTACATTACCTTTGTAGATTGTAAAGAGGGTGGGTCCTAAGACTGAGCCTTGTGGTACACCATTACCGTTGGATAACTGGAGGATATACCATTATGATTGCATGAAAATATGTTACTTTTAAACCAGCAAGTTATGGCCAGAAAGTTACTCAAGCGTATGCTTTGAGGATAACTCTCAGCTACTGCCACACTGAATTTCAGCTCAATCTCAATCTCTGGGACACAGTTTGTTTGTGGCTCCTCAGACTGATAAAGTTCTTAGGATGAGGAAGGAACGTCTCTCAACAAAAAAATAAACCATCCAGATGACCTTACTGAACATTGTTGGATTTTTTACCTGGATTACTGAGCATGAACCTTGAGCTGGTGTGTGGTGTCTCAGGTGTCACCAAATGTTGGGTCAAAATCTTTAAACTTGGCTGTCATATTCAATGTTTTGTGTCTCAGGGTTGCTTTGCCTTGTGACCATCTTGAATGGGTTGACTACAATTTAATGCTTTGTAAATGTCCATACAATGCTTACTTTCTCACAATTTTTAAATAAAAAAAACAATATAGCTTTTTACCTTCAGCAGCAGGTGGTATGCACAAGCAATGGAAAAAAAATGCCATTTTAATTCATAACATTGAGCGCCATAGTTTGAGGTTTCCAAGTAGTTTTTGTTGGTCTATTATTTAAACTTGAGCAGTCTGTGACTGCACAAACACTGTTGGTGTTTTTTGTTTAGTCATGCAGAAAGAAAGGAGTTAATCTCTTCCTCGTTGCTTGTCATTTATAAACTATTTCAGTGTTCATGTTCGTCATGCCATTCTGTCAGGGGAAAAAGGCAAATGTTCAAACTGAGCAGAACAGAGGATAAAAATAGAATTAGGTCTTTTTAAAATGCTTTCAACTGTAATTATTGTGGAACAATTAATCCCAACAAAAACAATGTGGCGATAATTCAAACATAAACCAGTCCAACAAGCATTCATAAAGTGTCTGGAAATTGTGGAAATAGGCGTTTTTCATTACTAGCAGAGTTTGTAAAAAGCTTGCCTTTTTTCATTCATTCATTCAACCTTAATTAATATAGGTTAGTCTTAAAGCTGAAATGTGACCGTTTTCTCATTTTCCCTTACTTATCCGGTTGTCCGAAACTAATTTGCTTTAAACCAGTGGTTGTTCACTCAACTAGTTGTGCAATATATCCAAGTAAATTGTATTTATTTTCTGTTTTGTTGGTTTCCAAACTCATGCTTTATCTTTTATTAGTTCTAACTGTAATATTTAGTGAGACACAAACATATTTGTGTATATATTTATTTATATTGATGGTGTTTAGGGTTTTTATTTGATCTGGAAAAAAGCATCATCCAAGCATCTCATAAAATTATATTAAATATACTGTCAGTCACAAATCTCGTAAATATTTTAGATTTCAGTAAAACTTACTGCCTCATTAATAAATAATAAAAATCTTTAGTGCTTACGCTTTATTTTTTTGCATTCTGAAGGTCAGACTGACAGCTGTTCAGTAGGTTTCTGTGAGTTTGTAGAAATTATCATGAATCAAAAACTGCAGCCACATTTTTTTTTTATCCACAAGGCATTCTATTTGGATGTATCATTTTTTATTTTTGTCTTGCAGCAGACTTGAACCAGTTTTATTTCTTTCTTTCTTCTTTTTTTTTTTTTGGGCCTCTGACTGTTTGTACCAGCCTGAGTTTTTGTGCTGAAGAACTAAAGTAAACAAGTTGTTCTCAGTCCAAATCTACAAGGTCCTACGCCGACATGAGTGACAGATTTCTCACTTGATGTGTTTTTCTTTTGTTGGTTTCTATTTGAACTCCTCGTAGTCTGTGGAGAGGTGCAAGTGTACTCTTTAAGTTATAGATGTGTATCGGTCAAAGTGTTGAAAAACAAGGCCCAACAATATCCTGTCCCAGATTTGAGTGGGCAGCTTCCCATCAGGCTGACCATGGAGGTCTGTTTAGATTTCAGAGCTGATGAAACGTTTTACTTGAAAACAGGAAAAATTATATTTAGGCTCTTAAAGAAGAGTTCTACATGGCAAACTGTTTTTTTTTGTTTGTTTTTTTTATAAAAAAAAACAAAAAACATTAGGTGCAAACTTTTTTTGTTTTAACAGCAAAGAAAAGTGTAAAAGCATATTTTCATTATGTGCACCCTAAAGGTGTTCAATTTGAAAAATCTCTAAAGCGGCATAAGAGCAGCTGTAGATACAGTAAGAGCTCTCTGGATTTCATGCTTTGTCACAATCTGTCTTGAAATATTTGAAGTAATCGGATTACAAGTGTTATTTTTCCTACTAACTTCAACTCTTCTGCTAATCCTGAGGCTTCAGGTTCAAGTTGTGTCAGGAAGGGTGCAGGATGAAACAATTGTCTAATATTTCATGCACGCTCACTCACTGTGGCAACCCCTGGAGAAGAGAGCTGCTGAAAAACAATATATATTCTGCTGTACACACTAAACACATTTACCCTTTAGTTACCCGCCTTCATTTGATAATATGCTTTACAAATCATCTTTCAATGAACTGAAAAGCTAAGAAATTGTCAGTGGAGGTTGTGACTCAAATGGGATTGCTTGCACATGTCAGTGTTTATTAGTCCTGTATATGTGAATTGCCAATAGAGAAAAAAGGGAGGGATGGTGCACCCTAAGGATGTTGACATTAGATTCCTGTTGGTGACCTCACACTGAAACACTGGAAGCAAGAGATGAGGGCAGAGTCAGAACGAGAGCCTGGAGGAGGATGGAGAGAAGAGCAGAGATACTGTGTAGAATGGGGTCCAATAAAGCTGCTGGGTATCCACACATCCTTGAAGTCTTTCATGAATCTCCAATTCAGCCCTTAAACAATCTTATTTTTGTTTTGTTTGTCTTAAATTTCATTGTGGCATTAAAAAGATTTTAAAGTCTTAAATTTGACTTGCTGAAACCTGTAGATACCCCGAGTCAGCTGCTTCTTCATGTCCAGCTGAGGCATGTGCACTGCATAATGAAATGGCGAGCTGAGGGAAATACTTGGAAAGTAGAAGTGCCTTCACTTTCTGTTCAAGTTCTGATGTTTCCAAATTAATTCATGACTTTCTGTGATTTTCAACCACTACACGTCTCTGTATTTCATTCCTCCATCTGTCTGACTTTCTGTCTGAACTGGAACCAGGAGACTGAGGTAGATTTAGTAATTATGTGGGACATTTTTCCCATTTGTACTATACTCTGGTCTGAGGTGTGATAAACAAACCAGGTGGGGGGAGTCTTGATGGCTCTGCTCTATTTTAAGCTCCAGTTAGATACTGTGACTTTAGCCTCCACGGCCTGGGTTTATTTGCATCAATGTGGTCTAGAATTAGATTCATCCATGAAAACCTGAGTTTGCTTTTAACTTGTTTGCAAATGTTTCTCTTGCAAATAAAAACAAACATATTTTTCACAAGGCATTTTCAGAAGAAAAAAAAAATTAAGGAAAAATGGTGTTAGTCAAACCTTTGAGTACTTTTGCTACATCCTAATTTTTTGTGACCCTCTTCAGTTTGTTGTTTAAATATCATATTTGACTCTCAGGATCATCTGTCCTGAATATTTTAAACTCAAGCAAGTAAACTAAAAGTGCTGAGATGTTGTGAGGGGGAAACCTTTTTATCTAGATGACCGAGTCTTTGTAATTTCTAGTATTTTGACAGGCAAGCTAGTATCTGAGCACAGTTTGACTTGCAGTAGTCCCTCGTTTGTTGCAGGTATTTGGGACCGCAGCCACCCGCAATAAGTGAAAAACCGCGAAGTAGGGATACAGTGATCCAAGTTCAAGTTCAGTAAACTTTGTCATGACGTGTGCCAGGCTGTGATCACCACCTGTTACTTCCATTCTCCCTCCTTAAATAAACATTGTAGAGAAGAGAAGTGCAGCAGGACATCATCAAAGTGATGTCACACAGCTTCAGCTCTGCAGCACAGAGCACAAATATACTTCTTGATCAATTACACTTCAACAACTAAACATAGACGTTCTAAAATGATTAAAAATAACTTTTAACACTTTTATATTTTGTGATTATGCTGATTTTTATGATGTGACGTACTTTGAATTTTAAGTTGGAAGGCAAAAGTTGATCGGTGCATCCGGACAGCAAAGGGTTAACCCCTCACAAAGTCACAGCAGGAGCAATGTGTGTGCTGCTGAGGAGATCAGCTGATCAGCTGCAGGAGGGAGCTTTCCTTTCACTTGTGAGCTGCACACATGGTGCAAAATCATTTAAAATAATCTATTTTAAATAAACAACCCATGGCTCATCCATAAATCAGCCAACTGTGTCATGTCCAACAATCTTACTTTGAAAATCTGCGATATATCAAACCCGTGATAAACGAAGCAGCATGGGACTACTGCATTTCAGTCATTGTTTAACAGGTAACAGAACAGCATTTATCACTTTCTGAGCAAAGAAAAAAAGCAGATCTAACCTTTTTTAATTTTTTTGTTATACTTTGTTTTTAGGAACAATAATCATCTTTGTCTGATGAACTCGGTACATTTTAACTCCATGTGCAGATGACAATAGTTTCCTCTCATCATAGGTGCTGCTGTTTCAGACCTAATTAGGAAGAGCCTACAGTTTCCTTTTCAATCTTGGCCCAGTCACTTGGATGCCGGATCAATCTGAAAAATTCAGACTGAAAATTTTAGATTTCAAAGAATGTTTATTTTTTTGTGGTTATAGCAAGGTGACACAAGTAAAATGTACTGAGTTTATAACGACATGAGTTACTGTTCTAGTTAAAAACATTTACCGTAGATTGCAAAGGTGAAATTTCACGTTTTGTGTAAACATCTTGAGAATTTAAAAATGCATCTTGAAGAATAATATTTAAATGTAGTTGATGGAAAACAAGCACCATTTTATAATGCAACTATTGTTGAAGAATACCTTTTTATTGTGGTCGTTAGGAAATGTACAGTCGGTGAAACCAAATTGATGGGTGCATGTTTTGATCTGTTTTGTGCTTTTCGTCTAAAATCATTGATTTTGATCACACCCTAAACTTATTGAACATTCAACCTGAGTTTCCTTCGTCCTCTCGGAACTCATTTATTCATTTAGTTGATTAATTATATGTTGTTAGTTGAACTGGTACACACCAGTTATTAAATAGATGAGGGAGTAGTAGAGAGTGAGCAGGACTGCACAGGTAATGCATGCCCCAGAGAGAAAACACAATCTGTGCCATATGTTCTGGGAATAGGTTTGTCCGTTGCTATTCAGGAGCAAATATTATGCAAGACAAACTTATTACTAGGGCATGTGAAAGAGAAGTCTGCCGCACAGTATACATGAACTTTCTCTAAGGTCAACGAGCAGGCGCTGTCAAGTCTTAACATGCATACTCTGGTTCACTGTTCAGAGGATGTCACGTACATCTGGCGGCTTGCTCGTTTTGAACTTGGCCTATAAAAATGTTTATTCAATTACTTATTAATTATTTGTTAATTATTACTAAAAATGTTTTCAATTATAATAGTTCCCTGAACTATTTCATTTCTATGTACTGCACCTCAATTTGACATCAGAATTTATAAATCATCGTATATATGATCTTATATCTTAATGAACTTATCTCTTCTAATAGGACTGCCGTTTCTTGAAGCAGCTAAAATGGATAACACATGTCAACTTGAAAACTAAATTGTATTTATTTTATTTTTTTTAACATTTAAGTAATTTATTTTGTTTTATTTTTTTCACTGAACAAAATTATAAACATAACAGTTGTGTTTATACTCGTATTTTTCTGATCACTCAAAGATCTAAGACTTTATATGTACACAAAAGGACTTTTTCTTTCAAATGTTGCTCACAAATGTGCAAATTTGTGTTTGTGAGCGCGTCTCCTTTTGGAGAGATGATCAATCCATCTCACATGTGTGGCATATCAAGATGCTGAATATACAGCATAATTATTGCACATGTGTGCCTTGGGTTGACCACAATAAAAGGCCACTAAAATGTGCAGTTTTATCACACAGCACAATGCCTCAGATGTTATGTTTTGAAAAGCATGCATTTACCATGTTGACTGCAGGAATGTCCTTCCTGTGTGGGTGAGAAGTGTGCTGATGTCAAAAGTTGCAAATCGAGTGGCCCATGGTGGCGGTGGGATGATAGTATGGGTAGGCGTATGTTGGACAGCAAACCAGTGTGTTTTATTGATGACATTTTGAATGCACAGAGAGACCGTAACGGGATTCTAAGGCCTATTGTTGCTCCATTCATCCATGACCAACACCTCATGTTGAAGCATGATAATGTTAAAAATGGGATTAGTACGCAATTCCTGGTAGCTGAAAACATACCATTCATTCAACCTTTATTTATACAGGTTAGTCTCATTGAGCCTCAGGGACTCATTTACTAGAGAGACCAGTTTTTAACAAAGAATAATAACACTCGGCAACAAAAACAACAGTAGACGATCATAAAAGAAAGCATGTAAATTGAGAATAATAAATGAAAGAATATACCATTTCTTGCATATAGTCGGTATATTCACCGGATGTGTCACCCATTGAGCACGTTAGAGGTGCTCTGGGTTGGCATTTACGATGGCGTGTTCCAGTTGTGTCTAGTTGACACCAGATACCCCACCCCCAATAAGTACACAGCACATTTTACAGTGGTCTTTTATTGTGGCCAGCCTAAGACACACCTGTGCAATAACCCTACTGTTAATCAGCATCTTGATATGCCACACCTGTGAGATGGATGGATTATCTCAGCAAAAAAGTGCTCACAAACACAGATTTACACAAAGTTGTGAACAGTATTCGAGAGAAAAAGGCCTTTTGTGTACATAAAAAGTCGTCGATCTTTAAATTCAGCTCATGAAAAATGGTAGCAAAAATAAAACTGTTGCGTTTATATGTATTTTTGTTCACTGTAAGAAGTATAAATAGTTAAAGTCAGCTTTTTGTTTGCCTCTGTGTTAAAGTTAAATGGGTTTTATTCCACATTGAATGTATAACACATCCACTTTGTCTTGGCAGATTGAACACATGCACACAAACTCACTGTAACAAACATAATGCAACATAAAGGGGACATTGTCCTCATTAAGTGCCACGTGCTGTCACTGTATCATTAAACACTATGCTGTGAGAGTCAATAATAATTACTTAGCAGGAATATTTCATTTATTAATGTGCAGCAGTAGCCATATCTTCTTTTTGATCTTTTCAGTGTTAGCTCTACTGAAAGTGTGTTTGAAAGTGTTTGCACCTTCCCTCTGGCAATGACAGTATGATGCATGGAGTAGCAGCAGCCTGCTATCACAGAGAACAGGTGGCTCTCTCCAGAGAAGCTCTGACAAACTGGCCTGATTTAATGCGTAGAAAGAAAACTAATTGAACTGTTGTCTTTCTATTCTGGGGTGGAAATTGTTGCTGTGGCTGCAGGGTGTCATGGTGAACAACTCTGGGCCACTCATTAGACATGCTAGCATAATGTGTAGATGTGCGAGCAGCAAGATTTCCATTCCAGGTTTTAGATGATAAGTTGGAACACATGTTAGAGGTGCTTTCCTAGCTTGATGATTTGGTATGTATTACTAGAATGTAAACAACTTCAGAGAAACGTGTCTGATCAGGCAGTGGTTATGCTTCTTTGACTGAATGGCATCTTTGCAGATATATCTGATAAAGCATGACGATCGTTTTGTTGGGTCTCTGCAGTTGGTTTCCAGGTTGCACATAAAGCAACATAGCCCTAGACTTTTACCCTCAACACTATCCAGCTTAGTTTATTCACCTAAAACTGTTACATGCATCTAAAGCCAAAAGCAATAAAAACGGTAAACCTTCAGGTTATAAAACAGATCTGAAAGATGCTAAAGAGCTCAGTGTTAGCAAAGAGAACTTTAGGGTCCGACAGTGGTTTAATGCTTTAAAACTATGATTTCTACAACTGAAATTCATGAAATAGAAATTGCTGGATGTGTGATGGCAGAGGTTTTGATCTTTATGTGGGTTCAGGCAACTTATGTCATGTGCTGCTGGCTAAAACTTTGTCTCTTGTCTTGTTCAGCCTTCATTATTTTTCAGCCATGGGACATGGTTATTGATGTGACAGTCACTTTGTCTCTTGCAACATTCTCAGTCACACACTTTTCCTGGATACAAGAAAAGACAAAAGTCAAGATGTGTTTACCGTAATAGAGCTGTGTCGGACTCCTTTTGGCATGTAGAGGGAACGCAGTGAGAAAATACTTCGACTGCCAGAGCTTGTGCAGAAAGAATCATGTTGAGCACTGAGGTGGCAGTGTGTGCAAGTCTACCACTCCTGTTCTGTCCCTCCTGTTTTTCACCTCGTACACAGAACACAACCCAGGAAAAAGGAAGAAGGTGCGGCTCTAAAACAGACTAGTCATCCCTTTTTTTCCTCCTTACTCGCTCTATTTATACAGTCCTCCTCCTTTTGTCCTCGTTTCAACTGTTTTCTGCTGTTGACTGTGTCAAGCCTTAACATGTAGATGTCTACCTGTGTTTTTGTTTGTAGATGGCTGCAATCAGGAAGAAGTTGGTGATAGTTGGAGATGGCGCATGTGGGAAGACTTGTCTGCTTATCGTCTTCAGTAAGGACCAGTTCCCGGAGGTCTACGTCCCTACTGTATTTGAGAACTACATTGCTGATATTGAAGTTGATGTCAAACAGGTAAAAAAAGGTCAAAACATCTGCTAGAGACCATACATAATGCCATGAACAAAGTCAATACTTCTAATCAGTGTAATTATTTAGGTTCGTTGGTGTGAACTGATTTTCACACAACTTAAAACGTTGAGGAAAATATTGAACGTCAAAACTATACTGCACACATCTGACTAAAATTAGAGCTCATGTTACAGGCATTAATGTGTAAAATACAAATTTATTTTTATATTGTGAAACCATTTTATTTTTATATTATGAAACAAGTTCAAGTGAAACAAACAAAGGAGGTCTTAGGGCAAAATGAGAACTGTAAGGAATTAATCTGCAGCAGGGATTTGAAAGGGATTTCGCTTTTACCCTTGATGTGAAAGTAGAACAAGCAATTTTATGTGACCCTGGTTATGAACCATGCCATTGTGATTCATGGGGATAAATGCATAATGGGAGTGAGCCTTTGGGTCATTTCTTTCTTATAATCAGACAGACTTTAACCCAACAACAGGAAGTAGATCTGCGCTACCTTCCTGATGGAAATGAAGTCCCCTCTCCATTGCCACCCCTGTACATCATGACTAATATCCTATTTCCTGCTTCCTGTGCTTCAAAATCTGAAATCAGCTTTGTGAGGTTCTGACTCTTTAAGTTGATTGATCAGCAAACAGCATACACATTTGTTTGGGATGTTATGAGTTATATTGTGAGAATCATTTTCATGGTTTTTGTTCCAATTATTATTTTACAATCTTGTAAGTTTTAAAGCAGCAATCTAATTTTCTATGTAAAATCCAAACTCTTTAAATAAAAATATAGGCTAACTGGAACATTTTGGCAAAAAAAAAAAAAAAAAAAAACATTTCTGAACAGATCTTGATAAGTTTGTGTAGAAAACGACTTCATGCAGCCCAATTTTTTTCTGTTTACTTGTTTCTTAAGTTCATCTTGGTTTAGATTTAGCTTTTAATAGCATGAACAGAAACAGAATAGAACATCAAGGTGGAAATTCAGTTTAAGATTATACTAAAGGCTTATTTAAATTGGATTAAAAAGCCAACTTTTTTTTTTTAAATAAACTTGCTGTACTATTATTTAACACAGTCATTTTGACAGAACTTTAGTTAACCCCTCAATGAAAAGCAATTAGCATATTTTTGAAAAGGGTGAAATAAAATATGTACACTTGGAGTTAAACTGGTTATCTCTGAAGAATGTGATTCTTAGCAAACACAAAGTCCAATATTATGTTTAAATACTGATTATTAATACCGAACAACATTTAAGTTCTTTGTTTTTATTGTTTTACAAGGCACAAGGTAAATGTTCAGTTGCTTCTTATGCAGACTGCCTTTATCAAACGCCTGTTGGAGAATTGTTTGGGTCTAATTGACCAGCTGGCTGCGGTGTGGCTAGAGCATGCAGTTTCTTTGAGTAGTCGTAAATGTTTGTCAAAAAGGTTATGACTGAATATGTGATGCTGCTCCAGTGTGAAAATATTCTCCCTGTGGGTAAATACTTCTGCCTGTGTCACTGTGTCTAGCTACTCTTGCCAAAGAAAGTAGTCTGTGATCCACCAACAAAGCCTTGGCCAACAAGAGTGCAGTGAGAAGTCTGGATGAGCTGCAAACATTCACTAGTTGCTCTGTGTATCCAAATTTTAGCTGCAGCAGGAACAGTTTTCAGCTGTGAGGCTGCTGTTAAAACCAGCAGAATATAGGAAAACACTGGGTCAGTGCCGTTCAAGCTCAGACTTATGCAATCTTAATTTTAGCCTGAGTTGACCTTATTGTACTGGAGTGTACTAAACAGGGTAGTGCTTTTGCTGAGCTATTGCATCTGATTTTTGCTGGGCGTTAGTTTTATGTAGAGCAGGCCAGATGCTCTGGGACTGCCACCAGTTTGATTAACAGCCTCAAGGCCCTGTGAGGAAACTCCTCCACCACTGAAGAGTTGTTTTTTGTTGATTTGTTGTCTGATAATGGATGAATAAAATCTTTTTTCAATTCTCTGTCCAAAAATTTAGCTTCTGTTAGTGTAATGTTTTTGTGCCTTTGTCTTTAAGTAAATAAGTTTTTAATGAATACTCTGCTTAATGTTTCTGCTGTTGCTGCATCTTGGATCTGTGAGTATATTTTTTCTGCTTTTTCTCACAGGTGGAGTTGGCCCTGTGGGACACTGCTGGCCAGGAGGATTATGATCGACTGCGGCCTCTCTCTTACCCTGACACTGATGTCATCCTTATGTGTTTCTCTATAGACAGCCCTGACAGTTTAGGTAAGGCTAAAAATACTTGTTCACAAAGACAGTTGTTGTTCCCATATTCTATTTCATTTACCATCTGCAGACTTCATAAAAGCCACATTTGTTTAGATGTTTTCTTATGTTTGCCAATGGGAAATGTTACCAAAGAGACTGATGTACATGGTTTGCTTAGCTGCTGTGGTTTGATTGACTCTAACTGAAAGTCAGACCTCAAACACAGTAAATTATATAACGAGGTAGAATTTGATCAGTACACACTGTAGAGATGTTGACAAATCACCAAATATCCAGTGAAATGTGAAAATTTGAGTATACCGTATTTTCCACCGTAAACGTCGTTCCTCCCTATAAGTCATATAAGCCAAAATATGTCTAATAAAGTGGAAAAATCAAAAATATGTTGCTTCGCCGTATACGTCGCATCTATTATGCGTCACCGCTGACGCGTCACATTTGTTACGCATCCACGCTGACAACCCGAAAGTGTGGGCCGGTGTGCCAAAAATTGATGGGCTGCCAAATATGGTGGCCGTGGGAGCGTGTACGGGAGGACATTAACAAGAATTTAACTAGATTAACGCTTAACAAAAATTATTTGTTTGCTCGAAATTATAGTAAATGTATGTCTCGGCCTAACTTTTGCTTAATAAATGCACTTTGACGGTCAAATCAGCTACGTTTCTAAAGCCGATACGTGGAAATAAGTGTGTGCCGTGCACGGGACGAGTCACTGTGCAAATTTAACAAGATAAACACCTAAAAACAATTGTTTGCTCGACTTTATAGTAAAGGTGTCTCTGAGTTGAACTTTTACTTAATAAAAGGACTTTAATGGTCAAATCAGCTGTATTTCAAAAGCATTCGCTGCCTCGGTGCTCCAGGAGCGCACAGATGGAGGAAAAAGAAAAGGGGAACGTTGCGCATTTCATAGAAATTTAACAAGCTAAGTACCGAAAACAATTATTTGTTTGCTTGACTTTATATCAAAAGTGTGTCTCAGTTGAACTTTTACTTAATAAATGCACTTTAATGGTCAAATTAGCTGCATTTTGCCGGGGCGGCGCAGCAAAACGAAGCTGATTTGACGGACGAAGGTGGCAGGCTGTGGCAAGCTGATTGTGTCAATAGCCACTTTTACCTCTTCCATTATACAACGGCATGCCACAGTACTCTGGCATGAAAATGGTAGTGTTCAATCTTTTCAGTCAGAATGAATGAAAACGATCATATCTCAGCCAAATTGGTTTATAAATATGGTAATAAATCCATAAATATGTCGCTTCGGCGTATAAGTTGCAGGGCATGTAAATTATGCAGAAAAGTGATTTATAGGGCAAAAAATGCAGTTTGTGATATTTTGGCAGTCTTTTGTCATAATGTCTAATGATTTTGTAATGGCTTTAAATTTAGTTGTTTAAATAAAGTAAAAACAATTAAAATGGCTTCAGTTCTGCCGTGTTCAACAAAAAGTTTAAAATTTATAGTATATGTACTACATGTTCTAAATGTATCTAAAGTACATGTACTTTGGATTTAGAACGGTGTGTTCTCGACTCCTAAAAGAATCGGATCTAATGGAAAAAATTGTTTATAAAAAAGCTTCAGCTGTTGGTTTTCTCCCACAGTATTTTGAAGGGTAATGTTTCACATGGTCATCTTTAGCATAATGTCTGCTTCCAAAAAAAACAGCTGACTTTGGCCGGAAAGCTCAGACCACGCCATCAGCCAGGGGTTAGCAACCTCTTGATGTTAGTTGGCACAATCTTAGGGGAGACTCCTCCTCCTCTCCTTATAGGGAAAAATTTTGGTGTGTACTGTGCTCTGACTATATTTTCATGCTTTAAATTTTACAGAGAACATTCCAGAGAAATGGACGCCCGAAGTGAAACACTTCTGTCCCAACGTCCCCATCATCCTTGTGGGCAACAAGAAGGACCTTAGAAATGATGAACACACACGTAGGGAGTTGGCCAAGATGAAACAAGTGTGTTTCTGCTTCAAGCATAAACACGATCCCTTCATTTACCATCTTCTGTTTTTCTACAACTCTGAAGTGAAATGTTTAACCCTCTCTGTATGTCCCAGGAGCCTGTGAAGTCTGAGGAAGGCAGGGACATGGCAAACCGCATCAGTGCCTTTGGCTACCTGGAGTGCTCAGCCAAGACGAAGGAGGGTGTGCGGGATGTGTTTGAGATGGCCACCAGAGCAGCACTGCAGGTCCGCAAGCGCAAGAAGAGGGGTGGCTGTCTGCTACTGTGAAGGGCCAGTGTCTTTTGGTTCATCAGCGCCAGTGGGAGGACTCTCCCAGACACAGAGCAAATGTAGAAAAACATGAAATCTGTGGCTTCCATAGACTGTACTTCCTTCACAGATGCAAATATAAAAGACTGCCACATCTGTTTAAAAGCAAAACAAATCAGCCTTTTTGTTAGTTTTCTTTTACAACTAACCAGTTAGTTTCCAGTTGTTTTTTTGTTTGTTTTTTGCAATAGCACACCAGTCTGATTGTGACTGGACCCTTCATTCTGTATGTATGTGTTTCTATTTAAATGTGCATACACTTTAAAAATGCCAAGTGTCTGCCTGTGTGCCATTATCGTTGTTTACAGAGGTTTTGTGGACTTCTGCCCACTGACCAGATCTCTTTCTTGGCTGCGAGGCTGTTTTTGATTTGTTGCCTTTGTGCTTCTCCTGAACTTTCTTTATATACCACTTAATTACCTTTTATACATCAGCACTATTTCATTCTTCTGTGTTGTATCACCATTAATTTTCTACTCTAAAATGTGCTGTCAATAGAACTGTTATTTTACAAGTTGTTCCTCCACTATAGACTAAAACCCAAGCCTGTTCACACTTGATGAGTTCACTGTAGCCTGCATGCAGAGCACTAGAAAAGCAGCCTTTGCAGGGAGAGGCTTTGCACCATGCCTCTTGTTCATGGCGATGGCTTTAACTGGCACTGGAGACAGTGGTCTGTTGTGGATAAAACTGGCAGCTGCACACAAACTGCTTCCGACAGACTTCAACAAAGCTTTTCCTTCAACTGCAGTCCAACCTCCTGATCTCAGTACTGTTCCAGATCCAGTGTAGTTCTCCAACATCCCTGTGCACTGGATTTACTGAGGATGAATGCACTCTGTAAACATTTAGATTTGTTTAAACGATTGGACAAAATGCACAACTGACAGCCACTTTGGCAGCTCATTGTCATTAGCAAAGTGCCATTTGTTTGTTTCCAGCCATCTCAGACCAAGTCTGTTGGCCATTTGAAACTAGGACTTTTTTGTAGCATCAATAGTATTAAGTTTGTCCAAGACACTCACGATGGAGTTTTATTAAGACTCTTTACCAAGTAGTTATTTGCAGTTTGTTTTTCTCCATCACAGCTAAAGCAAAGCAGTCATTGGAATAACCCCCCATGTGTTAAGTGTATTATTGGCCCACTGTTCCTGCAACAGTTGTAAACTAGAGCTGTTCTTTCTTCTGTATAGAACATTTGGATCCACAGATTGGAATGTAGTGGGCCTAGTCTAATACCTGGACAGTGTCCCAGTATTCAATGTCAAATCCCTTAAAGAAAAAAATGTTGATTATAATGATGCTTTGCAAACAGAAGTGGAATGTGTTGAATTTATGTATGATGCAAAACATTAAAGTATTTTTGAAATACTATTTAACAGGATATTTTGTGTTTTTTTTTTTTTTTTTAATTATGAAGTACTTTAAATTCATTGTATATAAAGGTTTGTTTGGAGTATGTCAGGAAAAAAAAGTTACTTTACAAAGTTTTCTGCTGGACAACTTTAGACATATTAATCACTTTGTTTTATTTGATCACACTTCAAATCAAGTCAAATTTATTATAAGCACATTTAAAACAGCAGCTGCTACCAAAGTGTTTAACAATAAGATCAAGACAGTAATTAAAGAAAAATGTAATTAAAAGCATCAAAAAACACTGAGAAATAATGGAATACTCCATCAGGTCATACTGTGTTAAACATCAGTGAATACAGGTGTTTTTAGGAGATTTAAAGGCGGAGTGAAGTGGCCTGTCTAATGTTGAGGGTCAGATTGTTCCAAAGTTTAGGGCCCGCAACTGAAAAATCCCGATCTCCTCTGAGCTTCAACCTGGTTTTTGGTACAACCAAAAGTAGATGATCAGATAATCTCGGTGTCCAGAAGGAACATAAGGTTGAAGTAGATCAGAGAGGTATCAGGGTGCGAGGCCATTAATGCATTTAAATGTCAACAGGTGAATTTTAAAATAAATTCTGATATGTACAGGGAGCCAGTGAAGGGAGGACAAAACCGGTGTAATATGTTCAAACCTACGAGTTCCTGTTAAAAGCCAAGCTGCAGCGTTTTGGAAGAGCTGGAGACGTGAGAGGGACACCTGACTGACCCCAACATAAAGTGAGTTACAGTAGTCCAGCCGAGTTGTAACAAATGCATGGGCTAATTTTTCAAGGTCAGATCAGGTCAACACAGTTTTAAGCTTGGCTATCTGCCTTAACTGGAAGAAGCTTTGTATGTAGAACAGTTAATGTGTTTACTAAACTTTTTTTAAAATCAGAGTCTAAAACCATCCTGAGGTTTGTAACAGACTGCTTAAGATAAGGCTGAAGAGTCAGGTTAACGGGAACAGAGGTAGAGCTAGGGCTAAAGACAAAGACTTCAGTTTTCTGATCGTTGAAACTTAACAAGTTTGAAGCCATCCATGCCTTAATGCCATCAAGACATTTTAAGAGGGTGAATTGTGCATGAACTATTTGGTTTTAAGGGCAGATAAATCTGACAATCATCAGCATAACAATGAAAATAAAATCACAATAAAAACATTAAATTCATAAGCAGTCCAGAAATATCAGGCACTTATTTCCCTGAATTATGATTAATTTCATCAAGAATAATTTGACTTTAAAAAAATGGAAATGATTTGGCCAAAAAATTTTACCGTAATTTCTGGACTATAAGCCGCTACTCTGAACACTTTGAACACTGCGGCTCATACAACGCTGAGGCTAATTTATGGAATGTTTTTTTTTTGTTTGATGGGCTAACGAGCTTCATGCCGCCAAACATTTATCTTAGTCATACCTGGGTGCTCACATAGCTGCCCAATACACGTCTCTCTTTTGGGGTGGGTCCTCGTGACTCAGTGAGACTACCTGTATGAGACTACCTGTATAAAGGTTAAAAAAAAAAGGAATCTGACCAATGAAATTACCAACAGGTCACAGTGGACCAATGAAATGGGGAGGAGAACAGGGAGTAGGGGAATCCCCACTCCCTGTGCGTGCCCCCCTCACATGCACAGAGCATGTTGGGGGGGGGGGGGGGGGACTCCCCTGCATGTTCGTCTGCCGGTGAATCCTGACAGTGGAGCAGGACAGCACAAGCATTGTACAGGAGGAAGATGAAGATAGCCATGTTACTGTTTTTAACCAGCCGTGTCACAGGCACTGTTCAGAAAAAAAAACATTTACTGTACATATTTGTGTATTTTACCGACATATTTAATAAAAAAATTAAAACATAATTCTGTGTAATTATCTCATGTTACAACGTGGACACCCGTGGCTTATAGACAAGCGCAGCCTGTACATACACTATTATTATTTTTAAATTTAGTGGGCGTGGCTTATATTCAGGTATGCTCAGTAGTCCTGAAATT
Organism: Nematolebias whitei; assembly: GCF_014905685.2. Classification (NCBI taxonomy): domain Eukaryota; kingdom Metazoa; phylum Chordata; class Actinopteri; order Cyprinodontiformes; family Rivulidae; genus Nematolebias; species Nematolebias whitei. The sequence continues at coordinate 29,780,138 of NC_056508.1, read as the reverse complement.
ACGGTAAATGACCCCTGAGATTACCATCAGTAAATGTTAAGGCTAACGGTTGACAACAGTCCTTCTAGTTGCAATGACCCAGACTGGTGTTGCTCACATGTCGCTCCTCCACTCTAGGTCCACTTGCTGCTGAACAGCACTCTCTGCAGTCTCAACTAAAAAAGAAAACCAAGAAGAAAAGTTTTTTTAAAAACAAGGTGATCAATTCATTAAAGAAAGCAAACAAAATGTTTTTTTTTTACCTTGAGCTTCGATGCTGATGTAGAGTGCACTAAGCCTGGCTACTATGTCTGCATCATCTTCCTCTGGAGGAGTAGAGCCAGTGTACCCTTTTTCATCTTTGCAGTACTGAATGAAGCTGCAAATTATGAAGAAAACCCCGTTGAATAGACTGAAGTCTTAAAGTGTTTTTATATGCAGGTGAGGAGAAACGGCAGCTTGTGTGCAAAACCTACTGAGCCCAAGTGGGATCTGTGTTCAGCACTACAGGGTTTCCCACCACAATCAGCAGAGCTTTGGCTCGGGTCACAGCAACATTAAATCTCTGGAAAACACAGAAAATGTGTCAGATGATGTGTAAACGACATTCAGCGTCTGTGTTTCTGTATGTGTGCGCTTGTTTCTTACTTTCTCATTCTTGACAAAGCCCAGGTTGAACTTTTTGTCATACTCCATGTAATCTGAGCTGCTTCGAACTGTGGACACCAAGATTACTCTTCTCTCCTGGCCTTGAAACTCCTCCACTGAACCAACCTGTCACACACATGCACATATACACTGAATGCACACTGGCTCCTCCATATGGATGGCCTTCTGTTTCAGTTTACTCGCCTTCAGACTGTTCATGTCCTTAAACTTGAAGTCTTTCCCAACTTTGTCCAAGGCCTTTCGAATTTTCTGCACCTATACAAGACAAAACAGCTGCACCGTTTAATCTACACGTGGCTAGGAAAGTGTTTGCTTGTGCGCCAATCAAAGTAATCTGAAAAGAGAATACACTAGTCCCTCATCAATCGCGGAGGTTACGTTCCAGACCAAGGCGGCAGGTGAAAATCCACATAAATAGCAGTTATAATTATTTTATTATTTATTTATTTTAAGGCTTTATAAACTTTTCCCACTCTCTTATACTTCATGTGCCCTTAAACACTTTGGCGATAGTGAAGATGATGGCGACGAGATGAATGTACAGTAGCACAGCATGTACAAATACACACATTATTAAAAAAAAAAAAAAACGGGTTTAAAAAACTATGATACAGTGAAGACGCAAGAAGTGAACCACGATGTAGCGAGGGACAACTGTCCATAAACTCGTTTTTCATAGGAAACAATCCATACCTGCTTCCTGTAGGGGGCGATGATGCCAATATGTTTGGGAAAAATTTTAGCCAGGCCCTTCTTGCCTTGTGACGTCAGCAGTTCTCTCACATAGTCCATCAGCACTTCCACTTCTGCAATGTTAAAGAACGAAGGGCTGCTGGCCTCGCGACTGTCAATACCAGGCACCCCATGAAAGATCACTGGGAAGTCCTGCAAAAAAATGTAATAAAAACCATAAAGTACTTTCAGTGATGCAGCTGTGCACCTTTTGAGACCACTTGCTCAGAAGTATACTGCAACGCCACAGTGTCTGCAGGGCAACGTGTAAAGTTACCTCTTACCTCTAAATACTGTTTATTTCTACAGACAGTTACGCATCAGAATGAATGAAACGTGATACGATGAAGCTGAAAAATTCATGTGTTTTTAGACACTTATGGTAAAACGTGATGTTCCTTTAGCTTTAGATTTGGTTTTGAAGTAAGGTATGAACATCTTTAATACTTCTGTACTATACTGACATTTATCACCCACCATTAAAAGTTAAGCAGAAGTTTTATTCATGTTGTGTGTGTCTGTTACCAAATGACCTCATGAACTACGGGACAAATATTAGAACTTGAAGCAAAAATAATAATTGGATGAACATTTACAACTGATTAACTTTTGGAGCCAACCCAATTCAAGATGGCAGCCACAGCAAATTTAACTTAGAAAGACAAAAATGGCTCCAACTTGGTCAGTTTGATAGATATTGTGCTAAAATTTGTTGTGTTTGTAGCTGAGGCTTATTCACAACACGCTGAGTCGAGTGTCTCATGACGTCACACGTTTAACACGAACTGCTACAACTCCCATCATTCCTTAACAGATGACCTTAGTTTCAAATGACGTCATGAAAGGCGGCACACAAAATGCAAGACCTTTAATTCAAAACTGATTTACCGTAGTTATCTTGCTTTGCCATTCTTGAGCAGCTTCATTATAAAACCAAATAATCAGGTAAGATTCCTCTGACACTGACAGTTTCATTGCTTTGATTTCTATTTATTTTTTTATTGAAGCACGTTGCACGTGTGTGGGCTGGCAGCAAAATGAATACCTTCTTTGGAAGTTTATCCCATCCACAGTAGAGGTTGCGTGCATATTCATCTGCACAAGTCTGCAGCTCTCCATCATAGAAGAGCTCATTGGGAATTTTCAGAATGGCAGGATGAGATCTGGAAAAAAAAAAAAAACAAGCACCCAAAATCAGAATGATCAAGGCACCTAGTTTGTGTGGAAAAGGTAACATAAAATCCAGCTCTTAAAGCTTGCCTATAGTTGCGCAGCAGTTTGGTGACGAAGCGATTGTTGTAGACGCCCTCGTTCTTGTGGTACAGAGAGAAATTGGTCATCAAGCGCTCCAAGAAGGACACTCCTAAAGACAGCATAGCCGTTTAGCTTGTTGGCAAAAATGTCAAATGTGCAGCAAAGCTTTGCAAAGAGCATCTCATCTTTACCCATCCCGTATTTTAGTGCAAAAGGAGATCTGAGAATGGGTCCGAGCTGCTTGGGGTCTCCAGCCAGAACGAGTTGTCCACATTCTGCATCCAGCAACCCTGTTTGCCAAAACATAAAAATTAAAAATAAATAAAAACAAACACATAAAAAGGCAGTTCAAGGCTATTCCAGAACACCCAGTTTGTTTCCTCTACCTGCAAATGAGACTAAACACTCCGTCTCCACAGCGTGTCCAGCCTCGTCTACAAACACGTGCGTGAAATGTCCAACAGGAATGGCTCCTGATACAAACCTGCACAGATAAAACAAGTTCATTCAGTTCAATTCAAAAATGCTTTATTAATCACAAAAAGAAATTAAGTGTTGTCATCATCCTGGTTTCATTCAAGAGTTGTTAGATGCTGATAGCTGTGAGCAGGAAGGATCTCCTGCAATGAATCCGAAGAATCTGGCTGCAGATACCGATCCGTCCACCTGGATCCAGCTTACTGTCAGATCCGGCGGGCCTCTCGGTCCTCCTGGGCAGGACTGCCCAAATGCCCAGTAGAATTCCTCCCTGAGCGATGGTCACTCCTCTCAACAGTCTGCCGAGCTCCTTGTCACCACAGACAGACAGCTGAAGGTGCCGGCGGATGATCCCAGTCCTCCTGTTGTCATGAGCCAAGTTTCTCACCAGCTCCAGAATCTCTGCGGTCAGATACTCAAGCACCGCCGGCAGGTTGACGGGAATTCATCCACAGCACCTCCTTTTTAACTCATTTAGGATTTAGGGCTGTAGCTGAAGTATTTGAGCTTTTGAGATGTTAATCAGCTGCTCCTGGTCGTTAGAAAACACCTTGTTGCCATGGTTACACATCATAACAAATGCCCCAAAATAAAAAGTTTTCAGTAAAAATCCTTCCAGCTGCACAGCATCTGATACCAGCGGAAGTAATCATCCGAAAAAAATAGATTTACAGCCAGAAAAAAGAGGAATTAAAAGTTGTCAAAAGTAATAACTCCAAATGAAAACAGCAGATCTAGTCCAACATGCAGCCACCCTGAGCAGCACGAGTGAAGTGACCTTCATGAGTGAAGGTCCCCTCTAGTCGTTTGGATTTACAAACTTTAAACAAGGTTATTAAGTAATAATGTGGCACAAAGATGAATAAAAGCATCACTCACCTTCCAGCAGTCAACAGGGTGGTGACCATAATCTTATACTCCATCAGCTTCTCTTTACGAGGATAAACGTAACAATCCCCCACCAGGTTGGAGCATTTCTGTGAAGCAGCACCATGTCCATGTAAACAAAATGAAGAAACGGCTAAATATTTCATGTCCACCAGATGGCAGAAAAACTACAGTAACTGTGATAGTGAGCTGGCCGTACTTTATAAAAGTAATCTTTTTAAGGACTGTAATGTAGGAACAGACCACTGACCAGTAGGCGATCAGGGACTAGTTTTGGGTCCCGGCTGCTGGCGTACATGCGGTACACTTTATGCTCGTCCACGTGCTCCAGAATCTGGGTGCACAGCAGATCAGCGGCGCTGTTTGAAGGAGCGCAGGCCAGAATATGGCAGGAGGCCTGGGTCTTCTCTATCTGCTTGATGGACTCCACCACAGTGACAGTTTTACCTCAAGAGAGAAACAACCAGGATAAACATGACTGCTTGAGTCTAAAAGGAACGCAGAGCGGACAGATCAGTAGCCTCCATCGCTGCAAAGCAGATTCAAACCAGGGCATGAACACTTCTGCTTTCCATGCATGCGGCGAAACAGTGAGCAGATAAAAATGTTGGCCTTTACTATGGAAGAGACACAAATAAACTAGTTTTCCCAGCAATTCAGAAAACAAAATCATTTCTTAAAAAGCGCCGTTTGCTGGAGCTCACGGTACCTGTTCCAGGTGGGCCAAACACAAGGTACGGAGCAGGTCTGGATGAGCCAGCCACAATGTGTTGCACCGCTTGATACTGCTCTGGGTTCTTCTCCAGCTGCCAATCAAACAAGCTGAAAAAGAAGAGGAAAAGTAAAATAAAATATGTTACGAGCTGAATCAGCATCTCGTTTCTTTTTTGCATCTGCTTCCTGAATGTGAATCAACCAAACATCTTGCGTCACAGATTCATCAATAATAATGCACTTTTAGGATTTAGATGCAAGATTTTTTTGGAGAACCACATCTCCTGACTTTTGGCATAATCGCGAAGATGGTTTTCTGGTGGCTCTAACCTGAGGCTGGGGAGCTCAAGTTCCTGACATGAGGATGGGTTTACATCAGGAAACAACACACTCCTCAGGTTGGAGGAAGCTGCATACTCAGCTGCTCTGTGCTGCAGGCGCACAGTGAGGTGGTTGATGGTGAACTCCACGTTAAACTTTATCCCTTCTATAAAGCTGAATTCTGTGCCTTTTGTATAACGATCCAGCAACCTGCAATAAAACGGAGGCAGGGATTGTATTTTACTCACCAGCATTTTCTTCAGCAAACGTGACCATGTTTAATTTATTACTGTTACTACGGTGTCTTTATCTTACTCTGAGGCGAAGCCCAGTTTGATGCTGTCCTGCTGCACGCTGTAAACGTAGCCGCGGTACTTCACTTCTGATTCTCCCTCAGGGTACACCAGCAGCGAGTCTCCTCGCAGAACAGACGGGCGGTTCTCCGACACACCAGGAACCTGCAGGTAAAGAAGAAGGTGAAAATCTAAAAGCGACTACGTCTCAGGTGAACACGGTGCCAAATAAAATAGCATTAACTGATAATAAAAATACATCAATTTAAACCCAAGCGTTCCTTCAAGGAAAGCATGTGGCCAGCAGCTTTTTGTGACAGTTTAGAATGAGATCATCCTTTGTTGGAAAAAAAAAAAAAGACAAATATAGCCGTTTTAGTGAAACCTTACAAATAATGTTCTGCTGTCATGCTCAATAGTACCAGTATGTTTTGTGAATGACTTAGCTGCAGCTGCAGACAAGTTTGTCTCAATATCTGTAAAACTGACGGAGTTGTATCCTACTTATGTAGGAACATAAATCGTGTGGTCAGTCAGGTCATCTGGACGTTTTTTTTTTTTTTGGCTGAGATGTTTCATCCTTCATCCGAAGAACTTCTTCAATCTGAGGAGCCACCAAAAAACTGAGTCCCACCACAAACAGCACACTCCCATAGTGGGGAGAAAAAACAGTGTGCTGGTGATAAAGATGGCTTTCGGGGCATGCCCTGTCAACTTCTCTGAGGCAGTCTTGCCAAAATGGTTCAAAACTCTTCAGATTGAAGAAGTCCTTTGGATGAAGGGCGAAACGTCTCGGGATGCAAACCGTGTGGATTTATGTTTTTGATATCATCAAACAAGGACTAACTTTCCAACAATCACAGGATGCATTTGTTCCACTCTCACATGATGAGGTTCCCAGCATTTCATGAAAACAAAATTCCCTGAGTTTTCCCTGAGTAAATCCTGAAATTCCAGGAAATATTTCAATCACACAAAACACAGAACTGAACTGTGATACGTGCATGCAGCAGTCATTCCTAATACAGTAATTAAATATATTGTATAACATCAGATACTGAAAACCACCACAGCCAATCTGTAAGCATCCGTGTAGAACACTGTAGAAGCAGAACATGGACTCAGTGATACTAGAATACCAGCATTAACACATGTACATGTTAAAATCTCAGATCATCTTTTAATCAGCAGATCAGCGTTCTGATTTCTCTAGAGCAGACCTGGGCATTGTACGGCCCCAGGGCCACATGCGGCCCTTTGGTTGACTCTGACCAGCCCCCGTAAGGGGAATTACAAAATGCATATGTAAACAAATGAAGTTAACCAAATCCAGATATAGATCCTCTCTCACTCATGATGTCAGCTTTGCTTCACATCTCCACCTCAGACCTTGAACCTGACTTTAACATTTCCGTTAAAGCCCAACAGAGACTAAACTTCTCTCACTAAACAAGAAAAAAGAACTGATAAACACCAAATGAGATGTTTAGACTACAAATGTAGGCACGTAAAGAACCGGGACTCGAAATCACAGTTCAGTGACGATCATTATTATATGATGTTTCATAATATTTGGAGTACAAAGACAATATTGTGATATATTTACAAAGCTAAGAACTTTTTCCAGCAGTATATAAAACTCGAAATGAGTTTTGGGGTGAATGTGACTGAAAATGATCATTAATATAACGTCACAAATGGTAAAAATGTTAACAGTTTACCATTGTACTGGGAAATTTAATTGAATAAATTACATTTTTTGTAAGGAAACCTCGCTTTTTCGTTGCTTAATCATAACAAATACTCTTACCAGCTTGTTAAAACAGTGCTATGTACTGCGTTTAATAATGAAATACTATTATTATGCAGTATTGAGTTAAGTTAAAATCAGGTCTCTCTTGTAAATGAGTCCTCGAGGCTCAATGGGATTTACCTGTCTAAATAAAGGTTGAATGAAAAAGTCATTTGTGCCAGCCCTCCACAATATTTGCTGTTTCTCATGTGGCCCCATGGAAAAAATAATTGCCCACCCCTGCTCTAGAGTTTTCCCTGTCTAGAAAATGGGAAAGCCATTTTCTAGGTTTTCCCTGATTTCCAGAGTCTTGGGAACTTAACATGAGAATTCTTGATTTTCTCAAACAGACTACAAACACTTTGAGTAAATTCCAGCCAGTCACGGCCTTCTAATCTCGTCACCATGGTAACGAGGAGTCTGTACGCAAAACAAAATCCTTTATCTGACGAGCGGCCTTGACTGCATGAAGTTTCTCAGAGTGGCTAACTTTGAGCAAAACTCTGAATAACCACAGAACTCAAGAAAGCCAAATTAGTATTTTTGCTCATTGTTGTGTTACATTGTATATGTATATGTATATATAAATATATATACACCTCTTCTCTCCCTCCAGCATCTGAGGCTGAACAACAAATCTTTAATGAACTCTGATATGTGTTTGATGGGTAACAATCCCTCTTTATTTATCTTTATGTGTTGTTATAATTCGGTTCCACGTCAGTCTTTACAAATTATGATTTATTGTTATGCTGAGGCATTGATAATTCTTGAGAAGTAGATGATTAGAATGTTGATTTTAAAGTTTAAACTTTTAGTCTTGGGAATCTTAATATTCCATAAATTTTCTTTCAGACAAAGTGTGGAAGAGAAATGTGTCGTTTGACTGGTCAGTCATTCTAAACATGACCCGATAGAGACCAAAACCAAGACATAAAACTGTCTGTATCCATCATCATAAATACCTTAGTTCTTCCTCTTTCTTAGCCCCCTTGATAAATGTTCCCAACAGTTATAATAGATGATTCTCAAGGTTGAAGCAAAGATTTTTAGTGTGTAGCACAGGGCCGGGTCCTGCCGGGAAAGAACACTCTTTTTTTGACAGGGTGCTTCCGGTAACTGTTTGCTTATGATCCGGCTTGGATCCGGTAACTCTCAGGCTTACTAATAACAAAGTTTTGGACAAATATGACTGCCTTAAACAAATAAAACTTATACTGGATATGTAAACTGAAAATTATTACATAAACACTAATTTTAAACACAACATCATATGATCTGCCTCTTCAAGTGAAGCAATTCCACGTCTACCCTTAAAGAAATCTCCACCCCTAAAAGAGTGAAGTGCTGAGCAGGCAGTCGTACGCACGCAGGAGCTCACAGCCACAGGTAGGCGGCTGGAGGATTCACATGTGGAGTCAGACAACGAGCCGGGACAGTCGGGCTCAGTACTTGACGGTTCCGTAAAGTAGGGGGAGGGGGCTGACAAAAGCCGAGTGTTTACAAATGTAGGAAAACGTAGATGTTTAACAGCTCGTTAAAATACACCAAAATGCAGAAAATCACATCTATTAAAAATTTTCAGGGGGAGGACCCCCCCAGATCCCACCAAAGCCCCCACCCCGGCCCGCCCGCTATCTGTGTTCTGGCATCGATTGGTTTACAAATTAAGCCCTGGTGTTGCCCTTAGATCAGGGGGTGCCCACACTTTTTCAGCAAGCGAGCTACTTTTAAAATTATCAAGTCAAAGTGAGCTACAGGAGAACAACATCTGGAGCTGTTTGTTTTTTCAATGTTTATTGGGGGCATTAAACAAAAAAATGAGCAGGTTTACACAAAAATGCTATAGTTTCCATGTCAGTCGGGTTGCCAGATAAGAAATTATGAACTATAGTACTGTGGCTTTAAAATGACAGTATTTTAACCTAAACTGTTGTATGTGTTGAGTAAAGATATTCTAAGATGAGGTGTAAGTTGTTTGTTGAACATGTGCACAGAAAAGGAGGGGGTAAATAAGACATTTTAAATTTATCTGGCAACCCTCATCGTGCATGAAGCGTCTGCATGATCACAGTTGCTCCAAACTGGTGAATATACTAAATTCTCTTTGGAACTGGATTCTATTAGTTTTGCTTCTACATGCTGAAAATGGGTGAGTAGCACAAAAACACTGCTCTCTGACATTTATTATAAATTGTTAGCACAGAAAAACTTTTGACTGCAGCCGCCTGTAGTGCACATGAGGGACTTTACACTTTTGAGTATTTCACACCTCCGTGGGGGGCTGCCCCAAAAATTTCCACTCTGAGCCCCCTTTACACGGGCAGGGGGAAACGCAGTTTTTTGGATGTTGATTCAAGGAAAAAAATCCTGATTTACATGACAGCGTCCATTGTTTCCATGCAAACCTGGAGCTTTCAGAGAATGAGGGCTGTTGTTGTGTAAATGACCGTGTAAACGTGTGTAAATGAACTCACGTTGTGTAAACGGGGCCTCAGACTGGCTGCCTGTAGAAAAAATTTAATAAATTTTTCATGAGGACGGATGATAGGCCGACATCTATTTTTTTTTTTTTTTATGCCATGTGATCTACCCATTTTACCTTTGCGATAAACCAATAGATCACGATCGACATATTGGGCACCCCTGCCTTAGATGATGTGCCGTGAAAGACTCGGTAGGCTCACCCCACACTAAATTTTAGCCCAATTTAATTGACTGAACTGCAGCATAACCAGTTTTGTGTGTGTTTTTTAATCAGTTGACTTGGGCTGCCTTTTTTAATTGAATTGGCTCCAAAATTTACCCATTTGTGGAGTTATTTCCAAAGATTCATTAAAATCCATACAATGCTTGATGAGATATTTTGGTAATAGTCACACACATGGGCATCATTTTTACTGTTCGCCTTTGCCTTTCAGCAGCGATGAATAATTAGTGCTTAAAACTCATTTACTGCCTCTCAACCTGATCCCACTAAATACTTGTATTTTATCCAGAGGCTAGAGATGCTAATTTGGGTTCTAGAGTGTTTAAATGTTTCCACTTCTTCAATTTGCTAATAAACCCTAATAGAATAAATGTGAGAAGTGTGACTTTCATATTTACCTCAAGAAAAAGAAGTTTCTTATTGTGCTGGTCTCTTTTTAGGACAGCAAACTCTGTGTCTTCATTGGGGATGTTGTACCTCTTGATGTCCACCTCCATCTGAAGTTCCTCCAGATACAGCATTAGCTGAAACTTCTCCTTGTAGTTCTCCCAACTCAAGGGGCTCGCTAGCACAGTCCCTCTACGGAGTAGAGCGTATGACAGAGCTTACAAAAAAAGTCATCTTTGCTTATTGTTATTAACGGAGATGAACTCACCTTCGATCTTTGAGAGGAGTAGACTTCTTCAGTATGTTGATGAGCTGGTGGATGTGCTGCGGTACTTTATATGGTTTTAATGGGACCACATTCTGCAGATGCATCACTGACAGTCTGTTAAACGGGAGGAAATCGGAAACAATTGTCAGATTCCAAAACAAAAAAAATGAATAAAAATTGTGAAAAGTCCAGGTCAATTGGAAAAAATAAAATAAAATTGATTTTTTTTAAATGGACTTAAACTGTTATTTTATTATGAAATATTGGGAATCCAAGATATTGGAAACAGGTCTCTTTTGCAAATGAGTCCTTGTGACTCACTGTACCTATATAAATAAAGGTTGAATTATTATTTTTTTTAATCTAGTTTTGTCTTTTCAACTTATTTTATTAATAGTCATTAATGCAAGTCAGGAGTATAACTTCCCAACAAATTAGAAAGGTAAAGCTTTTACCTACAATGTCACCATTTCCTCTCACGACCTCTGAAAGATGTATTGATATTGACATGTTTTAAGATGGCAGCAATCCAACTGATCTTGGATACACTCAGATTAGCCATTAACTCGTCAATCCAGTCAGAATTAAAGTTACTCAAATTTGTCTTGCTAAGGTAAGGATCGTGTCTTTAGCAAAATGATATGCTGCTGATTTATTAATTTCACAGCGTCACCTCTCACTGTTCCTCTCATATGGCAAAGCATGGCTAAATGAGTTTTATACCGTGGTTTGTTTCAAGGAAGGAGGCTGAAAACAGACGGAGTTGAAGCTGCAGTTCACACGCTTACTAACGTCGTGAAGGCAGTGCAGCTGAAGAGGATTATTATTTAATACATGTAAATAAAGGTCTAAAAAAAATTAACTAATATACGTAGTTTATTTTTTAGACATTTATTTTGTCCAGTTATAGCTGTTTACTATATGTGCCTATGTGACAACTGGGATGAAGCTTTGACTCATAAATATATTTTTGTTATTACTTTATAGAAAGAAAAAAAATTAGAGATATATATCGTGTTTCGTCATTCATCTTAAAATATTGATATATTAATTTTGGTCCATATCGCCCAGTGCGGACCGAAAAAATGCTGAAATGCAAACTCAATGCAAACACTTGGTTGAACCTGATGAAAACTACATGTACGCTCAAGTCAGGTCAATGACTGACATTAGGCTGGCGGTAGTCTGTGTAGGTAAACAAATATGGTGGAATCAGAGAGGCGTTGACTCTCAGGCGAAGACGTTAAGGTGGAAATATAAAAGTGGCCCTGTAGATACATGCACAAGAAAAGAAGAACACGACCTGTACACACTTATATGCATACCCGACTCAACAAAACTGAGTAAATATGTGCCAGTACATTAAAATTGTCAAACTTCTCCAGCTTATCCACAGACGTCACCTTTGTTCACCTATTTTCAGTCACTTCAGATGTATGCGTAGGTATAAAAAAGTGCGGTAGTTAGTAGCCTTTCACAAATTTTGTTTTGAAAACTTTATCTCAAAAGACACATTAACCATGATATGAGGAGGAAAAAAACGTGTGGATTTCTTCATGACTTTAACTGACAAGTCTTCATGAGATCTTCTTCACACTTTTCAAAGCATCCAAAGTAATATTCTCTACTCTTCCATTTGCTACTGAATGATGTTCTTGATGCAGTGAGATTTGATCATTTGATTGAGTTGTTAAGACAAAAAAAAAGGAAACTGTCAGTTTAAAAAATGTGATCTCTTGAGTCCATGTTGACTGACTCTGCAATAAAATAATTGCCTAAAAATATTGATTTTCCATACCACTCAACAACTTTGTTATTTCCAATTGGAACACAAAATGATCGTACCCCTCGGGAGGCTGCCCATCAACAATCTTGCTGTTGGTCTCAGGGGTCAAGGCGGGGAGGGAGCGAGGCTTGAAGGGGGCAATGGGTGCCAGCTCCAGTCCCAAGGACGTGATGCACTGCGCTTCAATGAAACGAACAATGTGGAACGCTGTGGAGACCTGCAAGTCCGGTTTGAATTCAAAGGCCAACGTGGCCGGGAAAAATCCTACAATGCTGCAACAGAACTTAACCTGGACTTCATAACTGTCACCTGAGAACAGAACCAGAACAGATGTTAAAAAAATGCTTGCTGGATTAAATAAAAGGTAAAATTGTGGCGTTTGGATTACCTGGTTGCAGAAGCCAAGGGTTCTGTTTGGTCACTTTGCGTTCATCGACCAGATTTAGGAATTTGAGCCAGTGCAAAGGGGTGTAGTAAGTGAAATATACAGGTTTTGTTCCAGTGTTTTCCACACGCAGTATGATCTTATACTGTTGGGCCAACAAGCATCACAAAAACAAATTAGTTTCATTTTGACATGAGTGACAGGAGGCAGGTGCAGACTCGCAGCATAAATACCTCATATGTGTTCTCCACACACAGGGCAACTTTACCGTTCTCAAACGGGTAATCAGAGGTGATGCTGATACCGTGTTTATCAGAGATGAGCTGGCTCCTGGGCGTGCAAAAGAGCAAAGGTTCAAATTCACTGTATTAATGGCAGCAGTGCTCATGAGCTTCTATGCTTTCAAAAATATTCATCTGTTGGAGACGCATGAAGACAAAGGACTTAGGACATCAGCCTGTGGTTTCAGTCAGTTTCTGCTTATGATCAAAGACACACTAAAGGAGTTTTTACCTTTTTTTTTTTTTTGAATGTAAACAACTTTTATGGATTTATGTTTAGAGGGCAATAAAAAAATGAACATGTTTGCTTTAAGTTATAAAGTGAAGAAGTCTGTGTGGTTACCTGTCCACCCTCAGTCTGCTCATCAGAAGACTGGCCAGTTTTCTCCGGGCTCTGACTCCCATCTCGGCCTGATCCTCTGAGCGGAGGTCCTGTAAGATTTCCTGGCTTGCTTGTCCAGTCAGGACGGGTTGTGGCCTTTGGTTCCTGGGTGTGCTCCACTGATCCACGTACAGAGCTTTCACCTGCACAGGTTAAGGTCAGTTTTGTAAAAGTACATGTTTAAAATCCTCTTTTTTAATGATATGTGAGGACTGAGCTGCAGCTCTTTGTGCCTCCAGAGGAGCACACTGATGTGCAAGAAACTGGTCAGTGGCTTTCAACCTAACCAGAGTTAAACGTAGGCTTCTTGAGGTGTATGGGGGGGGGGGGATAAAACTTCCTAACAGAAGAGAGAAAGAAGGAAAACACTATCCCTTCCCTGAAAATCCCTTCATGCATCTTTCCACTGCCTTTTATTTTACCAACATTTATTCCATCTAATTTGTGTGCTGATGGTTCTTTCAAATTGGATTCATATTGGTTTTTATTGATTATGAGAGTTCTGCGACTGCGATCAAGTTAAACTCAAAGCAGTCTGCTCCTCAATAAATAATGTAAATTTATTATTTTTATATAAGAATGTTTCTGTTCAGTGCCCGGAAATGACTTCTGTTGTGACTTGGCGCTATATAATTACACTGAATTGAATTAAATTTCTAATAAAACACAGTTTAATTCCAGTTGTATTAATGAATTGTAAATAATATTAATAAATTGACAATAAATGTTTCATATACCTGTATATATCCTGATACATGCTCTGTAATCAAGGTAGAAAAATTAAGGTTATGGTCCTGTTTACACAAGAACAACCTCTGGAAACGTTAGTGTTTTTTCAATGTTTGTTGGGGGTAAACAAAAAATGAGGGTTTACACGAAAACGCTGTAGTTTCCATGTCAGTCTGATTGCCAGATACGAAATTTTGAACTACTGTACTGTCTCTTTAAAATTAACAGTATTTTTGACCTAAGGTTCAAGGAGACTTTATTGTCTCTCGTGCATGAGGTGGAACGAAACTGAACTAATGTTTCTTTGTACCCTGGATTTTATTGATTTTGCTCCTTTATTTGTTTTTTGTTTTTTATTTAACCTTTATAGGTAGTCTCACTGAGTCATGGGGACTCATTTTCAAGAGACATGCTTGGGAGCAGATGGTGGAGGTTAAGGGCCTTGCTCAAGGGCCCAAAGTGGGGCAAATGAGGGTGGAGGCCAGTGTAGGTGTTTCACCTTTTCCACCCACGTTTTGATGTTGTCGGTCCGGGAGTCGAACAGACAACCTTCTGATCACAGCCCCATCTTCTCTAGCCTCTGCGCCACAACTCCCCATTTTACCACTACTATAGCTATGTTTACATGTGCAAAATTATTTGACTGGATTGAAATGTTTTCAGATTAAATATTCTAAATGTATTGTTTACATGGGCACAATCCGTTCATGACGAGCGTTTACATGCTGCGGGCTTTGTTCTGAACAGAAGTACTGGCATGCACAGAGTGGTAAACTCTCCTTAAAAAAAAAACACAGAAGAAGAAGTACTACTTCCGGCTTACTTCCGGTATGAACGTAAACAAAGCTGAGCACCCAAAATGGACCCACGACAGGTTTTAATGACGGTGGAGACATTACTGCACTCCCTGACTGAGCTACAGGTGATACAGATCATTTTGAGCTCTTTCAAAGTTTCTACTAGAAATGTTGTCGCTCACCGCCCTGTTTTGCTCCCCCGACATGCTAATATTATTAGCATTAGACAGGCGGAAATGACATAGGTCGCACATGCGCAGTCAGATGAGTTTTTCACGATCATGAAAAAAATGCACAGATTAAGCGTTTACATGGACACCTTTCAGGTTATGAATCGTCGTAAACCACCCGTTTCGTTCTGATCACAAATTCTTTCGGCTCACATGGAATAAACAAAAAAATACTCCGAACAGGGTGTTTACATGACACATTTTTATTCCGAACAGCCGTTTAATCTGATTACTTTTGTCCATGTAAACATAGTTTGTGTTGAAAAATGATGAGTAGCACAAAAACACTCTGCTCTCTGCCATTTATTATAACTGTTGTTAGTGCAGAAAAACTTTTGACTGCAGCCGCCTGTCGTGCACATGTGAGAATTGCACACCTCCGTAGGGGGTTCCACTGAAAATCCCCACTCTTTTGAGACCTGGATTCAAAAACCTTCAGAGAGAGAACGAGGGTTGTTGTTGTGTAAATGAAGAACAGCTGAACTGCAGCAGAAAAGCTGCGACTTCGATCAGGGAAACTAAACTGCCACTGGCCAAAAGGTCTCTCTTGTAAATGAGCCCCCGAGGCCCAATAGGATTAACCTGTAGAAATAAAGGTTGAATGAAAAGGCCCAGCACAGAAAAGCAACATCATCAGGCCAGGACTGCAGTCTACACTCATCTGGAGGCCAGAGGTCACTCTTTCAGGGATGAAGATATTCACATCCTTGATAGAGAGGAACGATGGTTTGAGAGACAGGAGGCCATCTTTACTTTGTAAATAAACTGAATTGAATTGTTAAACGGGGCGGGGGTCTCTGTATTCAACAATTATCCTCACAATGCAGTTATTGCAACCCCCTGTGGATAGCAAGCAGCCATCAGGGCTCCAACGATGTATTGTTAGGCTGATGGTCCTACTTTTATATGTAGATCTGGCTGTCAGCAGAAAACTGGTTGATCTACTGATAAGGTGGTGCTACTGTATTTATACAACTGAGTTTGGATAAAGAACGAAACGTTTCAATTCAATTCAGTTTACTTAAATAGTGCCAAGTCGCAACAGAAGTCATCTCAGGGCACTTATATATATATAAAGTTATTAACACTATTTATCTGAGGAGCAGACCGCTTTGAGTTTAACTCCATTGCAGATTCTCATCTTGAGCAAGCATGAAGGTGACAGTGGAAAGGAAAAACTCCCTCATGAGGAAGAAACCTTTAACAGAACCAGGCTCAGGACACGTGGCCATATATATATATATATATATATATATATATATACATATATACATATATATATATATATATATATATATATATATTAGGTCAATACATACTAAACATTTAGTGTTGGATTGTTAATTAGAAAGCCTTCTATGTTTAAAATAATTCAATTTATTTCAGGATTTTATTTTTTTATGTTCAACAGGAATCTTAATTGCATGCAGAATAGCATTTTTTTTTTCTAAAATCGAAGCTTTATCAGATACAGATTACACCAGATTATTGGTTGATTTGCTTTGATTATTGGTTACTCGTTGCTTATGTTTATAAGTATTAATTGACTTCATAATAAAAATGCTCATAATATCCACTCACCGTGGCGTTGAAGTAGATTTTGTTTTTCCGTCTTGTCATTTTGTCGCACGCTTGTAAGGCATATAAAATTGATCCAAAGCATGGATCACTGGCTCCTGCGTTCCTACAAATAACACAACAATTATTATTATAGATTTACACCCCAGAGGATATCTAACAAGGTTAAGTGAGGTCATCTGGACGGATTCTTAGCCTTGTTAGATTTCTCCACCTGGATTATTAAGCATGCATCAGGTGAGCTCAGAGTCAGAGGAGACATTTCGAGAATGAAACTTTCAAGCTCACCTGCTCCTGAACTCATTGTTGTAAATGTCTCTTAGCCGTAGTCTGTTTGTGATGGAGGTTCTGTTGGTCTCGTTCAAAAACTCGAAGAAGTCCAGTCCAGTTTGACATCGTGAACGTATGGTCTGTTTCACCATGATTACAAAGCCGCAAAAGCGTCCGCGTTATTCGCCTGAACACGAATTTATAGCTGATGATCTCTCACAGTGTGGAAATAAACTGAGAGGCGATCGTTTAATACCTCTTCACGTCCCGCAAAGGTGGTGCCTCGCTGCTTCCGCTGCCACAGACATTAGGAGATGAAGACGGTCGAGCTCGGAAACTGAAACAGGCGACCGCATCTAAACTCTAGGCGAGGCTGAAGAAACGAAACTTAACTCAGAACAGAACTGATCTCTACCTTAAAAAAATCTATATACGGCATGCCAAATATAATACTTTATTATGCACTTTGCTACTAGAAACATTGTCATTGTCAACATTTGTTGTCAGTATCTGCATCGGTTTTTGTCTATATTGTGATTTACCTCATTTTGTATTTTGCTTTTTGTGTTACCTGTTGTTTTGTCTGTACAGCACTTTGGTTGGCCTTGTTGCTGTTTTAAGTGCTTTATAAATAAAGTGGTATGGTATGGTAACATTTTCAATTATCTAATAGTTCTGTTCTTTGGTCAGATGATCACAATGTACACTGTAAACTTCAAACAGCCCCAGTTTCAACTGTAAAATGTTCATTATCTAGCATCAGCTTCAACGTTTCCTTTTCTCTGAAACCATAAAAAAGCTTGTCATTAGATCATCATGACAATGACTGAGCAGACTTGTTTGTGCTAGTTTAAACAGGAAAATAAAAAAAGAAAGTAGTTTAACCTCCACTGTTTGGCCACTAGGTGGAAACACAGCCTCATTTTTGCTGTGTGTGTGTATAACTGTAAGAACTACAAATAGGTAAATTATTTACTAATTTCCACTTCATTATCTGTATTTTCATTGTCTCTGCAGTACTCAGAGTGAATCCTTAAAATCAGGCACGATCAGATATGATCAAAGAAGATCCTTTTTATTTACAACATTAGTTTTTCCCCATTGCAAATAGTAAGGTGCTGCACTTTACTTAGACCTGTCTAAAGCTTTTGACACTGGATCACAACATCTTATGTCATAAGCTCTCAGAAATGGGTTTTTCAGCTCACACCATTGGTTGGTTCTCTAACTTTCTCTCAGACCGGAGGCAATGTGTTCAATATAACTGTACTTCCTCTAGTTATTAATGGTCAACAATGGTGTACCACAAGGCTCAGTCTTAGGACCCACCCTGTTTTATTCACTGGTTAATTGGTCATCATTAACTTCACGTTGACTCTCTCACTGGTACATTTTCATCTTTAAATCACTTCTTTGTCTTTTGCCTCATACATCTCCTCCTACATGTCACTGTGTGAGTGCAGCTGCAGCGTGCACTCAGGACATTATTACATACAATGTTCCCTCAGTGCAGACTGAACTTGGCAAAAGGGCCTTCTCGTACTCCTCTCCTGTTTCCTGGAATATCTTGCAAAAAGATGCGAAGCTCTCAACTTTAACCTCTCTAACTGGCTTTAAACATCTGTTAAGTTCCAGGCAAAAACCAATGCAGACTTGTTCCTGTTTTTAGTTTTCTACATCGCCTTACAACCTAGCTGTTTTTTTTTTAAATACCATTTTCTTTAATTTGTTCTTCTCAATTTATATGCTTTCTTTTATGAGTGTCTACTGTTGTCATCACTCTTTGTTAAAATCAGGTCTCTCTTGTAAATGAGTCCCCGAGGCTCAATGGGATTACCCTGTCTAAATAAAGGTAGAATGAATGGTATGGTTTTAGGAAGGCTATGTGAGGTTTAGAAGTTTCATATGGTTTGTGCATGCGTGTGTGTTTCGGAGTGTGGGAGGTGTTCGCTAAAGGTTCAGAACAAATCTGTGAACTGGCCAATGAGGATCAGAAGGAGAGGTTTGGCTTTGTTTGACACAAAATCTTCAGAACAACCAGAAATGTTTGTTTATTCTGATCAAGGTTTGTGATCTGCACGGATCGGTGTCTTTCTGTCAGCCTCATATCTATGTGCCTGACCACATGTGAGCTTGAAGTAAAGTCCCCTCCAGACTTTCTGTTCATTCAGACCTCCAATGACTCAGTCACCATCATGCTTTCCTAGCAGCCACGACCTCACATGAGCAAGACACCCAGACAGCAAAACGTGTGTTTTTGTGTTGCTGTCTGCTTTTGATAGCAGCCTGCATACATGTTCATCTAATAACATGTTAATGTGACTATTGTGCGCTTGAGTATCAGTGATCCAGAGAGACAACAGGACCAATAAATGACTTAAACGGCCGCAGCTGCAGCTCCATGGTAACTGGGTGTTTAAATGGAGGGACATTATGGACTGGAGCACAGGGTAATGACCGCTTTGGCTGTCGGAATGCCTTGATCTTATCACCAGTGCAAGAGGGGATGCTCCCACTTTCTGATGGTCTAATAGCCCCAGCTAATAGACAGGCAGCCTGGGCCACTGAGATCACTCAGAAACACAGACCTCCCCTCAGACACACACACACGCTCGCACGCACGCACGCACACACACATACACAATATCCATAAAAGTGTTTTGAATGAGAACTTAGAATTGTGCTCAGTTTTTTGTTGATCTGTTAAAATAAATGCTTGTGTTTTCTGTCTTGTTGTCTTGTTAACAGGCTTTACATTGCAAGTGCATTGTAACTGAACTGTTCAGGTAAAATGAGGTAAAATTATTATTAATGTTTAATAAACATGAACATTTCAGCTTGGCCTTATCCACACCTACACAGCTATGTTAAGTGTTGAGTGAAATCTCTGCAACTGGTTAGATGCTGTCATTTGTGTGTGTGTGTGTGTGGAGGGGGGGGGGGGGGGGTTGAATCTTGCTCTTTATCTCAGTAAATGACTGAGTGGAGGTTGGTTGTAAGGTCGTCTGTCCCTCAGACACCTAATCTTTCTATGTCACAGTTAGCACAGCCACCTTTACAGCACATAGTCCTCACACGCTTGGATATTATTTAAATGCTGTCTCTGGCTCGATTTTAGCTCTGTTAGCCACTGTAGTAGCCACACTGAACATACTGTTTGTGGAAAAGAAAGAGTGGAGTATACAGAGTTGAGTAAAACAAAATAGTGCCTTCTCTTTCAGCTTAAAAGTTTCACACGAGGTCTAGTGCTCAAATATTTCAACAGTTTACACAAAGAACTTGTTTTTTCTTCAATGTCTTGTTTAATCTGCAAAAGTGTATTTTTCTCAATGAAGATTGCATTTTATATGAGCAATTAATCCATCACTGAACAAGTAACTAGTAAGGTAAGCTTCATATGATGATGCAATTGAGAAAGAAAAGCAAAAATTTGCAAAATTTTTGGAACTGTCATGTGCTAAATTGAAGTTCAAATCATCATCTTATATATAAAGTATATATATTTTATATATATATATATATATATATATATATATTGTTGCTTTAACTTTCCGTCTTCTGTTCTTGTTTTTTCAGCTCTTTTGCAGCCAAAGTCTTCCCTCTTCAATCTTCAGATCTGATCAAAGTCGTCAGGGCTTGACGACCGTGTTCCATCTCTACCCGAAATGACTGACCGACCTTCATCTGCTAGCTTGTCTTTTTTAACTCATCTCTTGTCTCCGATTGGTTCGTTTTTGACCAAATCATCCATTTTGAAAACTTGTCAACGATTGTGAAGACTTTTCAACAGTTCAACAGTTTGTCTCCTTTTTTCCCAACTTGTGTTTTTATGCACTTGTTTGTATAAACAGCATACTTCCTTTCTGTTGTAAGCTCGTGACAGGTGCTCGGCCTAACCGTATCTTGGAGTGTTACAACATCCTCCTATCCAGCAGTGACTTCTATTATTTCTTAACTCTCAACCTTTAATATTAAATGTAAAAAAGTAGTTACTAATGGCAATATAAACTCACTTTT
Organism: Nematolebias whitei; assembly: GCF_014905685.2. NCBI lineage: Eukaryota > Metazoa > Chordata > Actinopteri > Cyprinodontiformes > Rivulidae > Nematolebias > Nematolebias whitei. Next base: position 29,759,199 of record NC_056508.1, on the reverse strand, counting down.
AATCCTAAACGTAAAAAATATACTTACAAAAGAGAGGGCACAGTTTGTGCCTTTGCAGAACAAGAAAAGCCAACACATCTTGTAACAGGATGTGTGTGTTAAGCCTAACCACACTGCTGAGATTCCTGTCAATTGCTTCGAACAACACTCTCTCTCAACTTTGAACCTTTACTCTTAACCATAAAAAAGTACTTACTAATAGAGATATAAACTCACAAAAACCCTTCTTCTAAAATCACTTGACTTATTAAAAGTGAAAGCCAGATCTATTTTTTTTTACAATCACTTAAAGAATACTTCTTTGATCATAAAATTGATTATATAGGATCTTTTTGAATACAAAAAAAATCATATTAACATAACATTTGATTGTTTCAACACCTTGACAGACAGAAAGACATAAAATCTTTATTTTAATCAACACACCAACAAAACTTGTTTTATTGAACACCCAGTAACTTTTAAGAATGCTTCCTTTAAAAAAAAAAAAAGAATGCTTTCTTCAAAAAGTCCACCTCCACCATACATGGGCAGACTGACCTCAGCACCTCCTTTCATCCACATAACTTGACAATACACACACATATATATGTATATATATATATATACATATATATGCATTCTACTCATCATCCGTCCATTATCTTTTACCCGCTTCTTCTATTTTGGGTCACGGGGGTCGCCGGTGCCCATGTCAAGCAATCACTGTGCGAGGGGCGGGGTACACCCTGGACCGGTCGCAAGTCCATCACTCTCTCACTCTCACCTAGGGACAATTTAGAGTTACCAATCAATGAATCTCCATCCATCCATCCATTTTCTTTACCCGCTTGTTCCATTTTGGATCACGGGGGTCGCCGGTGCCCATGTCCAGCAATCACTGTGCGAGGGGCGGGGTACACCCTGGACGGGTTGCAAGTCCATCACAGGGCCACATAGAGACAAACGAGACAAACAACCATTCACTCTCTCACTCACACCTAGGGACAATTTAGAGTTACCAATCAGCCTAACATGCATGTTTTTGGTCTGTGGGAGGAAACCAGAGTACCCGGAGAAAACCCACGCATGCACGGAGAGAACATGCAAACTCCACCCAGAAAGGCCCCCGGACCGGGGTTTGAACCAGGGACCTGCTCGCTGAGAGGCAGCAGCTCTACCAGTTGTGCCACCGTGCTGTGCTCAATGAATCTCTATTAATGTGATATTCAGTACAAATGCAGTGCAGCCTATAATTTCTCTTTCAGTCATCCACTGCTATCTAGCTTTGCTGTCACATGCACATACTTAAATGAGAAGGTCAAACGGCATCTCTGATAATAAGAATGTATTTTTCTGCAAACAGCAGTGTGGGAGGTCCTGCCCATGGAACAAACAAAAACAGACATTTAAAGTGTAGCAACTGTCCATCTTCATTATTCACACAGACACATTACTATACATACAAACACTGAAACTTGCATGTCAGATTAAACATGCACGATAAAATAAGCAGAAATAAATGCAGACATTCACGAGGCTGTCAGACAGGCTGCGAAGATGCTGAAAATGACTGATAACACTCATTGTATACATTACAAACAATGGAAAGTATGCTTTTCACTGACATGTTTCTAGTGAAACAAGTTCAAGTCAATGAGCCTCAACAACCATCAATGCATCTGTTTCTATACTTACTTAATCCTGTTCAGGGTTCTGGAGAGTTCATGCCTATCTCAAGCCGTTATGGGACTGGAGGCAGGGTACACTTCGAACAGGTTGCTAGTCCATCACAAGACAATCACAGACAAACATTCCCATTTCTGTTTTATCATCTGGTGAGGATACTTCGTTGTTCTTCTAGGGAGGTGTTTTGGAGTAGTTCCTCAGGGAGGAGGAGGTCTTGGTGGAAACCCATGATTTATTGGAGAAATTATATGTCACAGCAGATTATGACACGTCTCAAAATCTAGGACTTTTTTGATCCATAGTTAAAAACTAAAATCAGTTGAATTTGGCAATATGCTGATTTCTTGTTTTCACACTTTACAATGGTGTTCATAATGATTTAACAGCTATTTCTGGGGCCCTGTGATTGACTTGCGACCTGTCCAGGGTGTACCCCGCCTCTCGCACAGTGACTGCCGGATATGGGAACCAGTGTCCCCCGTGACCCAGAATGGAAAAATCAGGTACAGATAATGGATGGATGGGTTGGGTGGATGGATGGATATATTTTGACTGTTATACTCTCCTGCCTGTGTGATGTGGTCTCCCTCTCATGGAGAACCATGGTGAAGATGTTTGCAGGATCACTTCAGTCATCAAAACATAAAAAAAATGTAAGACCTTTGATGCAAAGTGCTTATTTTAGCAATATGCAAATATCAAACAACTGACAGAACACTTCAATCATCTCAAGTTTATAAAGAAAGCATTAGTTCATTACATCAGCAAACTTTTCCAAATGCAAACACCATCAGCAGAAGCAAGACTTAAATTTATCAAAGATTTTGTAGCTGTGTATTTTAAATCTGAAATTCCTTCACTGTCGTGATGAAGCTTTCCCAAAACACGACAGTATAGTCTCTGTTGAGCTCACTTAACCCCATGATGGAGCAAGTTATGAAGACTGATGTTCTGGAGAGAAGAAATCTGAGTCATTGCCAATGGCAATGAAACAACAACTGAAAGCAGTGATATGGATGAGCCACAATGGTAACACGTCCACTTTTATATATAACCTTTCTAAACTCATTCAGGGTTGACAAAGCACATTACACTGTTTCTGTACTTTCTACAGTATATTTACACTTTCTATATCCAGTGCTTTTTAATTCTCATTCACAGACCAATAAACAGGTTTCTCTTGCAGGGTTAGAGTTAGAGTTAGGGTCCCTAAAATAAAATAGTAAAAAAGAAGTATAATGGGGTAAAGGAGGATTCAATGTTTTGACATGAGATGTTTGAGGGTGCTGGGAATTTAACGCCAATCCTCTAATTAGAAGACAACTTTTCTATAACTAGGTTAAAGCCACACCTATTTCTCATTGGTCATTGAATCGTTGTTTACAATGATGTGGGGTTTCTGGGTTTTGTCCTGTCTTCTCTGTACCCTCGTGTTTCTTGACCTCTAGTGTTCCTCCTCCTTGTGTAGCTCCTGTCTCACCTGTCTACAATCATAATCACTGCAGGTGCTTGTCATTCTGTCTTGTTAGTGTTCATATAAAGTCCTGTGTCCGCACATTGTCCTGTAGGACAGTTTTCAGGAACGCAGGCTTGGGGAAACAGAACATGACGCTACTCTCAACATCTCCCTCACTCAAAGCGGGTCAGGACAATGAGCTGTGAGGTGATGGAAGGTGTTTGTTTTTTTATGTGAACAATCCTTGCAGTTACGGCGTACGTGATTAGTTTTATCCCCTCATATGTTTTCCTTCGTGTGCAGCTGCATACAGTTTTGTCAAACCGTGTGTGTTATTGCAGAGTTGTGTTTATTGATTTGCTGATCGGATGATAGTGCAAGGAGGAAGAAACGTTTCCAGCGTACACGGCTGTCTTTCACTTCATCACTCTCCGTTTTCAGTCTAAACCACGGAGCTGGAACGTTTCCCACAGCAGCTGGATATTCACATGCATTGTTGTAATACTGTCAGTTTCCCCCAAACAATAAAAAAACACAAACTCCTTTTAAAATTACCTTCCTTTACAGTGTGTGGCTCCATCAGATCGCATGTTCCTCAGGCTGTTGTTGTTGTTGTATACGACTGGCTTCTCGGTTTGATAAACAGCTGGTGGTGTGTGCTTTAGTCTCTGATAAACACTTTAGACTGCTGTTTATTCTTGTTTAAACTATCTCGTTTCAAACACTTGATAGATTCGGTGCTCCAAGCCAATATTGAAAATGTGAGCATCATTTTAGATCTGTGAAAGAATGCAGTGAGAAGGAACTCATCTTACCCACCCATATTTAAAACCCACACAAAACACACATCCAGTTCATTTTTACGCACTATGCATCACCTACATCTAAATATCTGACACGGCAATAGCCGAAAGGTGACTTTAGAGGTGTTCTTAAAGGTGCTATAGAGTTGGTCCTGGGATTCTTTAAAATATTTGACCAACAAATGATAAACTCAGCATTTACTCATTTTGCACCTAACACGTTGCTTTTCTGCAGCACTTGTCCTCAGCCTTGGCCTAAAATGTGTCCTCTTCCCTCCTAGGACAATAACAAGCAGAACAGACTGTGTTGTGGAGCAGGAGGCCTCTCTTGCTTCTATTTTTATACGAAAGATGTAAACACCACTCACTTAACCATTTCATTTCAAGAAAACTATGCCTAGAGGACATTTAGAGTCGTTATTAATAGGTGGAGGATGATTTTTTTAAATCACTTTTAGCAGTCTTTACCATAGTCTTCAACTTAAAATGGCAGATCTTTTAAAGTGGGGTTCTGTGAAAAGATGACAAACCATATCCCACCTTTAGATAGCTCTTGAATAATAAAAATAGCTATTGAATGGCTTCAACTTATTATTACCCTTTATTTAATCAGGCAAATCCCACTGAGATCACAGATCTTTTTTTTGCAATGGAGGCCTTGTCCTGAAGGCAGTTTAACATGCATGATTTTGTTCTGTGGGAAGAAACCGGAGAACCTGGAGAAAACCCACGCAAGCACGAGAACATGCAAACTTCACACAGAAAGACCCCATGGATTGAACCCAGGGCCTTCTTGCTGTGAGGCAACAGTGCCAACCACTGCGCTGTCATGCTGCCATACAACTTGGTGAAAGAGTTAACCTTTTATCAGCTTGACAAGCTCAGATTTAGTCCAAGTGGGACAAGACCAAACTGCTGCTGCCCCAAAACAACTCCAATCTGAAAAAAGTCATAGCAGTTCATGCTATGATAATGCTAATTAATAATATTTAGTGTTACAATACAGTTACTAGGAGTGCACTGATTAATTTAATCAGCTGCATGATATTTCTTGCTATTTTATCCACTATCATCCAGAAAACCTTCTTTGAACCCGTGCACCATGCTTCCCATTTAAAAATTGATTTATGCGTTTACGTTATTTATCTGGCGTGCACACCAAATTCGATGCGTCTGCCTGTCGCTACACTTTGAGCACGAGAGGAACAAATCTCTCTCCAGACAACAATCAAAACAGTGTCAGCAGTTGGCCACGGTAATTGAAGGAAAACACGGACAAGAGATGTTATTGCCAAAACAAGATGTGTCGGCACTTTTCTGCATGACTAGGTGTAATTCACCTTCTGCAGTTCATTCAGACATGAAGACACTGATACAGATCAGTCGCTTCTCTTTTCCATTGAGCTTTACTCAGCAGGGATTGTTCTACTACCTTTGGAGAAAGTCCTGGCAAGGATTACTTTTTATGATTGGCACGTTTTCCATGCTATTGTGGCATTTTATGAATTGTCTAACCTGTAGAATTCAAATAAACTTTGAGGAATATATAGAAAACATACTTTTGTCACAATTTTCATGTCTTACTTCTACTTTTTACAGAACATGGGAGACTAGTGCGTAAACAACTCTCTGAACAAGGAGAGGGATGGATGCGTTCCCCTCGGTTGTTTTTGTTACGCCCACTCTTTATTGTAAAACTGAAATGATATTGTTCCCGTGGCAGTTCTGTGTAAATGTTTTGCACGCAGGATTCACCCATATCTTGCCGAGCGCTCGCTCTGTTTACCACTGTTTACTGAGCGACTGAGGCTACTGTGCTGTGTCCCAACTTGATGTTCTGTCTCGTCGCTGCTGGAGCACGAAGCATAGTCAGGAGAAGGACACGAGCACTTCTGCACTTTTAAAAATTAGACGCAGAGAATGATCGTTGGTTTTTATAATTTGATGTCTGGGGTATCTAAAAAAGTCAAGTCAGGTCCTCTGAACGGTTTCAAAAAACAAAAGAATTGTCGAAACGTTTCGTCTTACATCCGAAAATCTTCTTCAGTCTGAGGAGCTGTGTTCTTCTCAGCCTTATAAATAGCACCTTCTCATAGTGGATCAATCAATTTCATGTTGGCATTCAAAAATTAGCTATTCACATGATCAAGTGCGACCATCAGCTTAACAACTTGTTATTGCCCTGATGTTCGCTTGCTATCACAAATACACATAAACACAATTACTGCTTCCCAAAGTTTCTGAATATATTTTCTGGCCTGTGGATCAATCGACTATTTGTGCTTTATTTGTCTTTGCTTGTTGTGAGGAGCAGCCAATCAGATGTGAGGGTTAGTGTTAGTCCCACCCACTGAGTTTGACGAGTGAGTCTGACAGTTAACATAATTTCATGGTGTTACTGCAGCTGCTCCTCACAGCAAACAAAGACAAATCAACCACTGATAATCGATTGATCCACAGGCCAGAAAATGTATTTTGAAACTTTGGGAAGCGGTAATTGTGTTTACGTGTATTTAGATGAAACCGTTTTTCATACCATGAATGTAAAGAAGATGCACTTTTACGAGAAGCAGCAAATTTAAACGAAGAAGCTCTCTGAGGCTCCAGAGTCGAACCTATAGTCCAATGTAGCAGTGTGGATCGCAAACCCCAACCTGTGTTTTATATTAACTTGGGGTAATGCTCGTGAAACACTTATGGCTTGTCTAACGATTTAGGATTTCACATGCTCAGCCTTAGTCCCGCCCACTGAGTTTGATGAGTGAGACTGACAGTTAGCATCATTTCATGGTGACTCGCGAGGGTGGAATGTGACTAAATTAAATAATTGAATAAATCATGAAATAAATAATTATATCACAAAATAAATAATTTAATTGTGCATTTAATTATTTAATTGTTCATTTAATTATTTAATGGTGTATTTAATAATTAAATGATTCATTTAATTATTGTGTTTTTATTTATATCATTTTGTCACATTCCGTCCTCCACATCACAAGAGGCTGAGTGATACTTGCAATAACATAAGAGCGGGACAGATGAACATGGAGGCCTCCGCCCCGTTTAATGATGGACGGTTTCTTTTCACAAAGATGGCCTCCTTTACTCCTCTCTCAAACCATTGTTCCTCTCTATCCAGGATGTGAACATCTTCATCCCTGAAAGAGTGACCACTGGCCTGCAGATGATTGTAGACCACAGAGTCTTGACCTGATTTAATTTATTAACCTTTATTTAACCAGGTAAATCCCATTGAGATCACAGATCTCTTTTGCATGGGAGGCCTGAAGCAGCCTAACATGCATGTTTTGTCTGTGGGAGAAAACCGGAGTACCCAGAGAAAACCCACACATGCATGAGAAAAACATGCAAACTCCACACAGAAAGACCCCAGGTCCAACTGGGATTGAACTGAGGACCTTCTTGCTGGGCGACAACAGTGTGAACCACAGAGCCGTCGTGCTGCCATGATGCCTGATGATGTTGCTCTTCTGTACTGGGTCATCCTTTTGGCCAGCGGCTGTTTAGTTTCCCAACTCATCATCAGGATATGTCTGGGGTAGTTTAATTTCCAACAAAGCACACGCGATACGTTCTAAGAAATGAAAAGTGGAGAAAGCTGAACGCCTAAACACCAACAAAACAGGCTTCCACACTCCACATGGAATGTGTTTGTTTGTGTGATGAGTTTGGGATCCATCGTCTGACTGAACTCGTGTGTATGTTTAGTGGTTTGTGTTTTTAAAGGTGAGGCATCCAGGAGACCGGGAGTGGTATGTTGTCTCCAGCGATAAACACGTCGACTCCACTTGAAGCAACAACAAATACACAGTGTGAATACATTGGACTGGAGGCAGGCGTTCCAACATGTTTTCACTTTCAACTCATCTACCTTATGAGATTTTTCCTCTGTATTTAAAATAACTGTCAAGCAATGCGGAGGAATCAAAGTGGATATACGTAGCTGATTCAAATCATGACACCAAACTGAGTTCTGGTTGGATTGTATGCACTCTGGAATGGTAGAACCATCTATCAATGTCACTCAGGTAGGTATGGTATCACAGTTAGTGTCAGCATCAGTGTGTGTCAGCTGGTATCGCTCACTGGTATCTGTGTCTGTGAGGCCTACACAAGTTGACCCTGACCCTGTATCTTCCCCGTTTCCCACACCTCGCTCTCTCGTGTGTATTGTCCACCCAAACCCCTAAATTCCCTGGCATGTTGGTGGAATTTCGAATATTTTTCCAGGTCACTGTTGTTTGTGCCTTGCGAGGTGTGCCTGTAAATTCCCACACAGAGATAGAGATAAACACGCTAGCACTGTCACATGCATATACAAACCTTGTCACATGGCAGCCCACACTTTCTACGATACAAAACCTGCTGCAGCTAAAAACCTGCGTACACGTAACGTAAGATTTCTTGAAGTATGGAGCTGGCAAAATGTTGGGAAACGTTTTGTATCTAAATTCCACTGCTATGTACTGAGAACTGACACAACGCATGACACGTTGCATCCATTAATCTCTTTTCTCAAAAGTAAGCTTTTGCTTTTAAATTAGAAGATTTATCAAACATAATGTAAGCACAGCTCTTAATTATGATTTTTTTTTGCAAATAAAGCATGGCTAACACTCTGAATAGGAACAGAAGTGTAATAAGACTTCTCTGAAAAGTCCAAATCATTTAATGTGATAGTACAAAAACAGCTTGCATTCTATAGTGAATTGAGAGCAAAATGGTTTTTTTACTGAAGTTCATCCATCCATCCATTATCTTTACCCGATTCTTCCATTTTCAGATCACGGGGGTCATTGGCGCTCATGTCCAGCAATCAATGTGCAAGGGGCGGGTACACCCTAGACAGGTCTCCAGTCCATCACAGGGACACATAGAGACAAACAACCATTTACTCTCTCACTCACACCTAGAGACAATTTAGAGTTACCAATCAGCCTAACATGCATGTTTTTGGTCTGTGGAAGGAAACTGGAATACACAGAGAACCCACGCATACACAGAGAGAACATACAAACTCCACCCAGTAAGGCCACCGGCCAGGATTTGAACCGGGGCAACCTGTTCGCTGAGAGGCTGCAGCTCTGCCAACTGCGCCACTGTGCTGCCATTTTTATTTAAGTGAAATAATGAAAAAAAAAAAAAATGCTTTGTGAAAAAAACATTACGGACACTCAGCCTGTTCAGCTTTTCTTTAGGAAATAATATTTGTCCCCTAATGCTTTTTGTGTGTTTTCTGCTAGCTGACACTTTAAGACATAGTTCAGACTTTTTGAACGGGGTTCTGTGGAGAGGTTATTTAAAGCAGTCAGACGTATTTTTTGTAGTATAAGTCGCACCTTTTTGCATAAATTTGCAAATCCTGCAACTTATACACCAAAGCGACTAATATATGTTTTTTCCCCATACTGTTGTCATTGTTGTCTACTACTGTTGTCATCTTTTTTTGTTAAAAACAGGTCTTTCTTGTAAATGAGTCCTCGAGGATCAATGAGACTAACATGTATAAATAAAGGTTGAATGAAGGAATGAACGATATATTTATAATCCAATTTTTGGCTGAGATCTGACAATTTCATTAATTCTGACATGAAAAATATTAAACACTACCATGTTCAGCTGCTAGAGGGCCCTTGACTAATATGGCAAGCCAAGTGTTTCATTAATAGGTAAAAGTGGCTATTAATGAGACACTTGGATTGCCATACAGGGACACCTTTGTCTCGCTCTGGAACTCCTGGAGCAAACATCAAATTAGCTGCATTTTGCCACGCCGCCCAGGTGAAAGGCTGAGACACACCTTTACTATAATGTCGATCAAACAAATTGTTTTTAGGTGGTTACCTTGTTAAATTTTGAAGAAATGCACAGCGTGTCCTCCCTCTGCGCGCTCCCACTGCCGTGAATCAATTTTTTTAATGCAATTGATTTGACCATTAAAGGCATTTATTAAGGAAAAGTTAAACTGAAACACACCTTTTCTATAATGCTGAGTAAACAAATAATTGTTTTTAAGTGTTAATCTTGTTAAAGTCTTGTGAAAGTCCTCCCGTGCACGTTCCTGCTGTTACCATTTTGGCAGTTAATCATTTTTTAACAGTACACTACCCCACGTTTCCGGATGGTCAGTGGTGATGCATACAAACATGATGCGTCAGCGGTGACGAATAATAGATGCAAATTATATGATGAAGTGTCTTATTTATGTTTTTTTTTTCCACTTTATTAGACATTATTGGACTGATGGGACTTATACGGCTGTGCGATGTGTCCGGCGGAAAGTACGGCACTACCAGGAGTAGGGAGACGCAAGAGTTTTCCCAGTTTAAGGAAACAAAAATAAATAAATAAATACCATTTTCATAAAGAAGTCAGGCTAACAATTGATCATGGGAACTGTTACAGAGCAAACTTCATCCTAAAGCACCCTTAAGTGAAAACAAATAAAAAGGAAACAAATAAATTCATAGCAATTCATGTGAATGATATTATAAAAGCCTTACATCATGTCACTTCAGCATTATCTACATTAAAAATTATGTTTTCTTTTTTTTTTACACTGAAGCTTGATAATGTTCCTTATTAATAAAGTTTTGTGTAAAATACTTGTTGGAAAACTAAATATGCTAAGTGTTTCTAACTAGATTAACTATGATATAAAAGTAACGCAGGGTAAAAAAGAAAGAAAGAAATTATGATGGATTAAGCAAACCCTATTTTAATCATTTTGACCTTGCATTACGTTTGTACAACGTTGACACTGACCAGGTTCTCTTAACACATTCATTTTCCTTCATGTGTTTTACACAAAAGCAAACCAGAGAGAATATAGTGTAATGGTAAAATTAGCTCACGCTGCTCATCTTGTTAGCTTGACTCTTTCTTTTACAGCTTCAGTTTGACTCCAAACAGAGCTCACTGTTATTGCTCTCTGTGTAATTCACAGAAGCCCACTTAAAAAAAAGAAAAGAAATCTGAAATATCCCAATAATGCTAGACTTCTGGCTGAGCACTGACTGAGTTATGCCACAGATAAACTACATTTGACAAATTGATGGGTCAGATCACTTTGTACTCACGGAAAATAAATTTAGGTCAATGTGGTGGCACGCGTTAGTAAATGGAGAAATTTGACGGCAGTGAAAATGTTTAGCCCTCACAGAGCAGATGAAATATTGTTGCACCTTCAGAGTGAAAAACTCAACCCCATCTCTCCCCATTTTTGCAGCAATACAGTATGCAAGATTAAAGGAGTGATTTTGTGATCAGTGGAACGTTGGACCAGCAATGTGCAAAAGCAAAGTTGCTGTTGTAGCTGTTGTTCTTGACACTCACTATATACTGTGACGGTTGCTAGATTGTGCAGCTGTAAACCATTTCAGGAAACGACTGAGCAAAGAGGCCAAAGCTGGAGGGGACTGGGGAGGCTGGAAGTAGTGAGGGGCAAACATTTCTTCTTGAAAGTCTCAGCAGATAAATGTTGTCTTATAGCTCTATTCGCATAAGATTAGTTTTACTTAATCACCTTTTTTTTTTTTTAACTCAGATTCATATTTTTATTCTCCTTCTCTGTCTCTTCACTGAACAGATTTTTGTAGGTTATGGAAATTTTAGTTTGAATTTCCTAAGAGATTTACTAGGGATGCACGATATTGGATTTTTGGCCAATATCCAATATGACGATACATTAAAATTTATTTGGCCAATAACCAATATCAATATTTTTTCCCCTAGACTATAGCTTTCTCTGCTGTGGAATTAAAATGCTCCATTATTCTGTATGGTCTTTGTCAGTTTGGCCTGCTACCAAATACAGATGCCAATAAGGGGGCTGAAAATGATTTAACATTTCAACTTGGATTATATTTAACATCAAATTTATTCATGACATTTATTCTCTCTAACACAGTGACAACACCTGAACAGTGCAAATTAGTAAATTTTTACAAATCTAAACTCAACGGCGCATGCGACGTCATAACATTGTGCTGACACTGCAGGCATCCATGTCACTGGGTTGTCATACAAAGCAGTGCCTATAAATATATATATATATATATATATGTATGTATGTATGTATGTATGTATGACAGTGCCTTTTATATAGGTGAGTTATTTCGAAGGAATGGCCAATGTCTGATATTTAACTTTATCGCTAATATTGGCTGATATCGATACATGCCAATAATATTGTGCATCCCTAAGATGTACACCTTTTGCTGCTCCTTACCTCAAACATCTTTCCAACAAAGCTGCATCACCTGATGCCCAACGGCAGACATCGAAAAGGATTTTATGGTTGCTTATTGTGTGAACATCATCTGTGGTTGGTCTAAAATAGGTCTCTCTTGAGAAGGAGTCCTCGTGACTCAATGAGGCTAACCTGTATACATAAAGGTTGAATGAGAGAGGCTGATGTTCTACGGAGGCCAGGCTTAAATCCACCAAAGCTGTTGGTTTTCTAAATAGTCTCACCAAGCTGTCTGAGTTTAGAAAGCGTCAACAGGCACCGGATCAGCATTCATAGTGCTGAAGGCTTTCTGTTGAAACACCTAAATGTTATGACCCCTAACTCACCAGTCTCCTTCCTATAGCCTTAACCAAAAATGCATTGAAAAATATAGCGAAGGGAAAAAAAAAGACTTGAGGTTCTGCTGGCCCTGAGGGGTGTTTGTGTTCACTTTCTGGTCATGAGCAGTGAGTGACAGAGCAGAAACACTGCTAACATACCAATGGTTTTACCAGACAAGTGATAGGTGAGTTTGGGGGGCACTGTCTTGGCCTGCAGGTGTGTACATGTGACTGTGTGTACAAAACAGATCGCATGGCTGACACTCGGACCACCCCAAGGTGGCTGTCCAGCATGAATCCCACCAACTAATGTCTGTACTGGAGGCAGGAAGGAGGAGAGTGGTGCAGGGCTGTGGTAAGAACGATGTGCCAGATGGGGCAGGTAATGATGATGAATTGTGGGGAACGTAGTTCAGTTAAGATCTACAGATAAACTGGCCTGCTAGGTTTTTAAGTAACCCTATACACTTCTTTATCTCCTACGTTCACCAAAATGTTTCCTCTCATTGTCTCATATTTGTAGAATATTTTTCGTTGATATCATTAAAGATTGGATTTTTTTTTTAAAAGTACTTTCTCTTCCAGTGCATTTATTGGATCATGTGTGTCTATTTATGCTTACATACATGGATGTGTATGTAATCTTGAAGTCCCCTCTGTTCTCAGAGCTGTTGTCATTTGGCAAACAGAGTTTAGACTGACATGAACTGCAGCCCTGACATACGTTTAATAAATCTTTGCGGCTGTCAGTTTTGAGCCACCAGGAAAGTCAAGTGAGGGAAAACATAGGACAAGCATAAAAATAGGAGGCTAGCACAGTTGAGAATTATTGTGATCATTTGGAACAAATGTCGGAGATCACATGTTCCGTCTGTGTGGCTAGTAGTCTAAACATATGACATCAGCACACGTCTTTGTACCCATCTGACAACCTTGAAGTGATAAAAATTTATAACAGAGCTGCTTGTACTTTGTGTTTTTACCTCAGAACTGTTCAGTGAGAAGGGATTCTCTTATTTTGACTGCTTTGCTTGTTGAAGTGCAAGAGAACGGACAGTTTTAACAACTTGTGACTCTCTGCGATAGAAAGCAGCAAAAATGATTAACAAATGTCTACAACGTGATGGTCTACAGTTTTCATTGTCTACTCTTGGTCTCTGTTTCCTTTCCTTTTTGTGATCTGATTTATAAAAAAAGAAAAAAGAAAAATCAATTCTTCATGAAAAACTGTTTTTAATCTTTAAAACTCTTGAGTTGCTTGATGCCCTGCCTTTACCTTCCTTGATTATGAGCTCCCCTTCTTTCTCCTTGTTAACTTCCCACTGATAAAGATTAATAGGTATAAAAAAGATCAGTTCTAGGATGTTGAAGATGCTTTTAAAAGTAAATAAGGCTGATCGAATGAACATGAATCACAAATCCATTTAACAACCATTCATTGTGAAGCACCACAGCAGCTTGTATGAAACTGAAGCTATAAATGTGATCTTTTTCCTTTAGTTGGTTCTGAGCTTTTTGCTCCTTGTTTCATTATCAGAACACAGTCAGTAATGTAGCCCTCACTGTGAAAACTTTGCAGTAAATTGGATCAAACTTTTGAGAGTAAAGCCATTTTCCAAAAACGTACCTATTTTAATTTTGCACTTGTGTGCGACGGCCTCTAGAGCTCACATCATCACGAGTCTTTGGACTCCAATGTAGCCGAGACTGAACTGGAGTCTGGGGGAGCTGAGGGGGCTGAGACTGAGAAGATTGCTGGAAAGTATTCCCTTTGATAAGCCGGCCAAGAAGCCTTTGATTAAATGTGGTCCCAGCAGGAGCCCACACTAGATCCTCTGTGGCACAACCACGTCCCATCACCAGCTATCAACAGCCCAGGGTAATTACAGCCATCTAGTCATTAGCCTGGGACCCACCTGGAATTCCACATAGCGAGGGGTGGGAGAGGGCCAGCAGGGGTTGGGTTTTTAGACTGGGCCTTTAATAAAACACTTCCCTCTCCTTGACTGATATAACAGCCCCCCCACCCTGATCCACACAGAATCAGCCTTTGTTACCAACATATATTGTATTATTAGTGCTTCTGTCCAGTGGCTTTCCGCTCCAGTTGGTGAGGAAAAATGCTAATAAATGTTAAATTTGTGTAAAACCTAAACTATTCACTCTTCTATTCAGTCAAGACAGATTCCGACGGATTTTTTTTCCTTTAAAAAAACTAAAAAATGTGCTTGAACAAAAAACAAACATGCCACTGTCATACTAGTACGCCATATATTTCATAAGAACATCTGTTTGGATAAGGCAATATACAGAATGTTACACAAGCAAGCTCCAGAGCAGAGAGGTGAAATCTGTCTTTGTTGTGGTCATCGAGTGACCGCCAAGGCCTTAGTTTTCTTCTCAGCAGCAGTTTTTCATCTCACACACTGAAAACTAAAGTACACTGTGTGATCACAGTTATGGGAGGGCTCGTCTCGCTCTCAGTGTCGGCTGATGTAGTGCAGTCTCATCAACAGATGAGGAATGAAGCAACACTTTACAATTTAAATAAAGCTCTTTAAACATGCTTTCTTCTTCTTTAAAGTTTCATTAAGCGTTCTGGTGACACATCCATTCATTTCTTTGATTTCTTCAGGTGTCCATCTCCTTGTCGTCGTCCTGAATTCCCGTTTGGCTACACAGATTGCCAAGTGCGTGATTAGATGTCCGTTTTTTAAATTGCACTTTCTAAAATGCTTTCCTTTGTCCGACCAAGTGTGGTGGGGGTTTTTTTTTGGGGGGGCGGGGGTACAAAAAAATAACAGAAGCAAAAATATGTGAGTATATGATGTGATGTTGCTGTAATAATACTGGATATGTTTTAAGGCTCATGTAATGTAAAGATTTGTCTTTAAAGCATCATAAAAGCAGCAAACCGTTAAAATCACAGAACCACACAGGAAAAATAAAACCTATTCTGTCGGGATTGAATCTGCGATGAAAGCCTTAGTGGTGTCGCTGGTTTTACTGTTCATCTGACCCCAGCAGTTTGAGCACAAAGCCGTTCACCAACCGCAGCTACTGTGCATTAGTTCATACTGACAGGTACTGGATCCTAGTGCTTTCACAGACAAGTAAAAAAAAAAAAAAAAAAAACGCCATGCAAAGATGAGACAAGATGAGGGAAGAGAAAAGTGGCAACGACACAGAGCATTTTTGGCCAGACTTCCCAGAATGCCAAGTTCCACAGGATGTCCTGCAAATGGGGATATGGAGGTTGCTTTACAGGGAGCAAGAAGGGCTGTGCCTGTCCTCAGGTCTGATCCAGCCACTCTGCTCGTTTAGGAGCTTTGCATGTGTGTATGTCCACAGCCTCCTCGCAGTCCTTACACTCCACGGCACAGCACCATTTGAACTTGCACTCGCACTTGGTGATTTGCTTGACTCGAGTGGTGTCATAGCCACGCCCGCAGCACATGACCTCGCAGCCGTCGGTGCCACGGGATGTCTTATTGCAGATCCGTCCAGCGGTGCCCAGGGACCCTGCAGAGATGTTAAAATTGTTAGTTTCTAACGCTTGAAAATAAAAACGAGAATTAAACTTTTGTTCTTTAAGCTGCTTAAAACTGCACAAATCCAGAAACCTGTTTGTTTTTATACGTGTATATATTTTTCTACAGGCATAATTAGGACCAGAATGTTCATTTGGGCATTTACAGTTTATACAACTATGTAAACTTTTACTTGACAAAGGTTGCAGAAAAACGTGTTAGAAAAAAATTTATTGTGCATCTGAAATCACAGTGAGCCAAAGTTCTACCAGTGTTTGTAACTTATTGCATTCTCTCACTTTTTTCTTGAAATAATTAATAGCTCCTGGCTTGCTCAAATGAACTGCAAATCTTTCAACACCTGTTTAATCTTTGGCTGCAAAGTAAATCCAAAAATTTTGGCCTGAGTGCTCATTCTAGTTGCACAAAACTCGCTGGCTTATTTTGTGAAGATGAACATGTTTATGATGCATTTACACTCTACCAGCATCCATTATTCTGAAACGGCATCACTTGGTCATGTGCAAGTTCACACTCAACAAGAACAAGTTCAAGGTTCAATTTTCACACAGAATAAAACTGATTTCCTTTATGTTCATAATCTTAATATTTGAAAATTATAAACTAAATTTATTTACAGTCCCAACTCTCAAAATTGGTTTTAATTCCTTAATGGA
>NC_056508.1:29730603-29742070 GCF_014905685.2 Nematolebias whitei | reverse complement strand
CAATAACAAATTTTGCTGGGTGATTAATTGTCTCAGAAATTATTGTGATAAACGATGATATTGTTTGAAATTTGACAATAATTCGTAATTATTGTCAAATTTAAAAAGAAATGTTTAATTTGTTTGCATGTAGTACCTATTTTCAACCACCAGATGGCAGTATAGACTGTTTGAACAGAAGAATGGATAGTGAGGGAGCGAGCAGTGTGTCTCTTTAAGAAAAATGGAAGGGAGGCCCCTTGATGTAACATGGGCTGTCTCTCTTTGATTCTCAAAATGGCGGCTGCTAGGTGTGATTTTAGCTCTTTAGCATAGCATTTTTGACAAAAAGCTATTAATAAAATAAAACAGTAAACAAGTTCTCAGCTTCTTTTTGCAGAGAAAAACAAGTTTTTAGACAAAGGCTCATGTTTCAACCTTAAATTTTAGAGTTTAAACAAGACAGAGGTTTTTCCTGAGGTTGACCTGTTAGCTTAGCTCGTAGCTTAGCTTCTCAGCTTATCTGCTTTTAACCATCCAAAAATGATTTTGGATGGTTAAAATGGATATTAAAGAGAAAGGAAGTGGTCAGTGTAGACCACCAGAGTTGAGCCTTTTGTCATCCAGTGTCTTCAGTAGATAGAGAGAGACACAAAGAAACGATAAAGTCGATGAATGAAAATGTTGTAGATAATTTTCATTTATCATGCGATGAATTGATTTGTTGTTTATTACGACAGGCCAATCATGCAACATCAACATTTGCTTTCTGCCAGCTTTTTTTTTTTTTACTGGCTCACATAATATTCATTCAATATGCATTTTAATACAAACCAACTCCCTAAAATTAGTTTTGTTCTTGTACCTGTGGACAATTTTCTCAAACAATATGACACAAAAGTTATTAAATGAGTGTAGCAACAACTCAAGGCTTCTTTAGGTTATGTGGAATTTGGTGTTAATTAATCCAAGCAAAAAACAGGCAAAGGAAGTACAGCAAGAAGTTTTGCCACCTTTGACATAATGACTGAACCTGAAGATGGTATGCAAGCTGGCTATTTTACTAGTCATTATAAGTACAATCTAAGATATCTGACCTTGACTGAGTTTTATCCCGTGTAGTTATGGTGTTGAATCAATTAAAAACACCATTCACCAGCATGCATTGTAGCAGTCAACTATTACCCAATGGGATGGCATTATTGTGTCTTGTCTTATGTGAAAGTCATCCTTACAGAGATTTGTGCTCATGTTTGGTGTGAGAAGTTCTCTGTTTGAACTAGTACCTATCACAACAAGCTGCCCATGGAACAACAGACCCACACACACAACTATGCAGTGTTGGTA
Organism: Nematolebias whitei; assembly: GCF_014905685.2. Classification (NCBI taxonomy): domain Eukaryota; kingdom Metazoa; phylum Chordata; class Actinopteri; order Cyprinodontiformes; family Rivulidae; genus Nematolebias; species Nematolebias whitei. The sequence continues at coordinate 29,740,744 of NC_056508.1, read as the reverse complement.
GAGTGGCCTGTAGTTACACTGCCTTTCCCAAGCCACTGCTCCCTTTGAAGCAACTCTGTGTCTGTGGGTGAGTGTGTATGTGTGTGTGAGGGTTAAATGGACAGTGGAGCGTGACAGACAGACAGGCTCTCACACTCTGAGGCCCACTCTGCCCTCCAGCTACGCTTAGTTCAGACCGACAGAGAGGGAGAAAAACTGTGACAGACACAGAGAAGTGACTTTTTTTTAAATTAGCTGCTTCTGTCCCTAGGCGGTGGATTCCATTGAGAAGGTGAGAAAGAGGGAGGGGGGGGGGTGTGTGGATGAGAGGATGAAGGGATCAGAGGACAAAAAAGGAAGAAGAGCTATTGAATGATGAAGATACTGATGTTAGATATCTCACATGCCCGGCATCCATTAAACCAATTATTTTGAAAAAGTCATACATTGTGCAAAGGTTGATTGAGACATATTTTGCCATGAATTGGGGTGTGGGTGTATTTGTTTATTGATAGGCTGACAGAGGTCAGATGGTCACAGAACGACCATGTCCTCGGGGTAGAAGGATATTAGCTTCCACCAACATCACAGGGGAGGCCTGCTGTGCTATCCGACTACCATTACACCCACACACAGACATCCACTGACATTCATGCACACAAAACACACTAGTCATGCATGAGAGTACACACAACATACACCTAACACCCCTAAAACATAACAGAGTCTGGGCAATCCATCAACAGGCATAAGAAACTACTCCGTCTTTCAGTCTGCTCTCCTCTGTTTTACCTGCTGCTTTGTCTTGGAGGCAGTAGTCCGGAGAGTTCTCAAAGTAGACTAGGTCGTTCTTGGTGGCTTTCCTGAAGGCTTTGTTGGCTACAGTGAAACCTGTCCCATCCTGATTCATTGTCACCTCGACTGCCCCATTGTACTTCCTCCTCAGGTAGTCACCAGTCTTCCTGAAGTCGGCCATGGCCATCCAACATGTCCGCAAAGTGCAAGAACCGCTCACGCCGTGACATTTACACTCCAGCTTCATGAAGCGCTTCACAGCCTAAACAAAGACATTTGGATTGTTGCTATTATTTCAGCTATACGTTTTACATATTAAAAAAGATAAAAACAGTGAAATTTGGCTTTATTTCTATTCCGATTCATAGTGAGTCTAAATGCTTAGGATTTTACATTAAATTGGAATACAAAAAGATAAGATAGTGAAGGGTACACAGAAAACCGTTGGAGTCAGGCTCCCCACCATCACAGACATCTTCACCTCTAGATGCAGGAAGAGGGCCACCTGCATCATGAAGGACCCCACTCACCCAGCTCACACATTTTTTGCCCCGCTCCCCTCAGGAAGGAGGTTGCAGAGCATTAAGTGTAGAACCACTAGACTGTGGAACAGCTTCTACCCTGAAGCTGTTAGACTCATGAATTCCTAATCAGGATTATCACGGTGGGGGGAAAAAGTCACTATAATGCCACTTTGATTTTTGATATGTGCTGCAAATTATCCATGCTGCTGATCTCATGCTGCTGATTATTTCATGCTGCTGTGTTCATTCATACTAATCTACTCACAGACTTATGTTTGTGCTGCTGTTGTTCGGCATATTGTTTTGCACTATTAAGGCTCCAGCATACTCGGGTGTACTTTACTCTGCGGAGGTCCGCACGTACCGGATTAGACTCAACGCGGACACCCTCAAGCTATGTCCGTGCAAAGATCAAGTTTTACGACAGCGTACGCGTACTTGGTGTTGCACAATAAACTGCCTGGCAATGGACTGTTTTGTATGCAATACCAATGTGACAAATTCCCCTTCTTCATCCCTGATCTTGTTTAAGGGTCTTTTCTTTAGTTTTTTTGCCATGAGGTTGAGGCAAGCGATCGCTTCCTCCTCGTCCGTTGATGCCATGACTGAAATTGTGAGAAATAAATGAATTTATTTAATTAATTTATTACATTTTTAAACAGGAAAAGATTCAAATAAATTTGTCACGAGAGAATTAAAATCAGGCTTGGCGTGACTGCGGGAGGGTCTGGAGATTTCCTGGTGGGCCGGTCTGATGTGTGGGCTGCAGGGCCAGGACTCCCTGTTTTTTTGTTTTTTTTAATAACTTTTTATTAACAACACATAAACACAGAACACCGCTGCCGCTTCTCCTGGGCTGTGACCTGTCAACCAATCCGGTAGGTGTGTCAGCAAATGACCAATCGGCAACCTCAATTTGTCACCAAGGTAAACGTCTCTCGCCTGCGGAGCTGGGCTGCAGCCGCTCAGGGTAGACACTCGAGTATGAAGTCTCAACTGTCTGTGCAGTGTCAGTGCGGCTCACGGAGTATACACATTACGCACGAGTACAGTATGTGGGAGCTTTAAGTGTTTAGCGTATTTCTTGGTTTATATCTTAGATCCTTATTACTGTTTCTTTTACCGTTTATATTTTTGCTGTTGTTGGATGTAACTGGGACCCTGTGTACACAATTTCGTTCCACCTCATGTGCCACATGTGATGCGAATGACAATAAAGAACTTTGAATAAGAAATCAGTTATTAAAAAAACATTTAGATTTTGCAGGCTTACAACCCAATTACATTTTTTGTTCTATGGTTGGGGGATTTGGGAATGGTGCAACAAAAAAAGGGACGCCTTCAAGAAGATGATCAGTCATAAGTTTTTGCAAATTCTTTTTAGGTTTAAACAGACTTTGGAGTTCAGGGCACTGTCCTCACTTTGTTGTGATCTATGTTGCATCCGGCATTATTTGGCAAAGGAGTTTTGCGATGCGGCTTTAAAGAGGAGCCCCTCTTTGAACTGCCATTGACTGTTCATTAATCACCAATTGAGCTGGCCATGTCCTGCAATAAATGAAGCCACCAATCACAACCATCTGTTATACCCTTTCATGTATAGACATTTCCACACTGCTTGGTGTCTCAGAGGTGTGACAGCAGCAGGTTGACTTCAACACCGCATACTGCCTTGATCCTTTCATGAGTTACATTGAAACGCCAAGAAAGCATCTCAGAGCTGGCTCAAAGTGTATGGTGAAAGGGGCTGAAACAGTTTCTCAAAGGTTTTGTAACAACCACCAGCAAAATTACTAAGCCCTCAAATGTGCCATCTGTTGCAGGAAACAATAAAAACAGCAACAGAGTTTTATTTTATTATCTGACACAAACAAGAAAACTGGCCAAACCCCTAGTACTGGTTTTAGCCCAATGGTTCTAACAGTCTGAGAAGCATGAGGCTAAACACTTCTTCAACATTTGGTAACATTAATGAAGTTTGTGGTTGTGACATTGTTCTTTGGTTAAACCAGTGCTTCCATATTGCTCAACATGATAATTATACTTTAGTTTTTAGTGGAAGTACCTTAATTTTTCCTAGAGCCATTCCATTTGTTTGTTTGATTGGCATAGTAGAAATTTAACTTGTCTATTTTTTCCAAGGCAATTATTATACAGAATCAAATTATGGCATTGTATTTGTACACAGAAGATGTCAAAGAAAGGATGAATACTGTCCATCTTTGAAAATGAAAACGAATGATTTACTTTGTTCTCTTTTTCTAGATGAGAAAATTTGTAAGACAACTCAATACAATCTTTTTCTATGAACTTTGAATTCATAAATACATCTTTTATTCCACAATAAATGCACACTTACTGTTCTGCCACAGCGATTGTTGTGGAGGTTCGTGAGGGCCCGAGCATCTCGGACAGTTCTCTCTTTGGCATCTATGAAGGCTTTGGCAAACTTTATTCCATAGTTGATGTTATCACTGCAGCCGCCCCAATCAAACTCGCCTCTTGTATCGCGAGCTCGTCCACGTTTGTGAGGATCACAGTTGCACATCTTCAGCTCCCCCTGGCTGCAGGCACGAGTTAGAGCGTACACGACTCCCGCTGAGGAGATGGCATAGACAAACGCTGCTTCCCGACTGCCTGAGAGGGAAAGATAGAATACAAAACCAAAAAAATAGAAGTAGGTGAGACATGGAATGAGTTTAGAATACCAAAATCTGTTTCTGAATACAGACATTGTAGTCCCTCTCACCAGGCCCTACAACAGATTCTCCAAGATCCAAAGAGAGCTTTGTTGTCTACATGCTATTCATACAAAGATACACATAGTGCCATGGTAAGACCTTAGTTTGAGGCATGAGCACATGAAGGAACAGCTGATGGAGTGTATCAGGCCTGATGTGGAGTATAGACCTGCTCTGTTTAAATATTATCATGGAAATAATCCTAGCTGTGGGGCTCCCCTCGGCTCACATAAATTGTTTAAATACAGACACAGTGATACCCCATTTATCAGCACCAGGGTGATGTCATGAGAACATTATCTACCATTGCTGTGCTCCAGTGTTCTTTGCTGCTGTCTTTGGTTCATCAGTAAATGACTCATACATTGTGTGTCTAAAAACACAAGGAAATTTTGATGCAGTGATTGGTCACGCTTGCTTTTTGCATTGGTTTGTGAGTAAAACTGTTGGACATGGGAGGAATATAAACTTTTTCTCCTTCAGTTTTCTAAACATAAACATAATAAACCTTAATATGGACTTGGTATTTGTACTCAACTAATGATAAGATTGGAATGAGATTCTTCTTCTTCTTTCAGCTTTTCTCTCTTCAGGGGTCGCCACTAGGGGTTGAACGAGTATATAATTTTTAAACTTGACATTAACATAATAAAACCCGAGTAGAACTCGAGTGTTTGATGACGTCATAGATATCAAGATACAAAAATAAATAAATAAATAAAACTGCAAAAAAAGGTAATTATTTACACACAAAAAAAAGACCAATAAAACATTGGGAGCGTATATTATGCTCCTACCATTTATCATACTGCAAATAAGTCACATGAAAAACTAAACTATTAGTTATTATTATTAAACTGCAAACATGAAGAAACATGCAGCACGTCAAAAACGAAACTTGAATCGAAACTGGTTCTGGTTCGGTGGATTGGACCCGGTGTTACACCATACTCTGTGACCTGAAACAGTGCAACACCGCCCCCTACGGTCATACGGTGGTCACTTAATATGACGTCACTACGGATACTCGACGTTACATTTTTAACCTCGATAGATGTCTTAGCAATAGATGTGTAGATTACTCGAGTACTCTGTTAATGCCCTAGTCACCACAGCAAGTCACACTCCTCCATCTCACTCTGTCCTCTGCATCCTCTAGCCTCACTCGAACTACCTCCAACTGCATCCATATATTATTTGTCTTTTTCCTGGCAGCTGCATCTCTAACATCCTTCTATCAATATACCCACTTTCCCTCCTCTGTACATGGTCAAACCACTGTCCCTCCTCTGGACATGTCCAAACCGTCTCAGTCTGGTCTCTCTAACTTGATCTCCCAGTTGTTCAACATGTGCTGTACCTCTGATGATCTCATTCCTAATCTTACCCCTCCTTGTCACTCCTAAGAAGAACCTCACAATCTTCATTTCTGCCACTTCCAGTTCTTTCTCCTGTCTTTTCTGTCTCCAGACCATACAACATAGCTGGTCTCACAAGTGTCTTGTAAACTTTTCCTTTGACCTTTACTGACACATTTTTGTCACAAATCACTCCTGAAACTTTTCTCCATCCACTCCATTCTGCCTGGACTCTCTTTTTCCACTTTGATTGTTCTACGTGTACACTTTTGATTGTGAGATTGTAGTGCTTTTTTTCTTTCCCGTTATTGAAAGCATGTGCTTGAAATGTAAAAGGTAGAAGCGAGTTTGTGTATTTTGATTGACAGAAAAGAGTTTAGATCAGTGTTCATTCATTCAACCTTTATTTAGACAGGTTACTCCCATTGAGCCTCGAGGACTCATTTACAAGAGAGGCCTGATAAAAGTTAAAAGTGTTAAAAGTCTCTTTCTCTCAAAAGCCTTGGAGAGGATAGTTTAAGTATATTAAATGCCTTCCTGAGTAAAAATTACATTTAGGTAATTATCCAGTCTGGTTTTAAAACATGCACACAACACTGAAACAGCTTCGTTAAAGGTTTGTATAGCTGTTATTTTGGTAAATGGTTCTGGCTGCTTTGTGATGATCGTACTCTTTGAGCTAACAGCAGGTTTTGATTCTCTGGGTTGGGGTTACAATGTTAGACTGGTTCTGGTCATACATAAGTGAATTGTTTGTGTTAATGTTAGAACATTTCTGTCCACTTCAGTGTTTCTTTTCTGAAGGTCTTTTCCACACCTGCTCCTTTTGGGATCTATTCTAAGTAAAAAGGCGTCTGCTATGCTGTTGATTGTCAGATTTACAATATGCTAAAGACTAGATTGACTAGACTTGACCTATAAAATAAAGAATAACTGGTGTTTTTGTTGCAACTCGACTTGACTACTTCAATCCACTTTATGTTGGGCTCGGTCAGGCCTTCTTTTTGTGCTCCAACTTGTTCACAATGCTGCTGCTTGTCTGTTAACTGGAACACACAGATCTGAGCATGATTCACCAGTCCTGTCCTCCCTTCATTGTGCCATAGAATTGGTTTTTAAATTGTCATATTGACTTATAAACGCTCTTGCCCCCTCGTCTGACTTGCTTCAACCATATTCTCCTCTTTGGTCCATGATCAGTTGATTCTGGTCATCCTGAAAACTGGGCTGAAGCTCAGAGGAGATCAAGCTCTTTCATGGCTCCCCATTTTGGGAACAAGTTGCCTGCTAAAATTGGACAAGCTTCTTCACGTTCTGATTTTAAACCTCTTTAAAACACTTTTTTTTTCTTCACTGATATTTACTCTAATGTGAGTTGATTTAGTCTTTAAATTGTAGAGCATTCACTGTTTCTTTTTGTGAGATTTTCTACATCATTTTCACCCTCCCCTTTGTTTTTATTCTAATTACTGTTGTAAAACTCTGTAATTGTGTCCTGTTGCTTTTAAATGTGTTTTATAATGTAAATGACTTGACTTTGAATGACAATACAACTTGATGGTTTTTGTGATTCTACACTCGTTGCATTAAAACACATAGTTTACTCGTGAAGAAACGTGTTTCTTTCATAAAGAAAAATCAGCGCAAAAGTTTGAGATTTGGTAGTCAAGTTATACAGAATCAAACCAATCAATTGCCATGTTGTCACCTAACCTTGTTGCTTTTTATTCACTTGAGTGTCCCATTTATACTGGGAGGTGAGGAGATGGGGGCAGTGGGTACCGAAGGGATTTATGAGGGAGAGCACCGACAAGTTCATTGCTGTTCATCTTTCAAAACTGTGCTGTTTCCCTGACAGTAAGAATATCTCTCTAAATATTTACTTTTACGTTACTGTTTATTCCTCTCACCCCAATCCTAACTACACTGCATACACGCACAGGCAGAGTCAGTAACTCCATATCTTTTCTCCATGCATCGCCAACTCCCACACATGCTTGGGATGGCTGGATAAGACATAATAACAAGCCATAGAAGGTCAGTGACGTTAAAAACTGACATTGAATAGACAGATGCTTCTTCCAGCAACCTGGATCAGGCTACGAGGTATGTGACAATTTTTTTGGTCTCAAGATATACCACAATTTGACAAATAGTGATGTTAGAACCATGGTAAATTACCATCATACTGTTCTTGCACTTTAAACAGTTTTTAATGAGTTGTCAGACAGATTGGAGTAGCGTTGGCCTTTCAGGTTGGGCTTAGTGCACAAACACATCTCAAACTTCACTGTTGTCACTCCAGTTGGTGCAAGCTGTCTGTTAGCTGTACATGATAGACAGTTGGACCTCTAGCTATTAAAAATGACAAAGTAGGATGTTTGAGATTTTTTGGAAAACCAAGAAAAAAAAAAAAACAAATACAAGAGGAATTACGAAAAGAAATGAACTTCTATGTAAATACAAGCCATAATATTCGATTTAATTAGTTTTCAACAAGCTCTTAGTGTTAGGCTGTTTATCAATGAAATAAACAGCTGATGAGTAAAATGATATAACAAATTAACTGATCTATATCGGTTTATCTTACTCCCAACATTACTTCACAGTGCAGGGAACACACACACAAACAAAACCCTCCAACATTATGTTTCTCTACTTGTAAAACATCTTAATACTATATTTAGTTGGTATTATTCTGTATTATTTATATGTTTATTAACCTTTATTTAACCAGGCTCATCCCATTGAAATCATATTTCTATTTTGCAAGGGAGGCCTGGTTCTGAAGGCAGCCTAACATGCATGTTTTTAGTCTGTGGGAGGAAACTGGAGAACCCGAAGAAAACCCACGCATGCATGAGAAGAACATGCAAACTCCACACAGAAAGACCCCAGGTCCAACCGGGAATTGAACCCAGGACCTTCTTGCTGTGAGGCAACTAACCACTGAGTCATCGTGCTGCCAAATTATTTTGTGTTATTGTAATATATTTCTGTTAGCTGACACATTTGTTCAACAGCACATTTGCTACTGCTAAAATACACTGTAGAAATATTATTTACAGTAGCAGTATTTATGTGTTGGGCAGCACGGTGGCGCAACTGGTAGAGCTGCTGCCTCTCAGCGAGCAGGTCCTTGGTTCAAACCCCGGTCCAGGGGCCTTTCTGGGTGGAGTTTGCATGTTCTCTCCGTGCATGCGTGGGTTTTCTCCGGGTACTCCGGTTTCCTCCCACAGACCAAAAACATGCATGTTAGGCTGATTGGTAACTCTAAATTGTCCCTAGGTGTGAGTGAGGAAGTGAATGGTTGTTTGTCTCGTTTGTCTCTATGAGGCCCTGTGATGGACTTGCGACCCATCCAGGGTGTACCCCGCCCCTCGCACAGTGATTGCTGGACATGGGCACCAGCGACCCCCATGACCCAAAATGGATTAAGCGGGTAAAGATAATGGATGGATATTTATGTGTTTAAATAATTAATATATTTTTAAATCTGTTTGACATGTTGGTAGAATAGTCATACCGTCAGCACTTCAACCAGTTATGTCTATTGCTTTCTATCATGCCCCTCTGCAAATGCATAAATAAAATAAAATAAAATCTGTCATAAAATATAATCCTTTGTATTGCAAATATTTTGAATTGTGGACTCATTTAAGATTAGTAAACTATACTTATGCTTTACAATAATACTATTGCAACACATCGAACAGCATGAAATATGATTCATGATTATTGCAATACTGCACTTTCATTTTGTAATTTACACTGTAAAACCTTGCACTGTTAATATTTGGTAGTTTAATGGCACCACTGTTGCCCAGAAAGTAATACCTTTTTTGTTTTGTTTTTTAGTATGTTACTGCACTTTACAGCGTTTCAATAATTCATTAAGCAATTCTTTAATTTGTTAATGTAAATATTGAACACGTTACTGGTGGCAGTTTTGTCTGCAAAAAGCTGTAAACAGTATTTATGATAACATAAGATACTAGAGATATCCTGAAGCAATCTTAACAAATGAATCTCTGTGATTGTCACTGTTTTACATCAGCTGTGTTGTAATACGGCTGCCGTAAAATGTTGTGAAAGTGCCAACACGTCTGGGGTACGGAAGTGTAATAAAATAATAAATAAAAGCGGTTCTGGAGATGCTTGAAGGAATCAAAGTTCGGATATTTCTTGTAGCTTTAAAGTTACATTCAATATCACCGATTTAACAAAACTTTTAAAATCCAAACACTGTTTTGTACACCGAGTTCAATGAGTTCACTCAGCTAATGCTTTAAGCTAACACCGCTAAGCAACACACTTTAGAGGAAAATCAAAAGAGGAGGTAATATTCTATGGGACAACAATAAGGCAACAATTACTAGAGAACAGGTGACTGGAATCATAGCTCTGGATGACCAGCCCAATACTGGAGCTATTGGAGCCCTGGCATGTCCTACCCTCTCAACACTACATAATCTGAGCTATATTAAAAGTTTGCCATCACCTGGCATAATAATTTTTCTTGTTGATTAAAAAAGAGGAGCCCATGAACAGAGGTTAGCTTTACTGAGCTTTCAAGAATAAGAAGGCATTGATTTTAACAACGTTAATGTCCTTATGCTATGCATCTTGCAAGTCTGTGCTGCAAAAAAAAAAAAAAATTATATATATATATATATATTTATTTATATATATTTATTAATGCTAATATATGTACATAGGATACTCTTTTTTAATCAACAGGTGT
>NC_056508.1:29723034-29730503 GCF_014905685.2 Nematolebias whitei | reverse complement strand
TAGAGAGAGAGAGAGAGAGAGAGAGAGAGAGAGAGAGAGAGAGAGAGAGAGAGACTCATGTCAGTGTCAGGGAGAAAACAAAACTTGACCAGTACAACCACAGCCTGCTTTTCATGGTTTTGGTGCTGACCTTTTGGTCACACTTCATGAACATGTCACAAGGAGGAATAATATCCATTTCTGTGCATGTGGAAAGTTTGCAAAGCACAACATGCTAATGTTTCTGTATGCTTAGGTGTACACTTGGCTGTGACAACAATGCATCCACGTCTTGAATCTTGTCTGTTTGTAGACGAGAAGTCAGACATTATGATTAAAACAGCCCAACAGACTATAAAGGAGTGCTGGGATATCTAGCTCACCAGAAGGAAAGACAAGAGATAAAAGAGGATGAAGGGAAAGGAAAAACAGAGAGAAGGAGATAAAAATAGTTAATAAAGGGTAAGAACGTAAGAAAATTCCTCCTGTTTCAATGTCTGCACTAAGATCAGCAAAACTGGTAGAGCCAGTAGTCTGTATGCCCTATTTATTTATTTATTAACCTTTATTTAACCAGGCAAGTCCCAATGAGATCCCAGATCTCTTTTGCAAGGGAGGTCTGGGCCTCAAGGCAGCCTAACATACATGTTTTTGGTCTGTGGTCTTTGGTCTGAAGAACATGCAAACTCCACACAGAAACACCCCAGGTCCAAACGGGGATTGAACCCAGGACCTTCTTGCAGTGAGGCAACAGTGCTAACCACTGAGCCATTGCACTGCCAATACTGACCATACAGTACTTTTGAGCATGGCACATACAAAATAACACATAGGAAAGAAGAAAAATTAAATCGGAAAAGTACATGGTGCATCCAAACAGCCGATCAAAATCAACAAACAAGTCATTCCTAAAATAAACTGTGTCATAAAAGTGGCATTAGCTGTTCAAACCAATGGATGCTCCTCTTTCAGGTAATCAAGTAGTGAAAACATGTTTTTCAAAAAGCTGGAATAAAAAAAATGTAAACCCTTCAGCTTACTATGAAATCCTTGACAAATCCCAAAATAAAAAGTCTTCCACATGTGCAGCCACTCCAGTTACCTATTCTGTCTGGGTTTGTCGAGCAAACCATTCTACATGTGGTGAGTCCAACTCAGCAAACAAGCTTTGTTCTCCAGTCTGTGTTTAATTTTACTGCTTCCATCTTTATTTTAACCAACATTTGCTGGTCTAACTGCTTTTCGTTGGCACTTTACATGAAGGATCAACAGACCTTGCATGCAGCTGGACCTTACTGTCTGTAGCATCAGCAATGAATGCAACATCGTCAACAGAAAGTCTTGTTTCAGCTTTTGAAGACATTTTATACCATGCTGAGAGATATTTCTCATCCTTCTGTTGTTTAAAATCACCTCCGAGGCCAACAATAATCCAAAAAAGGACGGAACATACCTACGTATAGATCTTCTGGTGACAGTGGTAATCTATGGGAATGTGTAAGCGTTTGATGATCTTGATCAATTTTAAATGTGGTCCCATGGTTTCTGGGCTAATCATGTACAAAACCAGTTCCCACGCACAGACTTACTTCGAAGCAAGACACGTCCAAAGACCGTGTGGTCACGATCCAGCGTGCTGCAGTTCCATCGATGGTGTCTGAACTGGTGCTGGCACTCTCTGATCCATTCTTTGGTGCCCTCGCCAATGGCCTGCATGATGTCTGGGTGGCGCTGGCAGAGCTGCCGCTGCTTGTTCACCAGGCCAGGGATGTTGTCGCAGATTACGCGAGCTCCTAGAGCGCCGATGTACCTACAGGCGCCAGAAACAAAGTTAATCTTTCGTGCCGTTTGAAAGATTTCAAATGCATGAGACGGCAGCGATTGGTGACTAAAGTGAATGTGTTTACTCGGGTGAGTGACACGAAGAGCTACAGTAGAAGTCCTCCACGAGTCAGAGTTCACTACACTTAACAGTTTAAGGTTTGCAAGTAGGAGGGGAGTGGAAACCATTTACTCCACTCTCCAAATAAATAAGCACTTAACCTCTCTCCACAAGACCTGCGTGTGTGTTTGAATGTTTCCCGATGGGATAGTAAAAATCACGTCACAAATCAGAGCGCAAAGACTCGGGCCTTCCAATAACCCTGTCAAACCTAGACCCCATTTACTCACTTTACTCCTCCGTCTTTATCTAATTGCTTTCATCTTGCTCAAAGGTTCTTCAACTATTTCTCCTTGTTCTAATAAAACTGACATCTCAGCGTCTTGTGAAGATGCTTTGTTGACATTATGACTTTTTTTGTGCCCGTGCATGAGACATCTTGCAGCCTGGTGGCTTCAGGGCCTTTTGGTGAGTCAGAGAATGGGGGGTGGAGGCAACGGAGTGTGTAGCGATGGGTTTTATAAGGCTAAGTGAGAGGATGGACACTGGAGACTCAATACTCCCCAGAGCGAGATTAGAGAGAGGAGAAAAGAGCGGTATGTGCATCAAAGGAAAGTGCCGGAGCAGCAATTCACACCTCATTTTCTCTCTCCGACTCTCAGAGAGAAAGGAGGAACTGTGGATTTTATAAGAAGGTAAATCATTATCCACAGGTGTAAAATAGCACTCTGCGAAATCCCCGTGAGAATACCGTGGATCACATGGAATGAGACAAGGGAGAAACAGCTGCTCTTTTTCTGGAACCAAGATTATGCAGCCATAATGTTTTTGTGACAATGCAGTGTTATTTTTAATTGATCAAAGATCAGAAAAGTGTCAATAATACATGTTTTATTTTACATATTTGTTTAATTGTTTTCAAATAACCCTAAAAAAATCTGTCTGAATAAGAGGTGAGCTTTTGTGTTTTTGATCAGAATACACTAAAAGTGCTCAGAATCAGTGTATGGGTTGATTATTCCCACAAAACTAAAGAGTTTAAACTAAATATAGATTTAATCCAATGAACTTGATTATTACAAATGAATGCTTTTCAAGTACAGTAGTTGTGTCACCCATGTGTGCAGCCCCACACCTGCCCCAAATGATAGAAACATTTTGGAGAGCTCCTCACATGCATTCCCACCAAAGCCTGTAAATGTCAGTCACAGCTTCAGCACACACTCCCCCCACACCTCCCCATAACTGCTTTTAATCTACACAAACTATTAGACATTCCATTCACTCCCCCCAATACCCACCCCCGCACAGACACCTCTCCCATAAACACACTCATAGGCATGGACATTTTCACTTATGTAACTGCATTATTAAAGCCCTCTCCTATGCACAGGATTTTTTTTTTTTTTTTTTTTTTTTTTGGTGAAGTCATCTGTGTGTGTGTGTGTTGGGGGGTGGGGGGTGGGGGGGGGAGGTAATGGTACCTGCAGAATTAATGATCTCTCTGCCTTTTCCAATCCAGACTCCAGCTGAGCTGAACTTGTGCGCTCAGCCAGCAGCGTTGAGATAAATGACCTCCATCGCGCTGGTATTATTTGTTCAACATGTCAGGCCAACAAACTGACTCGCAGAAAATGCACCTTTTTTTTATTTTTATTGTTGTTTTAAACGTAAAATCGTTAAAACGCTCGAATCCCATTCACAAACTCATAACTTAGGTCTTTCCAAGCGCTCCGTCGTGGTACTGGCTCCTTCTTTGGATGCGAGTCATTATAATTAAATTAAATTATGACAGAAAAGCATTAAGCCTATACAGTATGTCTGCTGTCATTAATTAAGTTGCAAAGAGACTGGTTGGATATGAAACTTAAATATCAGCTGCAATCTATGTAGGCCCTAATGCTTTAATACTACTACTACTACTACTACTACTACTACTACTACTACTACTACTACTAATAATAATAATAATAATAATAATAATAATAATAATAATAAATAAATAAATAAAGATTTGTTTGATGTAAATTTAGCCTATTTGTTAAAGTGGCCTTATCATCTGCTGTTAAAAAAAAACAACTTTTTTTTTATTTGTCTACATTTTAAACCAATAAAGTTTAACCCTCTTTCACAGTTAAGATTTATTATTATAAAATATGAAATAATAATATCCCACTTGGGGATCCCACTTACCACCATGACGAGTCCACCCGAGGCGTGACGAGCAGCAGCAGCAACAGACACGCGCAATAAATCCTGGAGCTGGTACCCGGGTTGTGACATGCAGGTCGGGATGATGAGGGTCCGACTCCCGGCTGAACCCGGGCAGGTCTGAGGCTGGCAGTCCGGTTCAAACCCAGCATTTCTCTTGTCTTCATACCAAAGAAGAGGTGGTGATAAAAGATAAATCCTGCCTTTAGTTTGTCACTTGTGTGGAAGTCAGGCTGCTCTCACGGTCCCGTGTGTGAGTCCATGTTGCGCGGCTGTCAGCGGAGCAAAAAGCGCTTTTTCGGTGCCATGTGCGCACCGGACTCCCTCCTCTGAGAACTTCTGTCTGCCTTACCTGAGGAGGGGGGCAGCAACACGCCTTATTCCCCTCTGTGGTGTCGATATCCTTCTCAGCTCAGAGGCAGAAATAAAGTCCGAGCCCAAAGTTGTGGACATCAACCCTCCGCTGTGCGTCCTGCCTGCACTCTTCTCTGGCTCGGATGCTGGTGCCCGACCTCTCCTTTATCAGCGCACCGTGGAAAGAGTCCGAGCTGAGGGAGTGCGGGAGGGGGGAGGGAAGGAGGGGAGGGTGGGCTCCCTGTGCTCATTGGATGGAAGCAGGGGTTACAGGGTTTGAAGAGGAAGGCGATTTTCAAAAGGACGCGCGCGCGCTGTGGTGAAGTGATGAAGATGATGCTGATGGTGAGGAGACGGGCTCAGTGTGCAGAGTTCATCTGGAGTTAAAAACAAGAGTTGCAGAGTTCATAGAGAATACAAAACCAAACAAACAACAACAACTGTAAAAACAAAAAAAAACTACATGTTTTTACAGATCTTTTGTTACACATCGATCATAAATATCTAATTATCTCCACAAAAAGATCTTACTGATAATCAAAAGTAACTTTTGAACTGAAATATATATATATTTTTTAAACACATCAAAGTTCAACCATTATTTCTCTTTGTACATGTATGTTGTCTTCAGGTCATAAATCATCCAGTCTGTGATGATTCGCATCCTTAACTGACCTGTGGCTCAGACACACTTAGAAAAATAAAAAAAAAAGTCATGTCAAGTCAAATTAATTTATAAAGCACATTTGAAACATTAACTGTTACCAAAGTGCTTG
The DNA here is from genome assembly GCF_014905685.2 of Nematolebias whitei. NCBI lineage: Eukaryota > Metazoa > Chordata > Actinopteri > Cyprinodontiformes > Rivulidae > Nematolebias > Nematolebias whitei. The sequence goes on along the minus strand of NC_056508.1, from coordinate 29,725,301 downwards.
ACAATATTTAACAATTATGTAGAACGCATAACAAATAAAACCATAACAACACAATGAGAAACAATGAAATAATCAATCAGATCATAAACATCAGTGAAAACAGGTGTTTTTAGGAGAGATTTAAAGGCAGGGAGTGAAGTGGCCTGTCTAATGTTGGTGGTGGGGGGAGGGGGGTGTAGTAGATTGTTCCAGAGTTTAGGGCCCAAAAAAGCCCGATCTCCGAGCTTCAACCTGGTATTTGGTACAACCAAAAGCTGCTGATCAGATGATCTCAGCACCCGAGAAGAAGCATATGATGTAGGTCAGAGAAGTATGAGGGTGTAAAACCATTAATGCACTTAAAGGTCAACAGGTGAATTTTAAAATGAATTCTGGTACATACAAGGAGCCAGTGAAGGGAGGACAAAACTGGTAAAATATGCTCAAACCTACAAGCTCCTGTTAAAAGCCGAGCTGCAGCATTTTGGACGAGCTGGGGACATGAGAGGGACACCTGACTGACCCCAACATAAAGCACGTTACAGTAGTCCAGCTAAGTTGTAACAAATGCATGGGCTAATTTTTCAAGGTCAGATCAGGTCAGCACCGACTTAAGCTTAGCTATCTGCCTTAACTGGAAAAAGCTTTTGGAGGAATAAAAAAAGGAAAAGGACTAATGAAAGGGTCCTATTCCTAAAAGGAATAAAATGGAAATGAAATGGAGTTTAATCAAAAAGCTTAGGACCGAACTGCTCCGGCAGCTTGTGATATTAGACTGAGAATGCCACGATTGATTCAGCTGACCCGAATAATTCCAAAGAGCGAGTAAACAAATCAGGAAAATCTCTGTCGGAATTGAAACTATTAGCAAAAGCTGCTGCAAAGTGCTATTTTATCAACTGCTGGGGAAAACAGTCCCAGTGTTTATGTCAAAGCTAGTGTGAAAGCTAAGCCTCTTACAGACACTTCAGTGTTTCTGCTTACAGCTCACAGTTAGTGACAGAACAAACTGTATTTTTATCATACACTTCAATGCAAGGGCAGGTTTATGATTCCTTTTTGGATTGCAGCTAAGCTCGTCATTTTCTGCGGAATCAAAAGGACTTGTGGAAGTACAAACACATCTGAGTTATGTTTTCTGTCTCGGGGCCGGAGCTGGAACTCCTCTGTCTCTTCTGGCCTGTGAACTTGACTCCAGCTTTCTCCCCATAAACAATAACAGAGTCAAGTGCCTCCTTGTCACATGGATGGAACGTTCACCCTGACGCACAGGGTCCAACCCGACTTCTACGTCCTCCAAAGGAAAATACTAACGAGAGTTACTCCGTTTCAACTCTACTGGAAGAAAAGGTGAGTCTTACAGCTGACTAATCAGATTGTTGTGTTGATGCGTTAGAATTGATCAGGATCCATTTCTGACAGAAGTGATGAAACTCAAAAAACAAAAATTTTGTAAAAAACCTGAAGATTGCACTCTGGGTGCCTTCAGTCATCTGGATGAGGTCCCACATTGAAGTGACACAATGAATGAAGGAAGGGAAGGAAAGATGGGTGAAATTTCCCCTAACAACTTACATTATTGAATGTCTTTATAATAAGCTTTGAATCAATCAGAGCAAAGGTTGAAACAACCACTGCAGTTGTTTCTGATGATTTTCTTGCTTGTCATTTCTCTCACAAATGAATAAATGTTGATGTGACGCTTGCGTTGGGTGGCACGTCCACCTCAAACTTCACCCTTAAAACTTCCATCCATCTAACATCACATGGCCACAAGAGGTCACTTTGGATAAGAGCTTAAACACAAAACAATTATATGATTAATGGCGCTTTTCTTCTATACGTAGACTTTAGGAACACATTTAGTGCCAAAAGTATTTTGTCTTGTCAAACGCTTGTGATGATAATCATTATTTGTAGACTGTTTTGAAGCAAATGAAAGGTCAGAATACAAAAAGATCCTATCCAGCCCTCAGGGACAGGAGGACCACAGCGTGAGTGCATAGAACAAGATCAGTGATAATTTATTGTCATGTAAATTTAGATCCACTGACAGAGATGAGGAGCCTTGAACAAAAGTTGCGCTGGAACTCCAGAAGCTTCGGAAATGTTCGGCTGGTTTCAGGAGAAGCTGCGAACCACTTTCCACCCTTCATGTGCAAAAGGTACAACAGGATTCATGTGCAAAAGGTACAACAGGATTCATGTGCACTAAAATGAAGGTTTATGCTTGAACAGATGCAAATATATATATATATATGTATATATATATATATATATATATATAT
>NC_056508.1:29709931-29722634 GCF_014905685.2 Nematolebias whitei | reverse complement strand
CCTGTGGCTCTGGAGCCACATGCGGCTCTTTGGTTCCTCTGCAGTGGCTCTTTCAAGGTTTGACCAAAACAAACAACATTCCAATTTTAACAGTTTCATATAATTTATTTAGCAAATTTGTGAATACTAGTACTAACACAAGGAGTTAAACATATTTTAACTTTATGCTTTATTTCTTTAAAGTAAGCTACTTAATTTTTCCACAATAAAAAAAAACAACAAAAAAACACTAGACCTGCATAGTTCATTGTTTAAGTTTCCATACTTTCATCTATCCATCCATTATCTTTTACCTGTTTCTTCCTTTTTGGGTCACGGGGCTCACTAGTTCCCAAATTCAGCTATCACTGTGTGGCAGGGCTTAATTTGAGCCGGATCCTGCCAAAACAGGATCTGGGAACGCTCTTATTTTGACAGGGAGCGTTCCGGTAACTGCTTCGATCTGGTAACTCTCAGTCTTACTAATAATAAAATTATGAACAAATTTGACTGCCTTGAATGAATAAAACTTACATTGGATATGTAAACTGCAATTTGTGTCACCATTGTTTAATTTCTTTTTTTTTGTTGGTAAAAACTATGAAAATAAATCTTTCTTTAAAATAATCCTGTCTTTTCCTTCGTCTTAAAATGTAAAAATATCAATGTATGTTTAAAATCATTAGATTTTTTTGTTTTATGTCACTCCTACTAGAGGATGCTGAAAAGCCTCCTGCAACAACCTAAAGTGGTCCACAGACCACCACTAGATGATCATAGTTGGGGTAAGTTTTGTGGCTCTGGACATTTAAATTTAGTGAGCGAAGGGGCAGAAATGGCTCTTTGGATTGTAAAGGTTGCAGACCCCTGATCTAGATGATAGACCCTCACGTTACATCATGGTTTGGCATCTGTGGGGGAAAGCTTTGCATACTTGCGAGTCAGTTTTTTCTTTCTCTCTCACTGGATAACCATTAATGGATTTTATAAAGCGTGTGAACACACCAAGTGTCCAAGGATGTGGTCTTGATCATTCTGTTATAGAATGTTGCGAGGTTGATGGACGATGCCGTCATGCTGCAGGGGTCTTACACAGACATGCTGCGATAGAGAGGAGAGCAGGTGACAGAGCTGACATGAAAGGGATATCCTGAGCATCATGTTTAATGTTTTACATATCTTAGGCACCTTTTTAGGAAGCAGGAATGTCTTACTGGGAAACCACGGACCAGAACATCAGTGAACACAGATAACAAGTTATGTTTAATCCACACTTAAAGTCTTGATCCCCTGCTCCCATTTGCAATTCAAGAAATCAACTGTTTTATAATGATCATAACTGATATTTACCTTTATGAATGCTGGCCAGTTTAATGGTATGGTTCTTGCTTCTCCTGAGCAGAAATGGGTTTGTGCTGAGTGTTTTCCTGTTTTAGGGAACCGTCTGTGTGACGTGCTCTGCAGGTCAGCCGTCAGTCACATGGTGGCTAGCTGAGTTAGCAAAGGGAACAGTGAATCAACAAACTAAAACTGGAAAGCTTGTTTTATTTTCTCTCTGCCAAATTTTTATGAAATAAAAAACGAGTTAGCCTCCATTTATTAAATTAAAGAGTGAATAAAAAGGTGTCATGGGGAGTAAAATGTAGTAATTAACGTAGTTCATGTCAGTTTTGCAGGATGTGCAAAAAGCTGTAAGCACGGCCAGAAGTTCAGTCTGACTTTAACAGATTTTTCAGCTTTACAGTCAAAAAGCAGAAAAACACCAGAGGTATTTGGGGAAACTTGACTCGGGCATCGCACGGGTGAACTGATCCACCAAAAATGAATCACTGTTAGTCACAATGGATGTTTTTAAATAGCAAATAGGAGGAGAGAAGTGTGGGAATAAATAAGTTGGTACTTCACTTCTTTTTCAAATATGTTTCATTAAAATGTTTGTTACAGTCCTGTTTTTTATTTAGTTTTTGGTTCTTGTGCATGTCTGAAAATATTAAACTGAACTAAATATGTCTAATAAAGTCATCCAGTTAATCAGATGTCACTGTAAATTCACATGACTCATATTTAACATGGTGGCTGGTGATTAGAGCTTATTGTTATTCCTAAATCATTAAAAGCCATAAAGTGCATATTTATTGCTTATTGATCACTTTGTATAGTGCACTGAAGTTTATTCCTCTGAATGATTTTTTTTGTCATGAATGGTTTAAAAAAATGCACTTGTATTAATTATTTTTTCAGTTTGATTTCATATGATAACACACAAACAAACACGACTCTAACAACATGAAGTTTATTTTAAATAATATAAAAGGCAACTGGAAAATGAGTTTGAGCTTATGAGTTCTTAGACTTTATTTCCATATAGGTTTAACAATATTTTAGAAGTGACAGTTGACTTTTTATTTTTCCCATTAGAGACAACATTTACTAAACAACACAGCCTGAAGTTTCCAGTAAACATATCTAGATACATCTTTAGGATTCTGCAAAGTGAAACCTTTACCTAAAACAAGAACAGCACACTTTGTTAAAAAATTACTTTCTGATTAATTGGCATCTGTCCATGAAACCTGAAGCTCAGGCTGTAAGTTCAAGCTCTGTGTGACCAGTGATGGAGGTGGCATGGCTTTTGTGAGTCCCAGTGCAGGTGCCCCTGGAACTGTCCCTCCGTGTGAATGATGGTCCACTTTGTGGTGAAAGTTGTACGGAGTATGGTATTCTAGGTTGAATTCTTGAGTACGGGCCATTGTGGATCTTTGGCACAGAGAAGTGCGATGAGAGCTCGAAGTTGTGAGAGAGGTCTCTCCACGCCCTGAGTGATGAGAGCAGGATTTAACCGGCTGCAGGTGCGCTTGAGTCAGGCAGGCGGCGCCTTTGAAGTGGAGGCCAAGTGGGACCCCAGCCCATCTCTGACCAACAGCCAGAACCGACACATTCGCTTCCAATTAACGCTCGCTCAGCTCTCCCAGTCACATGCTCCCTTTTTTCATTTGTATATATATATATATATATATATATATATATATATATATATATATATATATATATATATATATGTGTGTGTGTGTGTGTGTGTGTGTGTGTGTGTATAAATACCAAGTTATTATAAGAAATATTTATTGAAGAAATACTCCAATAGTTAGGTAGAACATTGCAAAAACTGACAATGACAAACTACTCTACAACCAACCATCAAAATCTATAGACAAAGATGTGTAAATATACATATTACCGGAAGAAAATTACGTAAACTAAAGAAATTGTATAAAATGCTGTGTAAATGCTTATTGCTTAATAATTGTTGCTAAAAGCTGCTGAAGACATTGAAACCAGGATGAAAAGGTTTCATCGCTTGGAAATACAAGTTGAATTTCAACAGCTGACACGTCAAGGTTTGAGGTTCCTCATTATCATTCACATCACACGTGGTACATGAGGTGGATCGAAATTACTCAAGGTCCCAGTTACACCCAAAAATAGCAAAAATATACAATATAAAAAGAAACAAGGATCTAAGATATATGCTAAACAAGAATAATGCAAAATAATATGGTATATTAAACAGCAGCCTGAACAGTTGCTGAAAACAGGACAATAAAAATGAAAAGAGCCGAAAAACAGCTGAAATGTGTAGGAAAAGCTGAATAAAGCCGAAATGTATAGCAGAAGTGAGCAGAAGCTGAAATGGTCCAAGAGAGGCTGAAAAGATGACACAAAAATCTGAAATTAGCAAAAAGGAAACTGAAATATGCAGAAAAAGTGGAAATTTAAAAAGTAGCTGAAAAGTTTAAAACCAAAAGCTAAAATAAGCAGAAAGTGGCTGAAAGGCTCATACAATTTGAAATAGTTAGGAAAAATGCACAAAAGGCAGAAATGGAACAAAAAAGATGAAAAAAGAAAAAAAATAACAGCAAAATACATAAAAATACATAAAAAAATAGCTGAAAATACTGGAAAAAGCTGAGTTTAACTGAAAAAAGCTGCAAGGAGTATGGCACACTTTAATTTGCAGAAAGAAGCTGACACCCGCTTCCACCACGATAAGAAAAGCTAAAATTTGCAGAAATAAGATGAAAGGAGAATAGCTGAAAAAACTGAAATGAGCAAAAAGAAGCAGTAAAAAGCTGAACCAGAACAAAAGCTGAAATGAGTAGTAAAAGGTTTTAAACGGTTCAAAGGGTTTGAAGGATATGAGAGCTCCATTCATTTTCAATGAGAAAAACATGGCCGACAAAGCTAACTATTTGAAAATGTAAAAACTGCATAAATACCAAAGGTCATAGCAGGAATGTTCTGAATGAGCTGAACATTTTTATGCATAAATTGTTCCACAAAAGTTGTGGAACAAGTTATGTGCCGAAAAACCTTTGAAGGAAAATATGTCTCACATTTAAATACTTGTGATTGTGCAGCAGTGTGATAATAATACTTTTACTGTGCAAAAATCTTAGGATGTCTCTAAATTTTTGATTCCAAGCCAGACTCTCTTTAAATCTTTTAAACTGATCTTGATAAATAGTTCAGACTCTCTCAGCACATGTTTTAAATCTTTTGGACTTTGACTTCTTTTACACTAATTTTCAGTCCTGACATGATCACAACAGTGTAAATGCTTCTGAATCATTCACACTGTTGTGATCCATTTTTCTTCTGTACAGTTTTTGGCGCGATTATCGTCCTACAGTTTTCAATCTATTTTAACAAATCATATCAAAACGTTCAGCTTTTTCAGGACAATCCTGCTATGACTTTTGGTATTGACGCAACTTTAGCTTTTTGAAATGTTTAGCCTTTTCTGTCACTTTTTTTCTCATAGAAAATGAATTGAGCTCATTTTACATCCTTCAAATCTTTAGATGTGTTTACAACCTTTTACTGCTCCTTTCACATTTTGTTCTGGTTCAGCTTCTTTCAGCTTCCTTGTGAAAATTTACAGATTTTTTCAGCTAATTTCAGCTGTGGGGGTTTCCAGCTGTTGTGTGCTCCTTTCAGTTTTTTCTGCTAACTAAAACATTTTTGTGCTTCTTCTTTCTGCTAATTTCAGTTTGTCATGCTTATTTCATCTTATTTCTACAAGTTTCAGCTTTTTCGATTACTTCAGCTACTGTATAGCTGTTTGATGCTAATTTTAGCTTTTTCAGGTAATTACACATTTTTTGTACTCATTGCAACTTTTTTCAGCCTAATTCAGCAAAAAATTGCTCTCTCCACTTCTTTCTAATACATTTCAGCTTCTTTCTGCTTTTTCAGCTGTTTTTTTTTTTTTGTTGTTGCTAATTTCAGCTTTTTCTTATAATGTCCACTTTTTCTTTCTCATTTCTGTTTCTTTTGAGCAAACATGTTCTTTCAGTTTTCTTATGCTAATTTAAGTTTTTCAGCTACCTTTTACGTTAATTTCAACTGTTTTCAGATAAATTCAAGTTTTTCATGGAAATCTCTGCTACAGCCTAATTGACTTATTACTGCTAATTTCATCTTGCTATGCTCCTTTCAGTTTATTCTTGCAAGTTTCAGCTTTTTCAGCTACGATTTAGCTGCTTTTATACAAATTTGAGCTTTTTCAGCTAATTCCACATTTTTTACAGTCATTTAAACTTTTTTCAGCATAATTCAGCAAAAATGAGCTCTCTTCACTTCCTTCTGGTAATTTAAGCTTCTTCATGCCTTTTTAGCTATTTTTCAGGTTTTTGCTCATTTAAATTTTTTTCAGATAATTTATGCTTTTTTGTGCTAATTTCTGCTTCTTTCAGCCTAAATGGGTAAACATGTTTTTCTGTGTTCTTCTGCTAATTTAAGCCTGTTCTAGTTTTTCAGCTAGGGTTTTTTTTGTTTGTTTAGCTTTTTATTTTTTTCTAGCTTTTTTAGCTACCAATAATTTCAGCTGTTTTCAGAAAAAAATATTTTTTGTGGTAATTTCTGATACTTTCAGCCTAATTAACTTCTTTCTGCTAATTTTGGCTTGTTATGCTCCTTTCTACTTTTTTTTTTTTTTTGCTAGGTTCAGCTTTTTCTCCTATTTCAGCTACTTTTTAGCTGTTTTATGCTAAATTTAACTTTTTTCAGGTACGTCCACATTTTTGGCTCATCTCAGCTCTTTCTGCTTCCTTCTGGTAGTTTAAGATTTTTTCTGCCTTTTCAGCTACTTTTCCATCCATCCATCCATCCATTATCTTTTACCTGCTTCTTCCATTTTGGGTCACGGGGGTCGCTGGTGCCTATGTCCAGCTATCACTGTGCGAGGGGCGGGGTACACCCTGGACGGGTCTCCAGTCCATCACAGGGACACACAGAGACAAACAAGACAAACAACCATTCACGCTCTCACTCATGTCTAGGGACAATTTACCAGTCAGCCTAACATGCATGTTTTTAGTCTGTGGGGGGGAAACCAGAGTACCCGGAGAAAACCCACGCATGCACGGAGAGAACATGCAAACTCCACCCAGAAAGGCCCCCGGACCAGGATTTGAACCAGGGACCTGCTCGCTGAGAGGCAGCAGCTCTACCGTGCTGCCCAGCTACATTTCATCAATTTTTTTGTGTGAATGTCAGCTTTTTTTTTTTTTGCTAAATTCCTAAGTTTTGTGCTAGTTTCAGCTTATTTAAATCTAATTCAGCAAATGTGTTCTTTCTGCTTTCTTCTGCTAACTTGCTTGACGTGTTCTTCCGTTTCAGCTACGTTTCAGCTACGTTTCAGCACATTTTTTTAGCTAATTTCAGCTGTTTTTCAGCAAGTTCTTCTTCAATAAGCATTCACACTGCATTTTCACAGGAAATGCAATTTCTCTAGTTAGAGTTATATATTTTGTTTCTTTGTAAATCTTTATGACTGATCTACAAATTATTAATTATAAAAAAAAATTATCCTAAACTGAGGAGATATACTTATTGTTTTATATTCATTAAAGAATAAATATTTCATCATTATTCACTGGAGACGACTGACACCTAAACTGATGGACATCTTTATTCTAAATGATAATTTTGTATGACATGATCATACAAATTTCAATATGCATCTTTCATGTGTATTTAAATAAACATGTTTATTCATATTCAGCTTTTGGATATAAGTTGTTAGCTAACAGTTAAATACTGCTTTATTTTTTTTTTTCCAAACGACCTCACCCACGTGGACAGTAATTCTTATTTGTGTGTGTGTGTTCAGCTCCGGTCTTGCCTCCCACAAAGACTCCATGAATCTTCTTGTTTGTCAGGGCCGTGGCTGAGTGTCCAGATAACGACTGAACTGATCTATAGTTTCTCATTTATCATTTCTGGGGTAAAACCTGCTTGATGTCACTCTCCAACTGTCAGCAACCAAGAGGGACCCTGCAAAGCTGCTAAACAACCAAGTTTTAACAATTCTTTCTATAAGTTGATAAAGGTTGGCGACTAAAATTGCTGAGTGTAACTAGAGATTTTTATTAATCATGTACACACTAACAAACATGTCTGTCAGCATGTATGCACACATCTCATTAAAGAAAGTGAAAAAAAAAAGGGGGGGGGGGGGGTCAGTTTTGATGGCGAGCTCCCTGTAGGCGGCAACATCTGGCCCCTGTTAGCCACAGGCATATGAAAATCAAATGTGGTTCAGTTGTAGGCATTTTGTACCACAAGACCCACACACATAAACAAACACTGGGAGGTAGGACCCCAACATTGTGCTTACCTCCTCTAAGCTCAGCTTCTGTAATTGAAAACTCAGCAGGACACTTAAATATTACCTATAATTCTGGCACAGACAATAACTTTCTATGAATAAAGCACCTGAACACAACAATATTCCAAATAGTCTATGTTTTCATTTTTCATACCCCTTTGCATCCCCACCTGAACTGCAGTGGTGGTGCAGGTATCTTTTCATTAGTCTCATGGTCTCGTTTGTCCTCACTGGCTGCACCTCTCCATCCCATACCTGTTCAAGTATGGGATGCCACAGAGCATCATGCGTGGCTGCGTCAGTTTTATGTTGGTTGTGTTTTGTGTGCTGCTCTTGTTTGATGCATTGTTTTGTAACATTAGTGCCTATTGTATTCTTAGTTGAGCATATTTCTTAGTTCATATCTTAGATCTTATTACTGTTTTTCTTTACAATTTGTATTTTTGTTGGATGTAACTGAGACCCTGTGTACAAAGTTTTGTTCCACCACATGTACCACATGTGGTGTGAATGACAATAAAGACACCTTGACCTTTTATAAATAAAACAATTTTATTTCCCTCTGTTTCTGCTTATGGTGCCAGTTTTTGTATTGCATTTTAATAAGTCACAATAGAAAGAAAATATATGAATAAAAAAGTGTTTTGTACAACTTTAGCAAAAAATTTGTCCTACTATTTTAGTAACTTGCTGTAAACTGTGTGACGAACGTATTTTCCATTGACATCTAAAGTAATTCAGGTCTGGCCACAATTGACTCTATTTTAATGTTGTCAATTATGTGCAATTCTCTGTTAGTTTAATTTTTGCTTTACTTATTTATTTATTTATTAACTTTTATTTAACCAGGCAAATCCCATTGAGATCACAGATCTCTTTTGCAAGGGAGGCCTGGGCCTGAAGGCAGCCTAACATGCATGTTTTTATACTGTGGGAGGAAACCGGAGTACCCGGAGAAAACCCACGCAAGCACGAGAAGAGCACGCAAACTCCACACAGAAAGACCCCAGATCCAACCGGGGGTTGAACCCAGGACCTTCTTGCTGTGAGGCAACAGTGCTAACCACTGAGCCAACTTTTTTTACTATGAAAACTAAATAAAATAAACAAAACATTTTTTTTTTTGCAGGATCACATTTATTAAAACTAGAGATTTTTAAAATTTAATCTTGAATATTAATTAGGTAATCCTCTTTTTTCATTGGTTAAAAAATAATATTTTAGTGCAACAAGAAATTGTTTATTTAGGTTGCCACTTTATGTTAAATTGAGATTTTATCATAGTTGTTTAAGGATTTGTTTGTAATAAAAATACATAATGGAAATAGAAATGATAGTTTTCAGTGAAGACGCTGTGTTTGGGGCTGCAAGAATGAATGCAGCCCCTTTTTTATTGCACATACTCAGTTATAATGTGTTGTTAGGGGTGTAACAATGTTATATTTACTTTAACCTCTAACATTTTGCTTTATTGCTCAGAGGAATAAAAACTGAATCTTTATGAAGTTCTGGTTGGGTGACAAAACAGGAGACTTGTTGTGTTTTAGAATTTTCCCAAAGAACTCAAAACTCTGTACGACTCCAGTTATTCAGCTTGACCTCTCCGGTGGAGAGTCATGTTTCTGACATTATTATTTTAAGATAAGCCAGTAAAAAAAAAAAAAAAAGTTAAAAAATAGGCTTAATGACTTAAAAAAATGTGGTTTGGTAGAATTGTTGTCATTGTGTACTTGTTCTTTTGTCCTGGACTTCATTCTTTTAGTGCAAAAACAGACTTGCTGCTACTTTATTTAAAACTTGTTTCTATTGCTGTTTTTACTGTTTCCTCTGCTTTTAATAAAACCATTCGTTTTCAGCATTTTGGTTATGAACTGTTGTTTTTAAATGTGCTTAAAACTAATTAACTTGATGAGCTTATTGTTCTGATCTGATTTACTTCACAGACGTTAGATCTAGCTGCATGTGCATTTTCAATAACTGGCATTGTTACACAATAATATAATCTACTTTATTTTTTATTTTTTTTGTTTAACAAACGTGTCCGCATAGTGTTTGCTCAAATGCCAGTTTTCTTTTAATAGATTTAGTGTGAAGCGGTGACCTCAGCCTTGTCGTTTTCCATGTTGCATATTGAGCTAGTATAAATTTTGCTACTGTACAAACTGAGGGGGCTCAGACAAGATGCTCAGCAGGGTATACAAACTGTTTATTTTATATAAACAGAAATTTGTGGGCAATGAAGTGGACTCAGACCAGAGTCTATATCCTGAATGTCCAAACAAGTCTGAGTACATTCGCTGCCACGTCTCGGTGCGCTGCTAAAACTGACGCAGAGCAGTCACTGTTAGCATTTCTGTCATACTCACACAGTTGAAGCAGGAGTGTATATTAAGTTATTGTTATAACTAACAGCATCATCATTAAAAAAGGCTCATGATAAATCTCAACCCTGTGCCAGCAAATAGGAAATCAAGGTGGGAATTTACAAGTACCCCCATTTCTTACCTTAACTATGATTTTTGCAAAGTTCTGTTTTTATCTAAATGTCATTGTGATGTTTTGTGTGCGTTGTTTATTGCTGTTCATTTCCTGCTGTTTACAATTTTACACATTCACCTGGCCTAAAATAGACACTTCAATACTTCATACTTATTGTAATATTACTAATGAATAAAAAGAGCATGTCTTGCAAGAATGCATACCACCTGCCTCCTTAAAAATTAAAATGTTGAGCAAATATGCCTGCTAATATATGAGTGCTTGGAGTATGTGATGGGGATGAGCCTCAGTTACAAAAAACAAAGCATAATCATATTAAAATAAGCTGAACTACACAAATCTTTAGATAATTAGGTAAACCTTAACCTTAATTGTGTCATTCTTAATCTCCATTAGATAAAACTGAATTTTACTCCTTTTGTTTTTTTCAAAACATAAATTCATCATGTTTTACTAATGGAACTTCTATCTGAAAATGTAAAGGTTTGTTTTCTGATTAACTATAGATTTTCTTTGTGCATAACTCTAAACACCGTGGCACTGATCATTACAAAGCACACATCAACATGATAAGAAGTAACACATAATTGGGGAAGGTTTCCAAGCTCTCAAGTTGAGCAGGATCCAGTCTGAATTGTTCCCGTCATGTCAGTGATTTTATCACCTGACTACCAAATGGCCTCCTCACAGCATCACATCCATCTTCACGCCCTTGACCCAGGAGTCTAGCTCTGACTGCGTCCCTTCAAAGAAACTGGACAGCTGTCAACAGACTCAAATGTATTCTCTTCTCTTTTTTTATTTTCTCAGCTTCAGCTCTGCTACTCAGATGTCATGCTGTGGGCTGACCACTGTCCAACATGGACTGAACGGAGCAGTGATGCTGGACACGTCAAAGTCTATCAAAGCATGTCAGAATCTCAGGTCTGAAGTCTGGAGGCCTCTGCAGAGAAATGTGGATCACCGTTGGCAGTGAGTGAAAGATTCCAGGGTTGTGACCTGTTTTAGAGCTTCAGAACTGGACTATGTTCTTCTGGAAGGTCTGAATCTTTCAAATAGTACAAAACAAACAAACAAAAAAAAGTCCCAAGCACAGCTTCAAATATCCATCCATCCATCCATCCATTATCTTTACCCGCTTATTCCATTTTGGGTCACGGGGGTCGCTGGTGCCCATGTCCAGCAATCACTGTGCGAGGGGCGGGGTACACCCTGGACGGGTCGCAAGTCCATCACAAGGCCACATAGAGACAAACGAGACAAACAACCATTCACTCTCCCACTCACCCCTAGGGACAATTTAGAGTTACCAATCAGCCTAACATGCATGTTTTTGGTCTGTGGGAGGAAACCGGAGCACCCGGAGAAAACCCATGCATGCACGGAGAGAACATGCAAACTCCACCCAGAAAGGCCCCTGGACCGGGGTTTGAACCAGGGACCTGCTCGCTGAGAGGCAGCAGCTCTACCAGTTGCGCCACCGTGCTGCCCACTTCAAATATCAGTTTCTCTTATGTTTTCAGAACAGTCAGGACCACCTCTGCTTCAGTGAGCGTGTTTTGACTCCCAGCTCCAAAACTGAGTTGAACAAAATGAGAGAAAAATAAAGTTATGCTACAATAACAAGAATGATGAAAGGATCCATTTGGTAATTGAGGTCTGTGTGAGACCTCCTTATTAATCACCGTTTCAACTGTGTCAGGATCACAAACATTCTTTGTTGAACCCAGTTTAACCCCAGGTGTTCCCAGACCATCCAAGAGACGTAGTCTCTCCAGTGTGTTCTGGGTCTTCCCCGGGGTCTCCCAGTCAGACATGCCAGAAGCACCATAAAAGGCGCTCAGGGAGCATCTTTACCAGATGCCCGAACCTCCTCAACTGGCTCCTCTCGATGTGGAGGAGCAGTGGTTCTACCCCAAGTCTCTCTCGGATAAATGAACTTCTCACCCTATCTCTAAGGGAGCGTCCAGCTGCTCTGCAGAGGGAACTCATTTCAACTGCCTGTAAAATAAATAAATTAAAATAAATTTAAAAATCTCTTCTGTAAAATGAAATTTTACTCAGCCTTTAGTTAAATATTTCCAATCCGAGGTGGTTTGACAGATCACTAACTCTCCATTGCACCTCCTCAGGACAAGCAACCCGAAGCAGGAAAAAGATAACATGAGCTCATTAGTCCATATTTTCAAAAAAAAAAATTAGATATACATTGAAATCAGATCTTTTGTTAAAAAAAAAAAAAAAAAAAACAGCAAGGTAACAATAAAATAACCCAAACCATGTGTAAGTTTAAACCCACTGGAGGTTTTATAACTTCAGGTAAGTCAGAGAAACATTTGTTACAGCTTTATGGGCGGAGGAGAAATATTAAATTATGACAGCTCCCTGAAAAGCATCAGCGCTTTAATTACTAAAACTGTTTGTGCTCCATTTATTTATTTTTGCCCACATTATCTGTTCCTTCTCAGCATCTGATATACAAAGTAAAACGTGCCAAAAGGGACAAAATCTCTCATCCAGTACAGCAGATATGAGCAATTTGCACTTATATATATA
>NC_056508.1:29687220-29709531 GCF_014905685.2 Nematolebias whitei | reverse complement strand
CATTCTGATATATATATATATATATATATATTCCTGCATCAAACTGCAGTTGTCTTCACTGTACATTCTAAATATGACTTTCTACCACAAACAAATGGCAGAAAAGAGACAGCGAGATTGAGAAAAAAGTCTTCTCCCAAGGTTCGGATGAAAAATGAAGAGCTCAAAAGAACATTTCACTGTATCAGAGAGAACTGGCTTTTGAGAAGGCATTTCTAAATCACCGGGTGATGTAGGTGTTTTTAATACACAGCTGGAAACGTTTAAGAATGTAGCATGATTTGTTCACTAAAAGATGAAAAAAGTACTTGCTGAGGGTAAATTTGTATCAGAATGTGCAGTGTAATCTGCCTTGTGATAAAGTACATCATTTCAGCTTTTAAAATCAAACAAACTTAAATAAATACTATTTTTGTCACTATCACTGCATCCTGTTACTTTCACTTGGCAAATAAAGGAAAAGCATCAATAATGTCTTTGACCTGCTTGACTCTAGAAAAATAATGCACTTTTTACCCTGATGGTAATTATATACCTTTATATAAATTGCTCCTTTTTTCTTTCTAAATGCATACACACAACCTCATTTAAATGTGAGGAAACAGCACCCACCATGCAGTAAGATACCACTTAGCTCTTTGTAATGTCTCTGTAATGTCAGCAGACCAGATGCTTCTCTCAGTCCCAGAAACCCGTCGTAAGCTCAGAGGTGACAGGGCTTTCTCTGTTGCAGGTCCACGACTGTGGAATGAGTTGCCACTGAGTGTCCGGCAGACTCCCACACTCTCAGTCTTTAAGTCTCGCTTGAAGACCCACTTCTATTCGCTTGCCTTTAACACAGTGTGATTTGTTTTGGTCCGGTCTGTTCTCTACTCTGTTGGCCATTTTAGTTAGCTTCTGCTGCTATTTGTATCTGTATTTCTATTTTATGTTTTCCTGTCTGCTGTGCATGTTTGGTTCTTTTGTACAGCACTTTGGTTGGCCTTGTTGCTGTTTTAAGTGCTATATAATAAATTGGTATGGTATGGTATGGTTTGTGTGAGTGTGTAAAATAGGCTGATACACTGTATTTTAAATTTTTTTACTAAATCAGGTCCTCAAATCTTAATGAAATTGGCTTTTTTGAGGTCTTTCGTGATCTAAACCAGTGGTTCCCAAACTTCTCCATGCCATGGACCCCCCAAACAGCATGGCAGAGGTCCCCCTCGCAAACCCACAAACAATGCTACAAAATATGTAAAGAAACATCAACTTTTAGAATGTTTTAACTTTTTTTTCACTATATTCAATTAATTATTACAGCTGCTGAGCATAAAAATGTTATTAACTAACATGGTTTAAACATATTCCTACTGAAAAAAACAACTTTTCAACAAACCGTTGACCAGAAGAACAAAACAAAACAAATAAAAACCTCTATCTAAGGTGTGTTTATCTGGAAATGATAGATACAGATTGCCCTAGTGAGCAATTTTTATTATAATTATTACTATTTTTTATTTATTTTTGCTTTTATATATCTTCTTCTCTCCAGCTTTCTGGGGCCCTCTAGCGCCCCCTCGCGGCCCCCCGGGGGGACCGCGGCCCCTACTTTGAAAAACACTAATCTAAACCATTGCAAGAAAAAAACGAGACCTAAATCTGCTCATGGACTGCTGTAATATCCTCAAAACATCTCCAAGCTTGTTGCTACAATGCAAATGAATGACAGCAAAAACTTCAAGTGTACCGAAGTAGATTAATAAAATAATGAATGACTATGAATGTTTGACTTTACATATCAACCTCACTGCTAAAACGCACAAACATTTCAGTGAACTGCATCCACGTCTACTTCTAAACCACCTTTAGGGGGTTTTGGTTGGTTTTCTTGCTTTTCATTCCTCATTTTTGAGCTCTCTCATTCTGATTTTAACTCTCCCTTTTATTTCCTTTTGTGTGAGTTTGTTTTAAACGCTCGCTGTCAGTTTTAGACATACAAAATACAGATGTGCAACATGTATGGATTATAATATTACCTCTGGAACTATGTGAAAACTATTTTCCTTGGCTTTACTCGAGGTAGCGGTGGCCAACTTTCAAGAGAAGTGGCCAACTGCAACAGTTTAAATGATGTTGCATGAACATCAAATTAAGGGTCCTGTAAATCCCAGAGACTGCCTTATCAGTAGTCGGTTCTGTGAGTGATTTAAAACAGATGCTTTCTTCCCTGTTCAGTGTGTATGTGTGTATCTGTGCCTTGTAGTGGGCTGATAGCGCAGAGAAACACATGTCCACATTAAGTGGCTTTGCAGATCAAGCTGATAGGCTTTGAGATGAAAGAACTGAGAGGGAATTCGTTCTCCTCGGTGCCTGGCTAGAAGCTGTCAGTAACAATACTCTCCGAGTTGGCTCACGTTATTATTAAATATGTATGTCAGTTTAACACTGCCGCATACAGGATATAATAAAATACAAGGGAGAAATGATCTGACTTTATATCCCCGCTTTGGACGTCGATGTTTGCGGAACACGTGAAATTCATTTTTAAATCATGAAATTTCTCCAGCTTTTGGAGACGTCTCCAGAATGAGAACAATGAAGAAGAGAACGAGAAGAGCAGGAGTGACTGATTGCAGGGCATCGGACCAAATGGGAACCAGAGACCGCGAGATGTCAGGGCTGCTGTGGATTTATACTTTACCTGCGCCCCTGAGATCTGCCACATAGACACTAGGCCAAAGCAGAACAAAAGAGTGATGGGTGTAGATGTGAAAAAGTATGGGCACCGAGTCATAGGTCAACGATGTGAGAGGATTAGTGATAGCAGCCCACAAAGATGAGCAAAAGATGGAGGAGCAGACTTTGAGACGACCAGTTCTGAGGAGAAAAGGCCAACTTCAGCTGGTTTCTATTTAGATCAACCTTTTGTACTCTGAGAGCAGTGCGGTACATCTGCCCACCGCATGTTGGACTGCCATGGGTGGGCTGCCCTGTTCTCTGCTGCCCGCTCCTCATACTGCCCTCTTTCTTTCTTTCTTTCTTTTTTCTTTCTTTCTTTCTGTCTGTCTTTCTCCAGGATGCAAGAGGCTCTGTAAATGCTTCAACTGGAAGTTTCTGGAAAGTTATTCGCCATGACATTACTGGTTTATTACCTATAAACAACCGTGCATTTTGTTGGGAAATGTTGAGCAAAACTGTACAAAAATTAGCAAAGTTTAAATTTCCACCAATTTAGGAAAAATGTGTGTCTTAGTTCCACAATTCTTACTATGATTCCAAAACTGACTTTCCTCCACTGAAATCTGCTTGCAGGACATAAAAAATACACTCATGTATTTCAAATTGTACTTCTTCTGATACACTCTGGACAGGTTGTGTAGCTGCCACAGTTAATACATTGACACACAACTGTTTACACATCCAGTGGTGGGATGTAACTAAGTATAAGTACTTTGTTACTGTACTTAAGTACATTTTTAATGTATCTGTACTTTACTTAATTAGAGTGAAATGTGGGTACTTTTAGCTTTTACTCCACTACATTTTACATTAAATATCTGTACTTTCTACTACACTACATTTCTATAATGTGTTGTGTTACAAGTTACATCCACCTTGTGGTTTATTTGATTTGGTTTGAAATTAACCAGTGGTGAGGGGGGAGTTGGTCCATTGAATCACTGCAAAGTGGTCAGGTAACGTTAGACCCGCCTTCAAGAAGAGCTGGGTGCACCCACAGCACCGCTAATACACCCAAAATGGATTCCACCGTGGAGAGTCAGCCAGAAGATACACACCACCCATGGCCTTATTGAAATACTATTGAAAGACTATTGAAAAACTATTGAACGATTATTGAAAGACTATTCAGTACAGCAGGACAGATTCTCTCCCAAAAGAGCCAGACTGGACTCAAAAATCTTTGAAAACCAACTTCTTCTGAACTTGAACAAGAAACTTTTGCTGCAATATTAAAATGTGTCAGTTCATGATGTTAGGAGACAAGAGATGTCTCCAAATGGTTTGACACTCAGGTCCAAGTTTTGAAAATGTTGTCAGGAAGTTAAAATATTGTTCATTATTGACCCATTACACGGTTGAATAGACAGTATTTTAACTAGAGTTGATGACAAACTGGAGTTGAAATGATTAGAACCTGTTCCTTTATTAGCTAATGCTCCTTTTGTTCAGGCAGATAACTTTTACTTAAACATGTTTACTGCAGTTAAAATGACACATTGGTTTTGATTTGTGTTAAATAAAAACTTTCAAAGGTAAAATCATTCCTCTTTCTTATTTTGCTTAATGGTGTTTACTTTGCATGTCATCCCTGAAATTCTGACTCACAGAATCACAAGTCCAAGTGTGAACTGTGTCACAGAGTAAACACAATAAAAACATATATTATCTGCAGCAAACGGCACAACACTATTCATGTATTACAGAAAATATACATACGGTATGCACACTTAATGATATTGTAGACCATTGCATTTGGTAATACATTCAGCAAGTAGGATTATTGAGCATGGACTTTGTTGTTATTCAGCAAGTACTTTTACTTTTAATACTTTTAAGTATTTTTCGAAGCAAGTACTTATTTACTTTTACTTGAGTAAAAATGTTAATGTGGTACTTCTGCTTTTACTAGAGTAAATTTTTGTCTGTCTATTTGTACTTTTACTTAAGTACAGTGTTTGAGTTCTTTCTCCACCTCTGCATATGACACACCTAATGCTAATCTGGAAACTCCAACTAACCCAACTTGCATGAGTTTGAACTGTAGGAAAAAAACTTGTGCATACTGAGAACATGCAAGTCCAGCCAAGTTTTGAACCATTCTTGCTGTGAGGAAACTGTGCTCTTTAACTGCATCCTTGTGCAGCTCAACTGTATTTCAAAATAAATGCATTTAGTTTCACAGAAAATTGCAGGATTAGTAATACAGAATTGTAAAAGAAGCAAAATGTAAGACGTCAGAAATCAGGAGTTAACTTTGAACTCTAAAGAAATAGTTTGGACTTCCTGAAGTTGTGTTCTGCTCAGTTGTTATTAGTAATCAACATGTTACCTGTCAGGGTGAAGTTCTCTCTGAGGAGTTGAGATAATGACTTGTTGGAGTAGGATTTGTTCCAAAGCAGTTTTCTGTCACTTTTCAACAACTCCAATCTCAGAAGCTTTACAGCATTTCACTATATAACAGTTTTATAGACTGAAACACCATGCTCACCTTTACAACTTCCTCTGATTACTGCTGATGCCCACTGAGATAAACATGGGTGCTCAGGAGACATGAAGAGCCTTTCAGATTTAGACATTGCTGCTAACTATCATCCCAAAAGCAAAGGCGGAGCAGTGGTTTTTGTCCATATCTGTGTGTGCACTTGTTTATGTGCACCGTTAGCAAAATATCTCATGAAGCACTGCAGGGATTTTAATAAACATCTGAGAAATTATGTATACAACTAATAAGCTTTTAGAGTTAACCCCATTCAATAAAGAGACCTTAGCAAACACAAAAATGACTAGCTCAGTTAAATTGACACATTTTCAGTGGAAATATGGAGAGGCAGTAGCTGACAGTGATACACAACACATAATCCAAACAGGTTTATGAGAGACCGTGCAATACTGCATGGGAGTGTGCACAAAGTTAGATCATCTGTGATGCATGCACTTCACGTGCAATTTGTTCAACTGAATAAAATAGATTAACACAGTGCAAACAAGTCTCTTGCAGAAAACAGAAAGATGTGTGTTATTTCCTCGTGTCAATGTCATCAGCACCATGTAGATAGAAAGAGTGACGTGGATGTTTCAGGATCAGTGTAACTGACAGGCCCACATGACAGGACATGCCCCGGAGCATGAGCTAACAGACTGATGCTGAGTGTTACTTTGACTGGAGGCTGGTCTGAATTAGAGACGCTCGCCGCCACCCCCTAAACGGACCTCATACCCTGATCTAAACCCTAACTCAATGTTTTCAGGAGATTTCTGACAATGACAAGTTAAGTTGCTCTTTAAAGAGGAGACACAAGAGCCCCACCTGCACAGCATTAACTGTCTGAACCTCAGACAAGCCCACCTTAGCAGGGCAGTAAAGTCTTTATGGATATGAGCTTCACCATGAAACCCCCACACACAGGCTGCATCACCTGACACCGATGCTGTTACTCGTATCAGGGCAGATAAAAACTGTGTGGCAGAGAATTCTGAATTTGAAAAGAATCGTTGCAGATCCTGAGCAGGTGGCGCAACTGCGTGCGTGTGCATATATCACCGGCTTTATCTTTGAGTCTTAAGAAGGCAAAAGGGCAGGCTGTATGTAGGTGTAACTGTTTGAGAAGAAGTAAAGAAGTGCATCCAGATGTGTGCTAATATGCGTGCAGAGGCCGAATGGTGACTGTCTGTAATCGCAGACCAAACCACACACATACAAACGAATACATGAAAGCACTGTCACAAGGATCTCCCCAAGCTCTACCTCACAGGCGGACTCCGTTTTGGCATTTGTCAAGGAAACATGGTCCACTTTCCACCCCCAACGTGTCCCATGGTTCCAGATAGCTATCGCCTCCCCTCACTGGGTTCCTGCTCAAGCTGGACACGTTAAAATCTATATAACTGCCCCCAAGAGGAATTGTTTAAATTCTTAAGGGGGCTCTTCATGCTCCAAATGAAACAAATTAAACCGTACTTAATGTCAGGTTTGCCTATGTTGCCAGTAGGCACAATCACATCAGCGAGTTGTGAGTTCATTGTGTTCATTTGTGGTGGCACACAGGGAACATGTGTTGTAGGAAGGAGATTAAATGATAGTTGTTCTGTTTTGTTTTTTTAAGCCATTAAGTGCAAATGTTAATTGTTCATAACTCTTACAAAATAAATCTGAACTACCACTTTTAAGACAGGTGGACATTCTTTGCATTCACCTTTTTGGTTACTTTATATCAAAGATGGGCACAAAGGCAACAATTCCTCCAGCAATCTAAAAGTTGTGCTTTTGAGATGATTTCAGAAGAGTCAACTTTATTAGAAGTGCAGGTCAGTGAAAGCACTTTTGTCTGCAGCCAAAGAACACGAGTGATTTTTACATTTTGATTGCAGCAGATGGTTATCATGTCACTGCTGTCAAAACATAACATCTTCACGAGAAGTGAAGTGTGCATCGTCTGGGTATGTTGACACTCCATCTGCCACACAAAGATGCACCACTCGGATGTCTTGTCACCCGGGGAGTTAAACTGGGAGTCTGGCATTTCCCCATCATCTCATTATGACGCGTTAATGCAGATGAATGACCTTAACTCTGTGCAGGCTCTTCATAGGAGAAAATAGTCATATTTTATTTATATAGCAACTCATTCAGACTGAATTACAGTTTTATTTTGATTTTTTTTCCTTGTAAAGGCAGCACTTCTTTGACAGTGTTAGAGTTTTTTTGTGTGTGTGTTTGTGCACATTTATTATAGGAACATAGCTTTGTCTTAGTAGCTCTGACCAACTTTAAGATCAACCTTGATCCCCTCAGAAGCTTAAAAACCTCAACTATTTTTTTTTCTTTCTGGCAGGCAGAACATTTAAAATCTCAATAATCTTGTTTAATTTCAGTACATCTTTTAGAACATGTTTGAGGGTGCTGAGAAACAATCCACATGACCCTAAACTGTGATATAAAAGTACCAAATAAAAGCAATAAAATACACACTGACAATAAGAGTTCTTATAATTTTACTTTGTAAAAATTTGTTAAAGTTGATTTTAAACATTCAGCATGTACACTTCTATGATCAGATGCTTTTAGAAGGTTCAAGTTCTTTATTGTCATTCGCATCACACGTGATACATGAGGTGCAACAAAATCGTGTACTCAGTGTCCCAGTTACACCCAAAAGTAGCAAAAATATCAAATGGAAAAAAGAGAAATGGTATACGAAAATCTAAGATATACGCTAAACAATAATAATGGAACATAATACGATGTGTTAAGCAGAACCACATTTATCACTTAATGATAATCCATCCATCCATTATCTTTATCTGCTTCTAACTTTTTGGGTTGCAGGGGTCACTGGTGCTCATATCCAGCCATCACTGTGTGAGAGGCGGGGGACACCCTGGACAGGTCTCCAGTCCATCACAGGGACACATAGAGACAAAAGAGACAAACGACCATTCACTCTCTCACTCATAGGAACAATTTAGAGTTACCAATCCTAACATGCATGTTTTTGTTCTTCTTCAGGGGTCGCCACAGCGAACTAACTCTCACAAAGACTTGACGGTGGTTTTTATGTCAGATGCTCTTCCTGATGCGCCCACCGAGCTACCACAGCCCTCTGTGTGAGGCAGAGAGCTGCCAACTAGGGCACCTGGGGGACCAAATGATGGGAGTTAAGTGCCTTGCTCAAGAGCAAATGAGGGTGGAGACTGGTGTGGGTGCTTCACCTTTCCCACCCACATTTTTATGTTGCCAGTCCGGGGAGTTGAACCAATGACCTTCTGATCACCAGCCTTCTCTAGCCTCTGCACCACCCCACATTAAAAACTAAAAACTAAAGTGAATAGTAAAATACTGTTAGAATTATTCATATGCAGCATGAATAAAATCTGTTTTAGTTTTGTCAGTGATTCTTGAACTAAGTTTGGACATGCATGTCCTCTGGCACCCATCAGAGTGTGCTGCAGCACCCTTTACACCCACACTTCTTGTAGCCTTGTGCAGGAGTCTCCCATTTGCTAACGACAAGAGAAGGAAGCACATAGAGTAAATTTGGCTCTTCACATGGCAAGGTCTCATCATACAGCACAGATGAAGTCAAACTAGCAGTTAAATTGTCTAAAACACAAAATGTGTACGTTTAGCAACAGCAACAAGTGAAGCATTCCACAGCGGGGGATAAATGTTTTGTCATGTGCCATTGTTAGACACGCTTAAGGTTTAACATGTTTATCTCTTTAATCTGTTCCTTTCTTCCACCTTTTAATGACGTATGTTGAATCTCAGAGAAACTAGCAGGAGGTTGCACCGACCCACCTAGCAGTTTCAAGCCCTGGCAGTGGATGTTGCATCTGGCAGGTTGCAGCGGCCTCCTGGCGAACATCGAGCGCTCCGCAGGCTCTGAGATACATCTGAACCCACCGGGAGGTTAAACATCAGGCCAGCTGGGAAGGATTTGGGATCCATGAGGAAGCTGAGGGGGCTAAAGGGGTTGGTGGGCTGGAGAAGCTGAGGAAAAGGGGTTAGAAAAGAGTTCTGTTTAATGTGACGGATTGAAAGAAGCTTAGAGAAAGAGATGCTGAACACAGACACGCTCTTTAATTTGTCATTTTGTTTGGATTACTTAACTCTTAATGTGTTACATTCTTATATTTATACTATCAAAGATTCTGATATATAATCATTAAGAATTTGAAAAATGACAATGTTTTGGTAAAGCCTTTAAAAACAGTTTGTTTAATGTGATATTGTGAGATGTCGCGCTCAGAGTGTGTGTCGTGATGGACTCTCAGCCTCCACAACCACTTTAAATTTACCTCAAAATCTCAGACTGACTCAGACAGAGCAGGGTTTTTTTTACTGACTAACGTGGATCCATCTTGGATTTAACTGACTCCAAACATTAATCAGTTGTTGATGTCTATCCGATGAAAATCTTCTGAAGTTTCACTAAAACCCACCCAGTGATTCATGAGATATTTTGCTAACAGACAGAGTTGACTGCAACAGTGCAAATGTTTAAAGCAAAGATCTCACGCAATGCTTACACTTTGTTGTATGTGTTGTGAATGATTCTCAGCTAAAATCACACCAAACTGCAGTCCAGAATTAGAAACATTAACTAAATTGAACCTCTTTTCTGCTTTTCTGTGCATACAAATAAACAAGTTATGTGCAAAGTTTTTTATTTATGTATTTTCGTTTTTAATCTGTTACTAACTATGCAGTCCATTACTGGGGAAAGACTGACCCCTGCTGAATGCAAGAAAGAACCAAATTACTGAAACACATCATGCAACCTTTATTTATACAGGTTAGTGTCGTTGAGTCACGAGGACTCATTTTCATTAAAGACCTGTAAAATCATCAAGACTTTTTAACTTTAAATATAAGCCTATTTCAGTTTTCTGGCGGCCCTTATTGCTTATACCTGTCACACTTTCTTTATTGTAAATTAATTTATTTTCTAAGAAATGACAAACCATTACTGGAAATGCTTACTTTTTTTTGAAAGAGGCAATATTGAATTTAGCTTTTGTCTGAAAATGAAATGAATACATTTTACATGTGGCCTGTCACTATAGGGATAAATGAGAACCAATAACTTCACATAAGTTAGTTTGATGATTGTGATATTTTAAAAACAGTCTCTGGTGAAATGTATTGGTCCAGTTGGTGGGTAAAACCATTTTTAAATTTAAGAGAACTGCGTTTACATTTTTAAACCAGTGAGTAAACTGAATTTCTGTAGCAATATCAATTATTATTGTAATTTATGGTATTTATCAAAAGCACAAAAATACATTTATTAGTCTACAAACATGGTAGCTTTCTTTGTTGGTACTTAATAATATAATTAAAAAAAGAAATAAAGAAGTGGTTACAATGGGATTTGTTTGTAATGACTGGGGTCAGGAGTCAGAATCCCACTGAACCACCTGCGCAAAAATCACTAGTTATTCTGAGTTAATACAATTAAAATTAAACTATCCTGCTTTTTGGACCTAAAGGAACATACCTTCTTGGCATTACTCATATGCATTTCTCTATTTATCTAACTATCTCAGTCTCTCTCACTTTCTATCTTGCATATGCACGCACGCACACTAAAATCATTAACAAGTGAGCAGCACCGCTCCAGGTTTATCGCGTCGTTATTGTTGTGAGCCTCCTGTACTGCAGGGGGCAGCATGGAGCTCCAACCACAGAGCAGCTGACCGCCAATGTTTAACACAAAGAAAACACAACGGGAGGAGGAGAAGAAGAAAAAGCTTCCATTTGTTGTGTCCACGCCTAATGTATTTATTCCTTCTTGAAGAGGAACTGATATCTGTGTGCGAGGTGAGCTCAGTGTTTTTAATAATTCAGATTAAATAAATTCATCCGGCTGTAATTAGGACCTGAGAGCTGTCTGATGCCGCCTAACGCTGTGTTTTTTTGGTTGCTGCGACGTTTGTGCCACGAAATACCAAATAAAAATAATATAACACGAATGTTTTTACTAATGGACGGTCAAAATAATGAATATGATGAAGGTGGCACTTAACAAACAAAGAGACTTTACGGTAACTTATTGTTTATTGTTAGCTTGATGTCTGTGTGATCATTTTACATCAAATACTATTTCTCTTAATAAAGTCATATTAATTAAAAAGATATGGATAATCAAACAGTTGTTAGTCTAACACATGGGTCTGCAACCTAAACATTAAAAAAAGCATGTTGCACTATAAACATTGATCTATGCAATGTGTGAGGCTTTTGTACATTGATTGGTGAAAAATTAATATAAACAAAAACGTATAGATAATTAATAATGTAATCAAAAATTAGGTCAATTTGATAAATTGTCTCATAAAGCCAGATACATTTATTTCCTTTCAATATAAAGTTTTTACCAAAGGCAAGCTGTGACTTTTGATTTGCCATAATTAAAATATTAGGGTGGAAAAGTTAAATCACCTACATCTGGCTCCATCCTCATTTGTCCCACTGTGGACCTTTGAGCAAGGCCCTTAAAGACTTTAGCAACTAAACAAGTGTTTTAGCAGTAATTAAAGATAATATTGCATTATTTCAAACAAATCAGCTGCTCCATTTGTTTTATTATCATTACTTTCTAAAATGTTGACATTGTCATGTGCTGTGTGATAGTTGAACAAACATTTAATCGTCTGTCTTTCGTGTCTGAATCTTTCTTTATGAACCCAGTAATGGAACCTGTTGAAACTCAACACTGTGATGGTGGTGACGCTGATGTCTCCTCATGGGTGTCAGTGTGTCCCAACGGCCTCTGGAGGGTCCAACAGAAACACATGTGGAGTCAGCAAACTGCTTCCAGTACCGGAGACGTTACATGTATGATGCTGCACACGTTACATCCACTACCTTCTTAAAGACTAGAACAAATCTGATTTTATGTCTCTTTGTTTCTTTTAGCCTCTTTATCTAAAAGCTGTCCAGGCTTGGGCTCACTCTGTCGTGTCCGAGTGCAGCTTCAGGTCCAAGCGGACGACTCGGATGGCTCCTTATCTGAAAACACAAATGACAAGTTGGCGTTGGGCGATGTTGCAGAGTGGGCGATCACGCCGTTCCCGCGGTGTCAGGACTCCATCCTGCAGATCCCAGTGGGTGACTGGATGACGCTGAGGCTGGGGGAGGGCCAGTGCGACGTCACAGAGGCGTGTTTGGAGGGGATGAGGGCAGGGGAGAAATGTGAGGTGAGACTTGGGTGTGATTCAACAATGAATTAGTCAACTTCATTTTGATTTATGTTCTGAACTAAATAAAAAAATGGTTTTTGGGGGGGGAAAGATATTCTTTTTTTCTTTTTTTTTTTAATGCCATAGAATAATATTTAAAATAACGATGTTTTCAGTGTTGTATTTTAATTTTTTTTTTTTTAACTTATTTAAAAAACAACAGCTTAAGGGTACTTGGGTGAACTTAAACTACACCCTTTTTGACACAAATACACTTGTTGATGCAGTCAAGTTTAATCATTTTCTTTTTCCCCCTCAGATACAACTCACTCCGCTTGGACATGGACCAGAGGCCTCTGTTTACCAACCTCACGATGGAAACCTTCCTTTATGTGCCACCGTTGAACTGCAAGCTTTCACGCCCGGAAAGGAGTCCTGGCAAATGTCTGCAGATGAAAAAATGGAATGGGTGAAGTCCCACAAAGAAAGAGGCGGAGTGAGATTCAGGAGCGGGGATGTGTGGGGAGCTGCCGACAGCTACAGCCGAGCCCTCAAACTCCTCATCCCTCTTTGTGGCCTTGTTGGAACAAAGGAGCCCAAAGCACAAGAGCTGGATGCTGGAGAGGACAGTGACACAAGCTCCTCAGATGAAACACTACAGCTTCCTTCACGCGACGAACTTAAAGTTATCAAAGCCGGGCTTCACTCTAACCTGTCGCTGTGCCAGCTGAAGCTGAACCAGCCAGAACGGGCGAGGGCCAATGCTGCTAAAGCCACCCAGCTGGAGCCCGGTGCCTCTAAGGCATGGTACCGACTGGGCCAGGCGTGCCAGATGCTGAATGAGCTGGAAGAGGCCAAACAAGCCTTTAGAAAACTGCTGGAGCTCCAACCAGACCTGCCTGCTGCTGTGAAGGCACTTAAAGATGTCATTCATAAAGAGAAACAGAGAAATGCACAGCTGGGGCAAAGACTTAGCAAAATGTTTACCTGAAGATAGAATAGTAATGGTATTAGAAATAAATGTTTTTTTGTGTTTTTATATTATTTCTTCCAAGTGCATTAGAAACATTGCCTTATTTTCAAAGTAAAGTCTTCAATAACAAAAACAGCTGTGTGTGAGTTGTCTAAATGGAAGTTCTAAAAATAACAAATGAAACATTCAGTTTGGAGCGTTAAACTTAATCTGAGATGTAAAATGACAAATCGTTGACTACCAAAAGCGCTGTCAGATTTTTATTTTTAAAAAATGGGAATTTTCTCCGACCACTAGATGTCACCCTGCAGGTTCTGTGACGCAGCAAAATGCCGAAACCCGGGATCGAACCAGGGACCTTTAGATCTTCAGTCTAACGCTCTCCCAACTGAGCTATTTCGGCGTGTGAAGGAAACCGCACAATATTTAATAAAAGTAATAAATATTTATTCAAAGTTGGAAAAATAATAATTAGATGATTATATTGTGGTCTGTGTCAAACCTCAGTATCAATTTTTATCATCATTATCATGCGTTCAGTGGTGCCAAAGCAATGAGAATTATGGAAATATATTTATTAAACTACTGTTTATTCCATTTGTTTTTGATAAACAAGAATGGTGCATCTAAAAAAATTGAACATCGTAAAAAAGTTATTTGTTTTTGTCAATCCTTTCAGAAAGTGAAACTTATCTATAGATTCATTACATCATCAACAATTTTCAAGCCTTGATTTATTGTAATTTTGATGGTCATGGTTTACAAATAATGAAAAACCAAAATACAATGTCTCAGAAATTTCGAATATTGTGAAGAGGTTCAATATTTTTAAACTCCTGGTGTCACACCCTGATCAGCTGATTAACTCCTAGACATGAGCTACAAATCTCCCATTCCTCCAGTCCAGCCACTCCTGAACCAGAGACAAGTTGTCTCAGACAAGTCAGAAGTGTCTTACCTGCTGAGGAGAAAAAGGGGCCACAGTTACTGAAAGTCAACAGCTCAGGGTGGTGTAGTCTACATTTCTGTAGTGGGTATATTGTGCTTAGAAACCAAAGTTAGTACAATGTACTCGTCAATTTATTTTGATTTTTAGACATGAACATTTCAAAATTATCTGATGCTTATATTTGAATAAATTAACAACAAACTTTGTCCAGCAGTTGGCCTTGTATTAAAAACATGTTATATCAATTATAAAACAGTATCAAAGCAAAGCGCTGCTTACTGATAAGATTGTTACAGAAGCATTTAACTGCCTTTTAACATATCAATGACACGTGTCTAATGATATCATGTATCATTGGGCACTTTTAAGTGGGTATACTGAAATTCTCAAGCTTTTCTAGTGGTTATACTTCGTATACCCGAGTATCACGTAGACTACACCACTGGGTGGACACTCAACTAATTAATGTCATTATTGTAAATCAATTCAATTCAAAAATATTTTATTAATTCTAAAGGGAAATTAGATGTTGTCCTGGTTGCATTAAAAAGTTGATGCTTATGGCTGTGGGCAGGAAGGATCCCCCACAGTGATCCGTCCCACAGCGGATCTGAAGAAACTGGCTGCAGATGCCAAGTAAACCAAGTATTACAACGATCTGTTACCTTTTAAATGTGTTTATTTTGCTGCTTTGAATCATAAATGCAATAAAATGAACCCAAACGTTTAATTCAAAGAAATTAAATTTCTATATTATTTCCTTGCAATGTAAGTTGTGACATTCTAATGTGAAACAATAAAAAAAAAAAAAGACACTATGCCTATTTAACATAAATATTATTCTGACATCTCTGACTTGCCAAATCTTTACGCTTTTCAAAAATTAAAAGAAATGTTGACTGTTTTTGATGTTCCCTGAATGACCGACATGATGCTGTAACTGTTCCAGTACCAGTTCTTCTTCAAATAGTTCATAAATCACAGGTGAAGTGTCCACGTCCTGCTCAGCTGTGAGCAGAACCAAGAGGCGGAGCAGAACTCAGTTGGGTTGAAAGCGAGCACAATATGTGTAGGCTATGTGTCGAATGTCTCCTTTGTGTCGTTTACTAAATGAATTAATTCACTTAATCCATCCTATTTGTGGTTAACTATTTTTTAAACTAACTACAAATAGTTTAATAATCATCAATTGTTAACAATACTCCCCAGGTAATAGCTGCTGTGGTTGCTGCTGTTCGGCGTATTGTTTTTGTACTAGTAGTGCTTAGTGTATTTGTAGTTTAGCGTATTTCTTAGTTCATATGTTAGATTTTAGTAGTTTTTCTTTTACAATTTACACTTTTGTTGGATGTAACTGGGACCCTGTGTACACAATTTCGTTCCACCTCATGTACCACATGTGATGCGTATAACAATAAAGAACCTTGACTAATAAATCTGTTTGTTGATGTTTAACCCGGCTCGAAGATGATCACACATTGATATCATCCGTTTAGCAGAACTCCCCGCAGTGGGAGACAGAAAAAGCACACTGCCACGAGAGCAAGCAGCCTTTTGATTTGTGTTTCTGCCAATTGAATTATTATAATTAAGCATTATTAACACTAAACATGGATATTTGTAGGCCCCATATTAAAAGCAAAGATGTGTCTACATTTCACTTACTCAAGTTTTCTCTGTGCAGGTCCCAGAGACTTTGAGCTGCAAAGCATGCTGGGTCAGAGCCTCAGACAGGTGAAGGCTTTTGATTAGTGTGCACTTGTAAACATATTGATCTTCTGTGATTGATTATTGATTGTTATCCAAAGCTTTGAAATAAATATGAAGTCCTCAACTGATCGTTTTAGGAATCTCTTTTTTCCACATGTCACTCTATGTGTAGTGAATCTATGTAATGTACGAGTTTTACTTTGTGAAATGATTGACAAAACTTTTTGTTTCAAAATACTCCATTTTTTTAGATGCACCTATAAAAAGACTTGGAAATGTATATATTGGCTCTATGGAAAAACAGCTCAATGCTATATTTTAAGCATTAGAATGTACTTAGACATATTATTGCACTTATTAGACTTATTACATAGAATGAAATACTGTTTTTGAGCAAGTACAATTTTTAAATAATCTTATTGTAGTTTTAGCATTTATAATGTTAGAGAAGTAAATAAAATGAGACCGTAAGCACAGACAGATGTTCTGATAGAACATAGACGCAATAAATAAAGACAATATTAGGAAATGTGATTTATATTTTTAATGCAGAAAAACATCTGCAGCAAAAAAAAAACAACAACTTTTGTTTGATGACAAACATACCAGCAACATGATCAAATAAAAAAATTGCATTTCTTTTTAAGTATTGGTTACGTTGTGCCCTTCAGTCCCACATTGTGTTCACTTCACTTTATTCTTTGCCTTTGAGCCGTCTGTGTGTGTCTGAGCTGCTGACAGCTGCCTCCATGAATCCACAACGAGTGCCAGGGGTATGACGACCCACAGCACGTTCATGAACACGTAGTAGAACCAGAAGTAGACTGGATGTCCGAACTCGGTGTGAGCATAGCCATCTCTGTGTTCTGTGAAGAAGTAAAGCACTGCTCCATACAGCTGCCCTGAAAAATCAATTATATTCAGGGTAAACACTAAGGACTTTATATTGTACTTTTTAGTAATTCCAGCTTCTTACCTAATGAAATGATGAGCTGCAGAACAAATCTGTACGGCTTCTTAGTTAAAAAAGAATATACAGCCCAAAAGCTGAACGGTCCCCAAAGACAAGCAGTCACCATCTCCATACAAATAGTAAAGTTGTCAGCTCTAAATTAAAAAGAAGAAAAACAGTCATATAACAAAACAACAGTTTTGTTTCATAGTTCAAATCTGTCTTTGTAAAAGCAGAAAACAAACCCACATTACATATCTGCTGTCTCCCTTGGAGTACTCTTTCCCTGAGAAAGAGATAGAAAAAACATATTGACTCAAAATGATCTTCACAAGTTATAGTTTTCTCAGCAAGTTAGTACTCACACAGCTGTGACAGGAAGCTCTGGTCTCCTGGTAGAATATCGTGATATAGTAAAAACCAGCCCTCAAGGACAGAATGGATGAAACCACAAACTGCAAACCAGCACAAAGCCAGACGCCTCCACGTCCCCAGCCTGCCTACAGTCCCAGTGATCAGCCAGGTCACAAGCAGAATCACCCCAGACACAGAAAACAGAAAAACCAGAATCTCTGACATAGACCGGTCATTTTCCACATAGGTGGGGATCACAAGGTCCCGTGGCCAGTAAGGATGTCGAACTCTGTTTGAAGCAGCATCCATCGCCTGTTTGAAGATACATGATAATGTCAGACTAATGATCATATAAGTCACTTTATTTGCCAGTTACATCAAATTATCGTGTATTTCGCTTCACTCTTGATCTCTGACAATCATTAAACCAAAAAAACAAGTGTGTATTGAACTTACCGGATCTTCTTTTGTGGCAACTTCAGAGGATTTGACGAATAATGGCAACTTGCAGATGATACACAACTGGTTCACTACACGAGTGCAGATAATCTCAAACACAGAACGCTACGTAGTCGGGGGCGGGTCATTTGATTACAACAACCAATGAAATGTCGGTATTCATAAAGGTACCCTTACGCGCGGTCAGATGGGCTCAGCTGATTGGCTGCTTGTCTCGGATCATGGCCGTTGTCCTCGTAAACTACCAATAAACACACGCTACTCACACTGACCCCGCCCCCGTTTTACAACTCACCAGAACAGGCGGATAGCAGCGTCTGTGGGTCAAAGTCTTAAATGGACGATTGTGCAATTTTAGGCATAATGGTTTCTTCATTGCGAGAAAAGAAAACAAAAAAGAACGATTTTTTAATCAGCATTTTAACTTCGGAAGGAGCAAAGCACTGAATTCTGAAACCAAATCGAAAACTCGACTCGCCTCAAAATACATCCGTCAGGTTTTTATCGACCTTCTAAGCTAAACTTTAAGCTCTACTCTAAACTACTAGCAATCCGAAAACAACAATTGCATGCGTAATAAAAGCTGTATAAAAGTTAGTGGAAACTATGTAGCACTATGTGTTGGTGACAAAAGATGTATCATACCCCCCAGTTAGAAATATGAAAATTAAAGTACAAAA
The DNA here is from genome assembly GCF_014905685.2 of Nematolebias whitei. Lineage (NCBI taxonomy): Eukaryota > Metazoa > Chordata > Actinopteri > Cyprinodontiformes > Rivulidae > Nematolebias > Nematolebias whitei. The sequence continues at coordinate 29,691,046 of NC_056508.1, read as the reverse complement.
AAAAAATTAAGATTAAAAACAAAAAATAATCCACACAAGCCGTGTCAGGGATCTCTCCCTGCCGTGACCCGGATTCGAACCGGGGTTGCTGCGGCCACAACGCAGAGTACTAACCACTATACGATCACGGCGAGCTACTGGTGGATATGGATGTATTGAAGAAAGAAAGCCTTAAAAAGAAAGAACATACTGAAATTGTTGATATGCGTTTACACGGATTAATCAATTATTATTACAAGTCGTGTGCTTGATAAATAAAAATAGTTACATCGTGAACAATTCATTGACACTCCTGACGCAATTCCGACATAGGTTGAAAAAGTTAGCTAATACTTCACAAACGGATGCTAAGAGCAAAAAACTTGAGCTTTAAACTAGTTTTAAAAGTTTTAGCATAAAGAGTCATGCGCGTCCTTCAAACTGCAACTGGATGTTTTATAATGTATTTACGCCACATCTCCGGTTGATTTATTATTAAAAACATCCCTTGTCGTGATATTCGCGTAGATCCCATATGGTCTAGCGGTTAGGATTCCTGGTTTTCACCCAGGCGGCCCGGGTTCGACTCCCGGTATGGGAACTTGTCTTTTGTTCAAAGTTCTTTTTAAATGTAACAATTTACATTGTAGTACATCTATGTATTTCACATATATATCATGTTTTGTTTACTGCTAGTTCTATACAAAAAAAAATCCTGATTGAAAATAACTAGCAAGTCATCCATTTGTAAAGTCCTCTCCCTCGCCTACACAGCTTCTAATACCCGTTCTCATGAAGTAACGTACGCAATTACTTGCGTATTAAAATATAGACTTGTTTTCCTAACTATTTGGAACGTAATGGTTACATGTGTCACGTGACTCTGGGCGTCACATGACGCTACACGGAAGCTGTACACATTGTTTCTGGTTCAAGCTAACGGAGTCAGAACTGTGAATTTCTCAGGTTTAAAATAGCCAACATGGATGTATCAGAAGGAGATGAGTCTTGCCTATTGTTAGACGATAAACTGCTTCATTTTATGGACCAGCTTGAGTTACTGGAGAAGAAAAGAACCACTCTCAACTCTCTCATCGAGCAGGTCGGCTAACATCATCCTAGTCATTGTCAAACTCGGACATAGCCTGGTCTAGCTTTATTTGTCATCGTTTACAGTTTGATACAACTAATTCTGAAAGTGCAATGCAAATAGCTAAAGCTTGATGTCTTTTCAAGCACTAAAGCTCTGTAACTTTATACTTTACAGCTTAAATTTTGCTTTTTTTATTATTGTTTTCAACTATTTAGGGATGGTTTTCCATGACCAAGGCACGATTTTCTATGGGAAACAAACAAGTGTCTGCACTTCAGTATGCTAATGAGATGGAGCCACTGGTTCGTGTTCATGTAAGGTGAGGATTATAGAAGAAATGCTGCTCCTCGGTGAAATGTGCATCACAGTTTCTGAAAACATTTTACTCTTGTATGCTGCAGAACACTGGACAGCGGCGAGGTGCTATTTTGCACAGAACAATCTACACAAAAGTGTAAAGACTCTAACACTAATGTGGAGAATGTTGGACCTCAAGAAGAAGGTGACGCGTCATCTAAAAATGGATGGCGATAAAATTGAACCTCTTCAAAAATTGTTTTTAAAAACCATTTTAAGTTTTTTTTTAATTTTTTTATTTGCAGGTGTCAGGCTAAGAAAAAAGACGAGCAGCATTACAGAAAAAAAGGCAAGTGGTAAAGTGAATGGAGAGGGAGCTCTTGACGAAAATCTGGTACGAAAAGGAGATCATAATCCTCAGCAGGACCCTCTGAAATGGTTTGGGATTTTAGTACCGCAGCCTCTGAAGCAAGCACAGTCCTCTTTCAAGCAAGGTATGATGATAAATGTTCAAGTCACTTCTTATTTCATAGCTATTTTTGCTTAAATGTAACTGGTGTATAGAAACATAGTTTTGTTTGTGTGTGTATGCTAGATATTACTAATGATATAATTAATATTTAACAAATATGTTTGCCAGAATTCACAGTGGTCTGGAGAGATCACTTTACTGTCCAAGCATTTTTTAAAGAAATCATCATTATAGCAAAAAGCATATTTTCCATATGTGCCAAAGTGTTATGTTATTTATGTGACTAGAACTTTACAAGGATAATGGTTGTATGTTTGTGTGCAAGATAAAATATTCCTTTATTGTATACACTTAATAAAATGCACTCTTGACCATTCTGTGTGCGTCTCTGTCGTCTGTCCTGTTGCAGTAATGGAGCTTTCTGCTGAGGTTGCAGCTCTTCAGATTGCAGTTTTAAACACCAGAGAGGAGCTGAAGAACAGCTTGAAAAACAAAAGATCTTCAGGAGAACAATTCAAAGCCTCTGCTGGAAATGGGGCTGACCAAAAAGAAAAACAAGAAGACACCGGCTAGTTTAAAATTTAGCGAAGGAGTTTTTGCAGGAAATATGCAATAAGATGTACTTATTTTTGTGATTTATTGTAAAAAGACCATGTTTGTCGTTGTTTTGCTTATTTTATTCAGATAAATGCGTAAACTTGTGGATGTATTGTTTTTGTCCTAATACATGTTGTAGATTTTAACATAAAATATTAATATTAGGCTCAACCTGCTTGAACATTTCCAGAAAATGGCCGGCCCAACTTCAATAAATATTGTCTAACAAAATTTTGCGTAGATCTTTTTTTTATTTTTATTTGTTTGCTCCCTGGAAGTTATGATAATTATGCAGCTCTAAAAAATAAATCTGTAATGAAGAGTGTCACAGTGACAATAATACTGTTGCCTGAAAGAAGGAGGGCATCAGCAAACACGGCTCTGTGTCTGCATGGATTGTGAGTAATCTGGTTTTCCTTCCACAGGTCAAAAACATTCATGTGAAGTTAGCTGGTGATTCTGAAATGACCTTAGATGGGACCTTTTCCTGTTTCTTTCAGATAAGACTCATGTTCTTGCTGCTCTTGCTCAGTGTATTGTTTCTGTACTATTGGTGCTTAGTGTATTCTTAGTTTAGCGTTTTTCTTAGTTCATATCTTGGATTGTTAGTTTTTTCTACAATTTTACACATACATACATAGTTTGTAATACAGGTACATTTTGTTGAATGTAACTGGGACCCTGTGTAGACAGTTTCATTCCACCACGTGCACCACATACAGTAAAAGAATAACAATAAAGAAACCTTGACCTTGATTAAAGTGTACATTTTACGTGGGTATTTTGCTGGGCATGTGTTGGATGTACTGCATTTCTATCCTGAGTGGGATAAAGAAAAAGGACAGATTATGAATTTAAAAGACAATGATGTGATCAGTCTGTGTAAGGGAAATAAACACTTTATGAATAAGTATACTTTAGACATTTAAGATGTTTACGTATTATAATACACAATCAGATCAAATTGTGTTAATCCAGTTTGAGGTGTAGTTGCTGTTAATTAAATACGATAATTGAAATGTTTTGTGTCCAGCTTGGCAGCCCAGCTTTCACCAATCCATGGTTTCCAGCAAGAAACGCGGCGATTTAAAAACTAATGTTTACAAAAATGCAACTCTTTAAAATAGACGAACCTTTGAATAAATGTCAAGAGATTCAAATCCTTTTTGGATTATAGAGACAACTTTTCAAAACAAAAGGAGACAAAATCAACAAGTTAAAAATCTTATTTGTATAAGTACAAATTATTATGTACTGGTGAAATGAACAAGTGCAGCAAAGAAGGAAGGGCAAAGTTCTTATTTAATGTTATTATATTTAATAACCACTTCTGCCTATAAATCCTTTAAATCCCATTGGAGATGCTAAGTTGTTGTTTGTAGTTATGT
>NC_056508.1:29683470-29687120 GCF_014905685.2 Nematolebias whitei | reverse complement strand
TATATATATATATATATATGGAGTAGATATAAGAATTTTCTTCTTTCTGCACCCTTTTCATTCTTTTTTTTCTTTTTTTTTTATGAATTTGTTTTGATTATTTTGTTTCTTTTAAATGAATGAATAAATGAAAAACAAGAGAGAGAGAAAGAGAGAGAGAGAGAGAGAGAGAGAGAGAGATGCTGTCACATCCAATCAGCGGGCAGAGCCGAACATTTCCGGGAAAAGTCGATGTTGGAGCCGAAAGTCCCGCGTATGGTCCGTATACTTCCTGGTCCAGTTCTGACCCGGTAGCCTCGTGCGTCCGGACGGCGGATGGCAGCGCATGCATCATGTTGTAGAGGTTTCCATCCAGTCCGCAGCTGCTCCCTTCCACTGATCATGACCGACGTCTGGATGCGTACATTCAGTGTTTGCCTTTGTTTCCGAGGAGTAGCGTTTGATTTGATTTTTTTTCCCCACGGTTTGGGATTGGGATGTAAACACGCCGGCCTGCGCTCATGATCCGAGGAGAGGCTGACTCCTCATCTGACTCCTCCTCACATTTTTCCCCGGATCATCGTTTCCGGAGCGGAGGCGCCGCTGTCGGCTTCAATGGCGTCAGTTTCGAAGGTGTCCATTCTGGATTACTTTAATATTGTGTTTGAGGGCGACAATGGGAAGATCGAGTCCAACTGTAAGGCTTGTGGCACCAGGATCCAGGCGAAACGGAGCGTTACGTCCAACTTCGTTACTCACCTCAAGGTAATGTTTTCCAACTGAGATGGTCTCTTAATATAAGGGAAATTACTGATGCTTGTCTGCAGCTGGAACATCTGGCTGTACAGCATTTCTCTCTGTTTCCAGGTGAGCATGCAAAGAAAGAGGCTGTTGCTTCTCTCTGCTGGGAGAGAGTTGATCATTCTGAAAACAAGGGTTGTGAACATCATCTGAACAATGTGCGGTCTCTTGTCTCCTTCAGCGTAAACACCCTGCTATGTACGATGACTTCGTGAAACGGAAGGACATGAAGAGAGAGGGTTACTCCTCTGCTTGCCTGCACAGCTTCACCACCAACGGAGGAAACCCCCGCCTGACCGTTCCTGTATCAGCTGGAGCAGGAAGTGGAGCATCCACAGGAGGTGTTGGAGGAGCTGGGACCCTAGAGGGGGGAGCAGGAGGAGGCTCTGGGACAGGGGTGACCAAGTTTGACAGACATGACCCACGTCAGGTACCGCTGCAGACCACCACCCTTTAAAAACCCTTACAAATGGCAGTCGTTGCTTTTCTCCTCTTATGTCCAGTTTCTCTTGATGCTTTTTGCAGAACCTGCATCCATGAGTGCAAACTGAGGCAAAACTGTTGTTCAGTCATTAACTTGTTGGATTTTCTGCTTTTCCACTGAAACATATTTCTTTAAGTGCACAAGAAAACATTTCGTGATTCAAAGTGGAAGACTAAAAGTTTGGATGCATTTTATTACCGTATTTTCTGCCGTATCCGTTGCACCACCTATAAGTCACATCAGTCCAAATATGTCTAAAAAAGTGGGAAAATCCATAAATATGTCGCTTCGCCATATACATCGCATCTTTTATGCGTCACCGCTGACGCGTCGCGTTTGTTACGCGTCACTGCTGACAACCTGGAAATATGGACCGGTGTTGTGCCAAAAATCGATAGGCTGCCAAATGGCAGGAGCGTGCACAGGAGGACTTTAACAAGAATTTAACAAGATTAACACTTAAAAACAAGTATTTGCTTGCTCGAAATTATAGCAAAGGTGTGTCTCAGTCTAACGTTTGCTTAATAAAAGGATTTCAACGGTCAAATCAGCTGTATATTTGCTGCCTCAGTGCTCCGGGAGCGCACAGAAAGAGGAAAAAAACAAAAAAGGAGGAACGCTGCTCGTTTCTTCAAAATTTAACAAGAAAAGCACCTAAAATAATTATTTGTTTGCTCGACATTATAGCAAAGGTGTGTCTCAGTTGAACTTTTACTTAATAATTGCACTTCAATGGTCAAATTAGCTGCATTTTGTCGGGGCGGTGCAGCAAAATTAAGCTGAGGTTGCTCCAAGCAGCGAGCAGAATGAAGGTGGGGGTGGGGGGTGTACTTTGGCAAGCCGATTGAGTCATTAATAGCTGGTGAAGATTCTCAGTCATCCAGGAGATGGTAAATTCAAAACAGTTCAAGACAAAAACAATGAAGTATCAAGTGTAATAAATAAAGTCGACTTTTTGTCTTGAACTTTTTTCAATTTGTCATTATAGCCACATTTACATTACTATTACATGATACAACGGCATGCCTAACTTCTACTACTACTCTGCTGCCATCTAGTGGCTGAAAATGGTAGTGTTCAATATTTTCAGACAGAATAAATGAAAACGGTCATATCTCAGTCAAAAATTGGTTTATAAATATGGGAAAAAATCCATAAATACGTCACTTCGGCCTATAAGTTGCAGGGTATGTAAATTATGCAAAAAAATGTGACTTATAGGGTGAAAAATATGGTATGTATGCCGCATATAGGGTTGCAGCCCAGTATTATGTCTCTCTTGTTTGGACAAGCATCAATCTGACTTAATTAACTAGTCAGTAACTTGGGAGCAAATTAAATTATATCAGCACTAAGGGTGCTAGCAGTTTAATATTTAATGTAACATTAAAGAAAAATGAGATGTCTTATTAGAAAGAGTAGCAGCAAAGAAAACACTGAAACATTACTTAATCCAAAGGTAACACAAGTGCTGCATTAATGCTGTATGGATGGACACCTATACGGAGTCTGCATGTTGGCTCATGGTTTTCAATATGACTTACAAGGTTTTGTTGAAATTCAACTGCTACATCCTCCCTAAACACTCTAACCTAGATTAGAAATAAAACCAAATAAAATAATAATAATAACAAATAAAAACCACTCCAAAAAAGATAAAACAATGCAAATCAAGTCTTGTTTTGTTACATTCCTCTGACTGAATCATGTATTATAACTTACTGACAGCATGGGATTTAGGCTTATAAAATATTCAGACTTGACATATATTGTATTTTCCATGAGGCCTAAGTGCATCTGCAGATGTTATGTAGGTTTGCAGTATTATTGGTATTACTCTTTTGTCCAACATCAAATCATGCAGCTGTAGTTATGTACCGAACAAACACAACCTGTCAAACAGAAGTTAAAAAAAAAATAAATGGACATGCAAAATAGAAAGCTGTGAAAATTCATGTTGCAGAAATTTAGTTTCCCATTCAACCAAATTAAGTACAGTAGTCCCTCGCTACTTCGCGGTTCATTTTTCTCAGGCTCGCTCTATCACGGTTTTTCAAAATAAGATTGGACATGACACAGAATTGGCTGATTGATGGCTGAGCCGCACGGTTGGCATGGGATTTATATTTAAAACTAAGTGTTTTAAATTAATTAGCACCTGCTGTACCTTTGTACAGCCCACACTGCAGGATAAACGTCCTGCTGCAGCTGATCAGCTGTTCTCCGTGCAGAGTGGAGAAGTGGGCGTGGCCAAGAGCACTTGCAGGTGGCTGAGTGCAGTGGAGGCAGAGAGCTGAAATCATGACGTTCTGTGCTCTTTTAGTGTTTATAGTTTAGAAATATATATGTATATATATATATATATATATATATATATATATATATA
>NC_056508.1:29681106-29683370 GCF_014905685.2 Nematolebias whitei | reverse complement strand
ATATATACTAAAATGAACTACAACTTACTACTTGTACTATTATTCTTACTTCGCGTTTTTTCAATTATCGTGGGGTACATATCCCCCGTGATAAATGAGGGACTACTGTACTTTGATAGATCAACAGATCTTAATAAAGATCCACTGAAAGTGGAGTATTTTTCATTTCATGACAGATATGAATTAAATCTACTTTTTTTCACTCAAGCTGTCTCTCACAGGTGGAACAGGTCCTTTACAAACCTTGTAGCTGGGCCTGGATCCATGTGAATTGCACATAACTTTTGAAACAGAATTTATCCCGAAGACTAACTTGGAGTTTTCCTGTAAGAAAGAACTTGTTAGGATGTTGGGAACTGAGCTCCTTTCTAAAATCTATCAAAGTAAACAAAAACATGATCAGATGGTGAAATTCCCTGGTTTGCCTGGTTGTGGTTATTTTTTTATGTTGTTTATTTTTTGTGAAACATGATGCATGTTTTTTATAGTAAAAAAAAAAACCCTATACATCTGTTTTTATTTTCGGTGGTTGCTTTTAAGCCTCTGGCATTTCTCCCAGCTTCTAATGATAGCTCCCATGTTCAGGGACACATGGAGGCTCCTTCACCCCTGAACCAAAAGCTATAAGAAGCATAATGTGCGTTTTATTTTGTCCCTGCAGGTTCTGATCTCTGAGGCAATAGCTAAGATGATTGTGCATGATCTGCAGCCGGTGTCCATCGTGGAAAATCAAGGCTTCAGAGAGTTGCTTCAGCTTCTGGAGCCACGTTACACTCCTGAGCCACAGCACCACATTCAGGGCCAGCTCCTTCCAGCCTACGCTTACCAGGCCCAGCTGGCGACCCGTCAAGCCTTGGCATCAGCTCAGGTCCTCAGCCTCAGCCTGGATCTTTGGAACAGCTCATCTCAAACTACTTCAGGGTAAGGAGGTCAAACGTTAAACCACAAATCAGGAACTTCTTAAAGTTCCCTCACTCAAGAGTCCATGCCTCTCTTTTTCTTTCTAGGTACCTTGGTGTCACCTGCCATTATCTTGCATCTGATTGGCAGATTCGCTCAGCTCTGCTGGCGTGTCTCCCGCTGAGCGGCGGCTGCTCTGGCAGGCGCGTGCTTGCAGATTTTGATGAAGTTTGTCAATCTCACGGCGTGTCGGGGAGAGCATTTTGTGTCGTCGCCGACCCTTTCCCAGCAACGGCGACAGCAAGGTCATGCTGTCTTCCCGGTTTCCTGGTTCCACCTGTTCTTGTTAACGGGCAAAGTGGACACGACACAGAGATGGTGAACAACGAGAATGATGGGCAACAGATCAGGAATGGCCACGGTGCTGGTGGAGAGGAAGGAGACTGGGGGGAGTCATGGGAGCAGGGTTTAGGTGTTTCCCGGGTAAACTGTTTCTCACGCTCTCTGGAGCAGTGTGTTAGAGAGGGACTGTGCTCCTGCCCACAGATCTCTTCTACGCTGGCCAAGTCTTCGTGTTTCTATAACTACATTACCTCAGCTGTACCACCTGAGAAACTCAGCCAGGTCTTTGACGGGCTGACACCTGGAGCGTTGGGAAACATTCCTGATTCATCAAGAGACTGGGCCGCTCAGCTTAAGGCAAGTAATAATTTGAAAGTCATGTAATAACAACAGATTTATGTGTTTTGGGCAACATCAGGCATTTTAGAAAATATTCATTTTAATTTAGGAGTTCTTCTAAATGGCCAATAAAACACTTTTCAGTACACCTTACTGATAAAAGAAAATAAGCTAAAATTCAAGTCCAATTACAGTAGTCCCTCGTTTATCGCAGGGGATCCATACCCTGAAGACCAGCGATAAATGAAAAACCGCAAAGTAGGAATAATAGTACAAGTAGTAGTATTTATATACAGTATATATAAGTCCCTCGCTACTTTGCGGTTTGTGTTTGGCAGATTCACTCTCGTGGTTTTTCAAAATAACATTGGACATGACACACAGTTGGCTGATTGATGGATGAGCCTCACGATCGGCATGGAATTTTTATTTAAATTAAATTATTTAAAATTATTTAGCACCTGCTGTACATTTGTGTGGCCCACAGATGAAGAAAAAGCTTCCTGCTGCATCTCTGTTCAGCCGTGTGTAGCCCACACTGCAGGATAAGCTTCCTGCTGCAACTGATCAGCTGTTCTCCGTGTAGAGCGAAGAAGTGGGCGTGGCCAAAAGCCCTTGCAGGTGGCTGAGAGCAGAGGAAGCAGGGAGATGAAATCATGACATTATGTGCACTTTTAGAGCGT
>NC_056508.1:29655204-29680706 GCF_014905685.2 Nematolebias whitei | reverse complement strand
TATATATATATATATATATATATATATATAAGGCGTTTTAAACACTTCCCACAATGTTTCTAAACTCTAAATGCTCTAAAAGAGCTCAGAATGTCATGAATTCAGCTCTCTGCCTGGGCTGCACTCTGCCACCTGCGAGTGCTCTTGGCCACACCCACTTCACTGCTCTGCACAGAGATCAGCTGATCAGCTGCAGGAGGAGGCTTATCCTGCAGTGTGGGCTGCATAAAGGTGCAGCAGGTGATAAATAATTTAAAATAATTTATTTTAAATGAAATTTCCATGCCGATCGTGCAGCTCATCCATCAATCAGCCAGTTGTGTGTCATGTCCAATCTTATTTTGAAAAACTGCGATAGAGCGAGTCCGCGAAAAACGAACCGCGAAGTAACGAGGGACTACTATATGTCAAAGCCGATCTAGTCAAGTTCTATCCCATCCAATCCAATTTAGCTCAATCCAATTTTATATAATCCAATTCGGTGTAATTACAGTTATATGGCAGGTGGTAAAGCATCTAAATAAAGAAAACTAATGCATTTCTATTGAATCTTTATTTCAATAAAACTTGCAATGTGGGAGTTGGGGGACATATAGTTAAAAAAAAAAGTTTAAAGTGGAGACCTCTAGCAGAATAAGACTCAGCAAAGGTATCCATTTATTTTAAAGGTAAGAAAGTCAAACAAAAAAAAAGAAAAAAAATTAAGTCAAGGTAACTTGTAGTTGCATGGGTATTAAAGGAAGCAGAGTGCTTAAAGATGATCAAGGAACGTGGCAGCTCCTCAATCAAGCTTTAAAAAGTGAAAGCTAAAAGCTGGTTCCACAATTTTGAAGCAGTGTAGACATTTGAACTAATCCTTGAACACTAATCCAGTTAGTTGGAACAGATTGTAGAAGTTGTTACTGCGGACTTCAAAAGTTTGAAGACACCTACCTTTTCATTTTGAATGAGTTGTGAATTTAAACTAAGGCAGAAGTTTGTTCACAAATGCATAATGGAGTATGCTGAAAAGTACTGTGCAAAAATTTTCATTTTTTTCACAATTTCTTTCAAGGATCCATTCTTTTTCTTTTAAAGCAGTTTTGATCAATAGTTCTTCAGGTGTTTCTGAAGGTAAATGTAAAGAAATAGTGGATGACTCAAGACTTTTGTAAAGTCCTGTAATTTTTAATAACATTTATTGAATACACACTAGTACAATACAACTTTATTTATAAATCACTTTAAAAAACAACACTGTTGACCAAAGTGCTGAAGACTGATAACTCATAAAAGCAAAAAAAAAAAAAAAAAAAAAATTGAAACAGTAAAATAATGAACTATTAAAATCATAAAAACAACATACAATAAAAACAATAAAAGCCAACATCTAAAGCCAAGGAGAACATTCAAGTATTTTAAGAGACGATTGAAAAACAGGAAGTGAGTCAGCCTGTCTGATGTGCATCGGTGGCTCGTTCCACAGTTTAGGGGCAGTGACTGAAAACGCTCGGTCACCTCTCAGCCTCCTCTTTGGTTTTGGAACGACAAACAGCAGCTGATCTGCTGACCTGAGAGAGCGTGAGGGAACGTACAGCTGGAGCAGGTCGGACAGATACTGAGAGGCGACCGTGAAGACGTTTAAAAACAAATAAAATAACCTTCAAATTAATCCAGGAATGAACTGCGAGTCAATGTAGTGATCTAAAATGGGTGATGTGCTCTTGTTTTCTGGTACCAGTTCAAAGACGAGCAGCACCATTCTGAACCAGATGAAGTGGAGTCAGTCTGGCTCAGCCTGACATAAAGTGCATTACAGTAGACTAAACGAGTTGTGATAAACCTCAAAATGTATGTGTGTAACATATTTATGAAACTGCGTGACAAAGAAACCCTTTTATTAAAAAAATGTAATTGTTTGCTTCAGGTGCTTCGGCGGTTGTTGGACTCGGTGGAGTTCCTGGAGGAGATGAGCGGTCCAGGGGAGCTGGCTCTGGGTACCACAGACAGAGCCCTTCTGAGGGAGCTTACGGACGTTTTGGAGCCCTTCACTGAGGCCTGGGATATGGTGCACGGAGACACGCTGACAGACATCCAGTCAGACAGACACGTGTCCATCAGCTTGGCTCTGCCCTGTGTCCTCGGCCTCCGTAAGCATCTCTCGGAGACATCCGCTCCCCACTGCCCCGCCCTTTTGACAAGCCTGAGTCAGTCTCTGGAGCGCCTCCTGGACCCTATTCTGGAGAACCCCCTCTACATTACTGCGACCACCCTGGACCCCCAGTTCAAGCTGACATGGAGCAGCAACCCTGACTGGCACAGACAAGTACTCATAGAGGAGCTATCCAAACACTCTTCAGCCTCCCCCTCAGATGATCTCAACAAAGACCTTCTCTCTCAGTCCCACACTCTTCCCGTCGCAGCACCATCTCCGGTCTCATCGCTTTCTCGGCCTTGCAAGTTGTTCTCCTTCATCAAGCAGAGACCTGCGACGCAGGCTAAAAGCCTGGAACAGGAGCTGGCTGTGTACCTTCGGGAGGAGCCCACAGATGAGGAGGCGTTGCATTACTGGCGCCGTAAAGCTATTGACTTTCCTCTGCTAGCCCAAGTGGCTAAAAGAGCGTTCACAATACCTGCTTGTGGCACAGTGGTGCAGAGTATATTCACTTCAGCCGGACGCCTCCAGTCGCCAGAGAGAGGCGGTGTCATACCAAAGAACCTGGAGACACTCATCTACCTCAAAGCTAACTACAGACTCTTATGGACTTAGAGCTACGAGTTAAGACTTTCTTTTTATCTAAACATCTGGAGATCTCCCCTCTTTGGTAAAGTGACTTCTTGGATACAAATCTTTCTTGCTTTTTAAGGAAACTATTCTAGCAACATAAAATAGTGCTCAAACTACCGGCCTTTTAGTATGAGACTGAAAGAACTACCAGTTTCTATTTGCCAGATGGATGTAAGTGTGGATTACCTACATACAGACTTATCACTGTCGACTGAGGCGGCTAAAAGCAAATCAATACTAAAGCATTCACTCGGACATTATTTTGCCTGTTCGGGGTCTCTAGACAACCGCAAAGCTCCTCATAGTTTTTGTCTGCAGCAGCCACACTAGCAAACCAATGATAACCAAACAACCAGTTAATGCAAACCGAGGTGTCAGGTTTATTTTTGCTCATGCACAACTTATGTACGGGCAGCCATTACTTTATGTCATTTGTTTTAAGGATGACAAGAAATGCTAAATCAGTACTGTATATCCATGCATCTTATTGTTTTCCTTTATGTTTGCTTCCTCACTGGGGATTTAGAATAAACTAGTCCACTTTTAAACAAAGATATGTGTGTTTGGCAGCTATAGAATCTGAAACAAAATTAAACAGGATGGCGGACAGAACTAGGAAGCGTTATGTCGCTGTCACGGCATACCCACTGCACACTACTTTGCATGCAAATGTTTTAGAACAAACATCTTGTGTGGTCTGTTGGAGCCCCGACTATGTGTTGGAAATGGCTCTCTTCTATAACTACACTAAATCTTAGCTCAACATCTGTAAGAATGACTGAGTTATAGCCTTTTCTGTGTTTGCTGAAGTCAGTTATGTGTGGTGGCTAGGTTGAATTGGGTTGATTCCAAAAGTTAATCTCTTCTAGACGGGGATGCACGATAGTGGATTTGTGGCCAATATTTTGATATGTTAAAACTTGTTTGACCGATACCGATATTTTTAATGATGTTTGATGTCAGAACACAGCCCTCTTATTTAGGCTTATTTGGTACAAAAAATGTGTAACAGCTGCAAGAGCTGGTGACATATATTCATTAACAGCCATATGATATGCATAGCACTTTAACCTATTTTAAATGAAACGTGTTAAATGTTATTTATTAGCATTAGTCAGCTGCCATGCTGTCTCACTTGTGGAGGCTTGTTCCAGGTTCCTAGCTGCAGTGTGGGATCCTCTGCACTCTTGTGAATGAAGGACAGACTTTTTAAGTTCAAAGTTTTTGTCTCCATTGTGCCGTAAGACTAATCATGCTAACGAGGCTAACACGACGTCCAAATGTCTGTGGTAACACTCACCCAAGTGCTGTCGGCTATTAGGTTCTCAATAGTGTTGGAAATGACGGCTTGTAACTCGGGTAAGGCTATGTCGGAAAAATATCTCTGACTGGGGACGATGTAGCGAGGCTCAACGTAGTCCATAAATCTTCAGAATCCGACATCCTCAACAAAAAAAACCTTCCACGCCGCTGACATTTTGAATTTTCCTCTCCGCCGCGATCAGATCAGGTAGGCGCGCATGACGTCATCACGTTGCGCTGGCGCTGCAGGCATCCTTGTCACTGGGTTGTCATACAAAAACAGCGTCTTTTATATCGGTGATTTATTTTGACGGAAAGTCCGATATAGAATTTTAACGCTAATATCGGCCGATACCATGCTGATAATATCATGCATCCCTAGCTTTAGATATTTATCCATTAATTACTTTCTGAGCGTTTGATTTAACTCTGTTCAGTGGTTCATGAGATATTTTGCTAACAGAAGTCACATAAGCAAACACACAGAGGCAGACAATTATAAATGACCCACATTCACTTTGGTGGACAAAAAGACAATGATTGGCTCCTATTGATTTTCATCATGGGCACAAACTTTCAGGATTTTAAATGGGACTCAACAGAAATTCACGATGTGTTAAAGCTACATCTCTAGCTGTTACAGTGCAGAACAATGAATGTTGTGTGTGTTTGTCTCTGTTGCCTCTGTTGGTTGGGGATGGGCCAGTGGGGAGGCAGGGTAATTGCAATAATTTCATTAAAATAAAATTTGAGTCAGCAGGCAGCTGTCACAGCCTCCGGAGCTGCTTTCCCCCTCACCATCAAACGAGGTCAGAAAACCGTACTGGTAAATCAAGGCTGCTTTTGATTTTAGTTGATACGGCAAGAACAGAAACCAGTCAATTGAAAACTGAACTGCAGGAACAGGTTTTTGCTTAAAATCCACTTCACATCCAAACTATTAATCTGTGGGAGCTACAGAGAGACCTCCCTCACAGATAATAGTTATCAAGGATCCCTGCGATCCTAATGATTATCACCGCAGGGAGTCTGTGGATTCAGATGTGTGTGGACGTGTTCATCGTTGAGACGTGCGTCTCCTGCTCTCCTGGGTGTGTTGTTTGTGAGCCTGTCCCTCCCTCCCCCGGCTCCGACAGCTCATCCATTCGACTTAGCCGACCAGGCTCGGATGCAGTCCTTGTAATTGCCTCTGAAATGAATTACTTGGCACAGAGTAAAGCTGCGGGAGGGGAGGAAATTGTAATTGAACCGCACCCCCTCTCCCCTCTATCCGTCCTGTCCTCTCCCTCCTGCCTCGAGTTATTATATCTGCAGTGCAGAGACGCGTTTTCCATCTGCACACAAATACACACGCCCTCGCCCAACCAATTTCTCTCGCCCCACCTCCACACACACAATGGCACAAGAGCAACATATTGATGCAGGGTGATTTCAGAGATTGATTGTCCACGTGCACATGCACACCAGGCCATGCTGCACTCTTGTTTACGGCACCGGGACCATTACTCTCTTATTGCGCTTGCTTTTGTTTGGACTGCCTCGCTCCTAATACTCCCCTATTTGCAGTAACCTTTAGACGGCCTTCCTAACTCCTAATGTACTGCAGGGCTTTGGAGCAGGCACAAAGAAAACTGGTGTTGGGTATCAAAATAGCCTTGGTTAGTCCCTGCGCACTCAGCCGAGCACCGTTATTAATATCTGCCTGTTGCTGGCGTGCTGACAGATGAAAAGCCTGATGAAGTGATTTTCTTGCTTGCTTTGGCAACTATAACTCCACTTTTATTTGTCTACACAATGCATGTCCACATTTGTGCTATCATGCAATATCCTGTGGCCTTTCAATAACCAGGTCATGGAAAAAGAAGGGGGGGGGGGGGGGGGTCTAGTTAACTTAGCTGCCTGCACCCAGACAGATATGCACATGCTTGAGCCCTAACTCAGCACACAATGGGTTCTATTTCTGTAAACGCACTAGGGTTATCGCCCCCACTTACACTGGCTCTCCCTCTCTTTCTATTTCTGTCGCCCCCCATCTCTTTTTCCCAACACTCCCACCTACTTTCTGCAACATCATGGCGGACAGAACCAGCAGGCTTGGCGTTAGGAGGAAAGAGAAGACCGCGGAAAGCAAAGTCAATGACGAGAGGGATAAAGACAAGGGGAAGGAGAAAGCGGTCAAAAAGCCTGACAAACTGCTGACGAAGGACGAGAAGAGCCCAGAGCTGTCCAAGGCAGATGAGAAGAAGAGTAATGGTGAAACTGAAGGGGCAACAGGAGCAGAGGCCAAAACCAGTGAGGGTACTGGAGAGTTTCAGCCCATTGAGCTGCCTCCTTTTGAGATTGTCACAGGGTGAGCGAGCGGTAATGCACACAAACAGCTATAGTCACAGGCTGTTACTCTTATATCTCCTTTTGAGTTATCAGCACATGTTAGATTTATTAAAGTTTATATCACATTGTTTTAGTGAGTGTTTTAGACACGACTTGCACCTGCCATCATTTGTCTAGCTGAGTGGTAAGAATAGGGATGAGTCACGTAGACGTTTGGGCCTCCTGTATCACTCTGCCTAGCATCAGTTCTCTGCTCTCGGTTCTTTAAGCTTGTTTGATAACAAAGCTATAAGAGATCTCTATCTGGGATCCATCTGTCTATGTACAACATAATGAATAATTATTGACGCGAGGCAGCAGGAGGATGTGCTTTGTAGAAGACTGGCACAGTCAAAGATCAGATTCTGTGATGATTAGGAAGCTTTGATTCAGCCAGTTTACATTACCACTCCAGGTGTCTTCACTCTGATAACGTGACAAGTTATGAAAAGGTGGACACGTGCAAGCCCCAGACAACATGCCCAAGAGTTTTTATTTGTATTTTTTGTGTGTGTGAATTTTTCTAAAAAGCAAACGCTCATGAAAACTTTGTTGTGTCTCTGTTAGGGAGCGGATGAGCCCGTTCTTCTTCAAGTTTCAGTTCAGGAATGTGGAGTATTCGTCGGGGAGGAACAAAACCTTCCTATGTTTCAGAGTGGACACGGCCGGAGGCGACACAGAGCCTCTGAAAGGTTACATGGAGGATGAGCATGCAATGGCTCATGTTGAAGAGGCCTTCTTTCAGCAGGTGATGAAAGCTCTCATATCTCTGAGTGGCATGCAAAGTCCAAACAATGCACCGAGAAGCTGTTCTGAAATAAAAGTGACCTGATTTTCAAAAGATGTGAACATCCAGGTGGCTCTATTTGATATTTAAAATAACGAGAAAAACGGGAAGAAGTGCATTTTCTGCAAAAATGCAGTGCGAATGCCGAGTGCTGTATGACTACTGAAATTTGCTTCAGAAGCTGAAACCGCAAAGAGACAAAAATAATTTTTGGCTAAATGCTAAAAGAAGCAAAATGTAGGATAAAGTTTAAAAATGCTATCTAAAAGTTAATGTAGCAAAAAGCTGGTTCCAAGCTAAAAGTAGCAAAACGGTAGCTAGAAGCTAGGAGAAGCAAAAGGCTAAATAAGATCAAAAAGTATGAAAGAGCTAGCTGGGAACATAAAAAAGCTGGCTAAAAGCTAAAAGTAGCAAAATGGTAGCTAGAAGCTAAGACAAGCAAAAAGCTAACTAAGAGCAAAAAGTATGAAAGAGCTAGCTGGAACAAAAAGCGTAAAAAATCTGGCTAAAAGCTGAGTAGCAAAAGTTACGTATAAGTAGTAAAATAGTAGCTCAAAGTAACGGGAAGTTAAAAAAAAAATTAAAAAGTATATGAAGGCAAAAGTAGAGCAAACATGCTGAAGCAGATTTTTTTTTTATTAAGAAAATGTTTTTGTATAAAACTGGTGACCTTTCAGTGTTTCAGTAGGAAAATACTTTTAGTGAAATTTCTTGAAAAGTACAATAATTATAAAAACCAAGTCCTGGCACCCATCTCCTGCATGAGCTGAACGTTTTGATGTTTGAATGACTAAAATAACAAAGTATGCACAAGTAGTTAGATTGCAAAAATTAAATTAATTGCATGGTTAAACCATAGTGTGATTGTTGAATCAGCATTTACACAATAAGATAAAGCACCTAACACTTATTCACTTATTTTTGAAAATCTTACATTGTTATTTTTACTAAAACCCTCACGGACAAAGGATACTTTTTTGTACTAACAAAGAGTTCTTATTTTGAAGTAGTTTGTTCTTTTAGTTCCTTGTGGTTCTGAGACTGCTCTGCTTTGATTTATTTGAAGTCCAGCCACATATTTTGAAGTTTGTTCAGGATAATGAAATCTTTGTTGCGGTTGATAAAAGTGCCCCTTCTAATCTTAAGTTTGTTTTTATGCAGATGCCTCCAGGTTTTACATTTATTCGATTTAATTCATTCTTCATTCTGGCATTAAAATATTCATGTGCCGCCAACTTCAATCTAATGCAATTGTTTTGCATTAATTCACAACAGAAGTCCTCTCCAGGCACTTAACAGAGGAAGCAAACGTTCATTTAACCTTTTTTACTTTAATTGGGTTAGTCAAACCCACATCCCTAATCTGATCTAATACAGTCATGTTAGGTCCAGTTTAGAATAAATATATTTATAAAGTTTTGCTCTCGTTCACTTAAAAATCAGACGGCGTCTTTAGCTTAGCTGGTTGAAGGCTTGAAATGACAAGACAGATCCAAGCAAACAAAAAAATGTCAGGCAAGCAACAATCTCTAATTAATTAACTGCAGCAATAAGGACAGAGGATTTAAAAAAAGCAGATTGAGAAGAAGTTCTAATTTAAGATTCCCCAACAGTTTAAAGTCATCTGAACCAGCTTTAAAACTGAACTCAACTTGGAAATGTAATTTATAAAAGGTAGCGAGCAAACTTCAGACTGGCAGCTGGTTTTACATGAAGGAAACCTGATAGCTAAATGCTCTGACCTCTTTTCTAATTTTGGAAACTGTGCAACATGATCTCGTGAAACGATCCCCCAACCGCCACGCTTAACAGACAGACTATTTATAAAAACCTCGGTTTTATTTCTGTGAACTTCCCCTTTTGCGAATTCTAGTGTACAGATTCTAATTTAACATCATCACTTCATTATACTGTACTTGCTTGCATTAAGATTTTTAAATTATGAATGCAGGAACGTGTTTTATTATACAGCTGGTGCAATTTCACAGTAGAGAAGAATCACAACAGACCCTGCTAAAGCTTACCATATTTTCCACCATATACGGTGCACCGCCGTATGTCGCATCGGTTCAAATATGTCTAATAAAGTGGAAAAAAAAAACACAAACACCTCGCTTCGCTGTATAAGTTGCATCTATTAGGCGTCATCGCTGACGCGTCGCATTTGTTATGCGTCACCGCTGACAGCCTGGAAATGTGGGCCGGTGTTGTGCCAAAAATCGATAGGCTGTCAAACGGCGGTCGTGGGAGCATGCACGGGAGGACTTTAACAAGAATTTCACAAGATTAACACTTAAAAACAATAGTTTGTTTGCTCAAAAGTATAATAAAGGTGTGTCTCAGTCTAACTTTTCCTTAATAAATGCAATGCATGGTCAAATCAGCTGCTTTTCAAAAGCCGATTCGCGGAAGCAGGATCGCGCAGAGGGACGACTCGCTGTGCATTTCTTCGAAATTTAACAAAATAACCACCTAAAAACAATTATTTGTTCTCTCGACATTATAGCAAAGGTGTGTCTCAGTTTAACTTTTCCTTAATAAATGCACTTTAATGGTCAAATCAGCTGCATTTCGCCTGGGTGGCGCGACGAAATGCAGCTAATTTGACGTTTGCTCCAGGAATTTTAGAGCGAGACGAAGGTGGCTTGGTATGGCAAGTCAAGTCAAGTGTCTCATTAACATCCACTTTTACCTATTAATGAGACACTTGGCTTGCTATATTAGTCAAATGCCCTCTAGTGGCTGAAAATGGTAGTGTTTAATATTTTCCATGTCAGAATGAATGAAATTGTCAGATCTCAGACAAAAAAAATGGCATAAAAACATAAATATGTCGCTTCGCTGTATAAGTCACAGGCATGCTAATTTATGCAAAAACACTGCGACTTATACAGCGAAAAATGCGGTAAATGTCTTTTAAGCTCAAACTAACCTCAACTTGACCTCGCCTTCTGTTTCTTTTGCAGGTGCTCCCGAACTCCTCCAAAGAGCATGAAGTCACATGGTTTGTATCATCCAGTCCCTGTGCAGACTGTGCAGCCAAGCTGGCCACCATCCTCCAGCAGCGTAAAAAGCTTCATCTCACCATATTCTGCTCCCGCCTCTTCGAGTGGGAGCAGCCAGAGATCAGGGAAGGCCTCAAGGCGCTGGTGAAGGCTGGCTGCAAACTGCGAATGATGAAGCCAGCTGATTTCCAGCTTGTCTGGGAAATGTACGTGGACAAGGAGGACGAGGAATTCACACCGTGGGAAGATTGCAAGGAGAACTATGAGTATTATCTGGAGAAACTGGGTGATATTCTCAACTAGCTGTAAGCTACTGAACGCTGAATATGAAACCTACAGGATTTTACTTGGTAGTTTGGATAAAGACTGTTTTTCATGTGGCTTTTTTTGTCTTGTCCCAGGTTTCTTCTGAATGAACCACAGACGGGCCTGCTGTTGAACACGTCTTTTTGCTGAGAGATGAAGACTGATGTTAGATTCAAGGAGCTCTTGTGGCAACATTTTATACTTTTTATTTTGTTAAATTCACATATCATAGCACAAGATTTGTAGATAAATATATCAAACTGTATCCAACTAGCGGCTTCTAAAGAGCAAATTTTACATTGTTTAGTTTTACAGTTTACCACAAAAAAGAAGCTTTGAAGAAGTTACAGTACTGCCATCTGGTGTCTGTTAAATAACTGCAAGTAACCGAAGGAGATGTCGCATAAATAATTTGTCTTTATCTGTCCTGTTTAAACAATGATGTGAAAAAAAAACTTCTATTTTCTGTTTATCAGGTTACGTAAACACATCTATACACAATTTTATCCTGTCTGAAAAATACATTATTTACTTTAAAAGGAAATACACAAACAATTTCCCCGATTTTTGGCATTTTCTTGAACTTTTTCTCGCTCCACCAACATCTTAATGGTTTTCACCTGTCCACTTAGCTTGTTACTGGCATTCAGAATCGTCAGTGAATTAAGTGCTGAGAGTTTCCTCTCTAAAATATTATCTGTTTGCAGTAATGTTGACGGCTTTACAAGTTGGTAGCAAGGAAAGCGAGACCATCAGAAACTCAGGGTTTAAAGGAAACCATCGCATCGCCGTTTTCCGTTGTTTCATGGCCGTTGGTGATCGCAGCTGAAACAAAGATTAGTCAGAAATGTTCAGTGAACTGCAGCAGCTCTGTAATGCTCATCACAGATGTGTGTTAGTAATTTAAATGCATCACCTTGGTCCTCCTGTGAGGAGATTGGTAACGGTGTGGTTTCACTGCAAATTGTGTCGTCCTCCTCACCCTCTGCACATCAGGTAAGATACAAAATTCACATTTATAACATTTGTTAAGGTAAATATATTTAAAAAAAACTAACTCTAGCCTATTGCCTAAAACTTTGATTTTTTTCATAGTTTTCTGTTTTTACTTTTACATTTAGATTACATTTTTTACTGACTAATGAGAGTTAATTCAGAAAGGAATTTGCAAAAGATTGAATAAAGATCAGTTTAACTTCTAGCTTGGACTCTTAAGGAACCAAATCTCCAAATACGTTTCATGCCATAGTTTTAGACTAAATTAAACAAGGATCAACTTACAGTGCATCTGGAAAGTATTCACAGCGCTTCACTTTTTCCACATTTTATGTTACAGCTTTATTCCAATATGTATTAAATTAATCTATTTCCTCAAAATTCTACACACAATACCCCATTATGACAATGTGAAACAGGATTTTTTGAGATTTTATTGAACTCTTTGGTGTGAATGCCAGGAGTCATGTTTGGAGGAGGCATCACTCATCACCAGGTCAATACCATCCCTACAGTGAAGCATGGTGGTGGCAGCATCATGCTATGGGGATGTTTTTCAGCAGCAGGAACTGGCAGACTAGTCAGGATAGAGAGAAGGATGAATGCAGCAATGTACAGAGACATCCTGAATGAAAACCTGCTCCAGAGCACTCGACCTCAGATTGGGGCAATGGCTCATTTTTCAGCAGGACAACAACCCAAAGCACGTGGCCAAGATCTCAAAGGAGTGGCTTCAGGACCACTCTGTGAATGTCTTAGAGTGGCCAAGCCAGAGTCCAGACTTGAATCTGATCGAACATCTCTGGAGATATCTGAAAATGGCTGCACAGACATCTCCCATCCAACCTGATGGAGCTTGAAAAGTACTGCAAAGAAGAATGGGACAAACTGAAGGTGTGCTAAGCTTGAAGCATCATATTAAAAAAAAACTTGAGGCTGTACCTGCTGCCAAAGCTGGATCAACAAAATATTAAGCAAAATATGTGAATACTTAAATGTGATCTCAGTATCATTTTTAATTAATTTGCAAAAAATCTGAAATGTTTTTTTCACATTGTCATAATGAGGTATTGTGTGTGTAGAATTTTGAAGAAAGATATTAATTCAATATAATTTGGAATAAGGCTGTAACAAAATGTGGAAAAAGTGAAGTGTTGTGAATACTTTCCGGATGCAGTGTAAAGAAACATCATTTGAGCCAAACCCTGGAAATAATGGTATGCACAGTCTCCTGCTATCTTAAACTATTAGAATTGACTGAATTATAGCCATTTTTGTGTTTTTTAAAATCAGATGTCCACGATGAGCAGCAATGCGGCTCAGTTGGTAGAGCTGCTGTCTCTCAGTGAGAAGGTCACCAGATTGAATCCTGACTGGGGGCCTTTCTAGGTGGAGTTTGCATGTTCTCACCGTGCATACGCGGGTTTTCTCCGGGTACTCCGGTTTCCTCCCACAGACCAAAAACATGCATGTTGGGCTGATTGGTAACTAAATTTTCCCTAGTTGTGAGTGAGAGAGTGAATGGTTGTTTGTCTCTTTTGTCTCCATGTGTCCCTGTGGTGGACTTGTGACCTGTCCAGGGTGTCCACCTCACACAGTGACCACTGGATATGAGCACTAGTGACTCCCCCCACAACCCGAAAAGGAAGAAGCGGGTAAAGATAACGGATGGATGGATGCTCATGGCAGATACCTTAAATCTAAGATCCCCATCTTTATTTGACTTTTATTTCTTTTTGGTACCTTTTTGTGGCGCATTCAGATCTGCATCAGTGATGTAATCAGTGAGTGGAATGATTGCATCTGCAACAAGAAGAACAAAAAAAGTGTACAGCAGTAGTGTTTAGGTCAGACCAGCAATTTAAAATGTCAGAAGGTAGTTTCACAAAGATAGACCAAAACCAAGACCATGAAACATTGGGCAACTAAACCCATATCTGTTATTTAGGTTGTAATACAGGGAAGGTCCAGCAGAGGGCACTCAGTTTTCACTGAGTTAAATTTAACCAACGTGGCTTGGTCATTTTTCCCTATATTCTGAGGCATGGTTTTTACAGTGCACTGACTAACTAAACTGTGGACCTTACAACCTGTCTATGAGCGACAGAAGTGACTACTCATTGAGAATTATCTGTGGAAATCCCAGTGAGAGACCGAGGTGACTGCTTGTTGGGTAATATCTGCGGAAATCCCGGTGAGTGAATAACTCAGTTGAGCTCACTTAGCTTGCAGCTAATGTATAGATAAGTTAAATATTAAACTGCCAGATATTGAGATATGTCTCTAAATAAACCATTCGGGAGTTTGTTGGACTTTGTTCTAATGTTTTAATTGCTTTGGTGTGTTTTACATCATTGTACTGACAAAAATATGAATAAAAATGTTAACTGATAATGCTAGCACTAACCTCGGGTGCTAATGCTAAAGGCCTGTATCATTTTACAAGGTTAGAATTGGCTCTACAATGACAAAGAATGTGCTTTTTATATTCTAAATCATATTGGTCCATTAAAATACATGCAGTTCATAGTAAGGCATGTTAAAGCTACTATAAGTTGTTTTTAGTTACAAACCGGATTCCAAAAAAGTTGGGACACTAAACAAATTGTGAATAAAAACTGAATGCAATGATGTGGAGATGGCAAATGTCAATATTTTATTCGTAATATAACATAGATGACAGATCAAAAGTTTAATCTGAGTAAATGTAACATTTTAAAGGAAAAATATGTTGATTCAAAATTTCACAGTGTCAACAAATCCAAAAAAAAGTTGGGACAAGTAGCAATAAGTGGCTGGAAAAAGGAAATTGAGCATATAACGAACAACTGGAAGACCAATTAACACTAATTTGGTCAATTGACAACATGATTGGGTATAAAAAGAGATTCTCAGAGTGTCGGTGTCTCTCAGAAGCCAAGATGGTAAGAGGATCACCAATTTCACCATTGTTGCGCAGAAAGATAGTACAGCAATACCAGAATGGTGTTACCCAGCGTAAAATAGCAAAGACTTTTAAGTTATCATCATCAACCGTGCATAACATCATCAAAAGATTCAGAGAATCTGGAACAATCGCTGTGCGTAAGGGTCAAGGCCGTAAAACTCTACTGGATGCTCGTGATTTCTGGGCCCTTAAACGTCACTGCACCTCAAACAGGAATGCCACTGTCAAGGAAATAACAGAATGGGCTCAGGAATACTTCCAGAAAGCATTGTCATGAACACAATCCACCGTGCCATCCGCTGTTGCCAGCTGAAACTCTACAGTGCAAAGAGGAAGCCATTTCTAAGCAAGCTCCACAAGCTCAGATGTTTGCACTGGGCCAGGGATCATTTAAAATGGAGTGTGGCAAAATGGAAGACTGTTCTGTGGTCAGATGAGTCACGATTTGAAGTTCTTTATGGAACACTGGGACGCCATGTCATCCAGACCAGAGAGGACAAGGATAGCCCAAGTTGTTATCAACGCTCCGTTCAGAAGCCTGCATCACTGATGGTATGGGGTTGCATGAGCGCTTGTGGCATGGGCAGCTTGCATGCCTGGAAAGGCACCATTAATGCAGAGAACTTTGTTCAGGTTCTAGAACAACATATGCTCCCATCTAGACATCATCTCTTTCAGGGAAGACCCTACATTTTTCAACATGATAATGCCAGACCACATTCTGCAGCAATCACAACATCATGGCTACGTAGGAGAAAGATCCGGGTACTGAAATGGCCAGCCTGCAGTCCAGATCTTTCAACTATAGAGAACATTTGGCGCATCATAAAGAGGAAGGTGCGACAAAGAAGGCCCAAGACGATTGAACAGTTAGAGGCCTGTATTAGACATGAATGGGAGAGCATTCCTATTTCTAAACTTGAGAAACTGGTCTCCTCTGTCCCCAGACGTCTGTTGAGTGTTGTAAGAAGAAAGGGGGGTGCCACACAGTGGTAAAAATGGACTTGTCCCAACTTTTTTGGGATTTGTTGACGCCATGAAATTTGGAAACAACATATTTTTCCCTTAAAATGATACATTCTCTCAGTTTAAACTTTTGATCTGTGATTTGTGTTCTATTCTGAATAAAATATTAGATGTTGGCACCTCCGCATCATTGCGTTCAGTTTTTATTCACAATTTGTTTAGTGTCCCAACTTTTTTGGAATCCGGTTTGTAAAATAATAAATGTTGACGTGTTGTAAATTCATTAATCAACATTTTAAAAGCAAAAGAAAGGTAAAATGTTTAATATGCCTGATATGTTATGCAGTTCAACGGTGATTTTGATTAACTTACAAGTTATGCACTACATATTTAAGTTGTCAATGTGTTTTGTTGGTTTAACACTAAAAATAACAGTTAACTACTGTTTATTGCATTTCATGGTAGTTCACTATAAACGTAAGCTGATTAAGCTAAAAAACTAAAAGAAGAAATATGTGAATGATTGGTATTCTTGAGAAAGGACATGGAGTCTCATAATTGAATGGGAACAGAATGATTTACCTTCTGCACTTTATGCAGATTAGTTTTATAGTGACTCTAGATTCTTTGATCGTGATGACGAGCCGAGCTCATGCAAACTGTGGACAGGTGTAAACGGTGTGGCCAGCCGGGACATAATTTCGCAGAAGAACCTTCACAATCCGGAAAATTCATCTTGGGTTACAGATAAGATTCCATACACAACACTACCCGGGGTAGCAACGTTGTTAAAGAACTGAACTGAACTTTATTTTATTTTATTTTTCACAAAGAAAAGGGACATTGTTCTATTTAATTTTTTCTTGTATTTTATTTTTTCCACATTTGTAAATAAGTTGTTTTTAAATGCTTTATTGTTGTGGGGAAGCAATGAAATAATCAGTTAGGTATTCGGTTGGTGTGACATCATTCTTCTGGCGGAACCTAGTAAATGTTAATGCCTGTTCCCTACTGGTCCACTTCAAGTGTGCTACATAACTGATGATGAATAATTGGTGAGTCTCTACCTTAAGAATAAAGAGACCATCAAACCCATCGAAACCACCAGAGGTGGAGTTCACTTACTGGTACAGTCCTTCAACTGAGCCATGGTAAGAAACAGAGGGGGTTCTTCTTCCTTCTCAACATCATCACCTGTGAGACAAGAGCAGAAAAGTTGCAGATACTGCTTCACTGTGAGGTTTAATGTTCAACTTGGGTATCATCTAATCTTCACATAACATCTGGACTCCACCACCAGCTACTTCCTCTGGTGGCTCTGTTTGTGGTGTAGACTGTGCTGCAACTGGGCACAGCTGCCTGCAATCAAAAATTTAAAGGCCCACAACTATACATGACTGAAAGCTAACCACCTGACCTTATTAAGCCAAAGACATTGGGTAAAAATGAACAAATTTATTATTGTACAGCTTCAAAATCACAAGTTAAAGCCAAACCTGGTTTGCGGAAAACTCTAAGGGCAATGCATCCAAGGAAGACAATAATGATGCCAAAGAAGAGGCAGCCAGAGATGGACAGAAGAATCCTCCTCTTTAAAACTACAAGTTAAAATACAATCAGTGAAGGAAAACAAAGAATTATGGCACATGCTGTGTTGAAGACTCCTAACTCAAGCATCTCTCATACTCACGAAGGTTCTTGGTCTTGAGGGACTCGCTCTTTCCTGAATACGATGGCCTCTCATTGCGAATCCCCTGGCAGGAGTAGAGGCTCTGCTCAGGGTCATCTTCGGGCGTGACAGTATGTTTCTTGGAGGGAGTCTGATCGAGCCACGTTTTCTCCTTGAACCTGTTTTTGATTTTGTTTTGAAGGTGTTTTAATCACAGATTTTCAAAAGACGACAGTGAACCATAGGATATATTTTTACCACGTGTAGTTCCACATGTGTGTGCTGTTCTTCACTTCGCACTCGAGCACCAAGCTGTCAGTGGAGAAGACCTCTGTCCATCCAGTCAACAGGGTTATACTTGCTTGTGGACGCTCTGCAGCAAAAACAGAGGTAACCGTCATAAAAGTAAAAAAAAAACACAAAAAAACTGATGGAATGACGAAAGTAAGAAAAGAAATGAACACACCATCAACTTTAAATGTCACCGTTTCACTTTTGTCTGATATGAATACACTATCTTTTCCTCTTTTAACTTCACAGTGATACGATCCAGAGTCTTTTCTTTTCACAGAATCAATACTGAGATTGTTTTTGGACTCTTGAAGTAGTCTTCCATCTTTGTACCACTGGTATTCCCATCCAGAGGAGACATTAATGTGACAGCAGAAGGAGACCGAATCTTCAGTGTGCATCAAACTGTGCTCAGGATGCTGCGTCAGCGTGACTGTGGGTTTAGCATCTGAGAAGTGAACGTAATTAAAAAGAAGTTGCATAGCAGTTAGAGTAGTTCTGTTTAAGAAGAAGATAATTCAATTAAATCCACAGTACTTCCTTACCGGACTGACAAAAACAGAAATGTTGGCCTTTTCTTTAAAGAAGCGGCCAGCCTTGCATCAGCGCTTTTCTAACTTTCAGAGGCTACAACATGGATATATAGAAATATATATATATATATATATATATATATACAGATTTCTTGAATCCCCAAATAAAATTATTGAATAATTTTAATTTTCTAAAGCTGATTTTAGTGGAGTTTCATGTTGTAATGTTTTCTTTGATGCAAAATTGGCTAATAAAAATCACAAATTATAAAATTTCCTGTAACTTCAAACACCTAAAAGACGTGAACATGGTATTGCATCATTGCACAATGACAAATTGAGCAGATCAGACATTATGAAACATGTCCAGCACTTTTCTTTGAAACCACTGTTTTTGCTTAATCTAGTTCCTTTGTCAATTCACGAACAGATCAGTTGAACTGAAAAAAGGTCTCTTTGGTTAAAAGAAGATACAATATCTCACCATAGACGTGAAGTGTGACTTCAGAGCTATGAGTGCTGCAGACAGATCTGCTCTTCATTTCTCCTGAACATGTGTATTGTCCATGGTGTGAGGTTGAAGCAGATTTTATGGAAAGAGTGCTTCCACTGGTTCCAGTTTTGACAATGTCATCAGCCCTGACCTCCTTTGTATCTTTGTACCATGTGAATGTCCAGCCACCACTTCGCATCTGACATCTCAGCTTCACAGTCTCAGTGGGAAACACATCCAGCCACTCGGTTACTTTGTCCAGTGTCGGAACAGGAATCTCTATATGAAGGAAAAAACATATTGAAGCATAATGCGAGTCGTCTCTGTAGAGTTGTAACTGGAACTACTACTCGTCGTACCCAAATCTAACAGGTGTAGTAAAGTAACAAAAACAGAAGTAACAAAACGCATGCAGCAAGCTAACGAGTTTTGCCACTTTCAGTGTTCAAAAATAAAAAAGGTGAAGGTATTTTTTTTAGACAAGCTTGACAATACTTTCTACAGACTGATGCACATTGATGGAGTGCATGATCACCTGTTCAAATCTGAACTGTTGGTGATTTTATTTTATTTTCTCCTTGAAAGACGAACAAATAACGTCACACGGCTTTCTGTGGACGACTCCACCGGCGTTAAAAAAATAAAATAAAGCAATACATCAAATTGGTTTACAATTTCTCAATCACTTCCACTGTTCTAAATTTCAGTTCTTTATCCTATTTATTTGGTGCTTCTTCCACCCCTGTGTGGACTTCCCTGAGATGATAAATGGCAGCTCTCATGTTACTGAAGACAAAAAAAACAATAATTTAATATAAGTAACAAGACATGGCTCTGGTTTTATTGCATCACAGATGCCCTTAATCAAATCAACTTACCTACCCATTTAAGGACTTAACACTTCTTGTTGTAATTTATATACATCACCATTTATAATGTCATTTTTTGGCACTTCTAGTCAAGTACAAGTCACGTCACCTTTCCTAAAAGAACTCTACCTATACAGAGGCGTCCGTCTGAGACTACTGCTACACCACAACATCCTGTTTCAACAGAACACGCAGAAAAAAGGAAGCTCTCTTGTGCGCTGAAGCTGAAACATCCTCTAAAGCTTTGGATGGCAGTAAGAAAAGGAAAACAACTTAATTGATGAATTGAATATTTCTAGTTGATGTAAAAATAACCAACCTTGAACATCCAGGTTTATTTCATTACTGTGTCCTGTCGATGTCTTTTGACCTCTGCTGGCTTTGCAGGAATACTTCCCTTTATGAGAAACTTCCAGGTTGATACTGATTGTACTGCCAGTGTTAGGACGCTTCTTTTCACCTTCATACCACTGATAGCTCCAGCCAGTGGAAACATTAACTCTGCAAGTGAAGTTCACTGTTTCTTTAACATACATTAGACCAAAACCAGGATCCCTGCTCAGTGAAGGTTTGGGTATGCTGTCTGAAAAAAAACAAACAGTTCAGAAAAATGTATTACTACTCTTCAAAATAAAGTTTATCAGATTTATTCTGGCTTTTTCATACATTTAACTTGATATACTAGACAATAGACCTGCTATACTTTAATTATGTTAATGATGTTTTACTATATGAGTATTGAGGAAGAAAGCACAAGAACTAGTCGTTTAATAAACATGATTGAATGCACAACTTTACAAAAGACAAGTTATTTAAAATATAAACCAAACAGACTGCAAAAAAGTCTGTTTCACATAAAGGGATAATAACATTTTATATCAGGATTAAAAACTCACCGTAAACCATCACATTAGTTGTTTTGCTGAATCCAGAGGTGACTCCTCTGGATGGAAGGTGAGCTTTACAGGCAAACTGTCCTTGATGGACTCGACTGACAGAAGTGATATTGAGCACAGATCCCTTTTCATTTAGTACCATGTTTGGATCTTTCTGCAGCTCTTTGTTGTCTTTGTACCAGGTGAAGGTCCATTCAGGGCTGCTCCCGTCACAACCAAACTCCAAGAGCTCATTTTGAAACACGCCTGACCAGGAACTCAGCAGCTTAAGAATTGGCATTGGCGGGTCTGAAACAACACATCATCAAGATATCTTTTAGTTAAAGCCCAGAAAACTACACTGGAAAAACACAAATACCACAAGCATCATCAGATGATAAAATATCACACATTTTACTAAAATAGACAGACAGGTCATACTGCTTCTGCTGTACTGTGACCTTTCCTGGTGATACAAAAATATGAGCTTACCAGAAACCTGAAGGGAAGTAGAATCACTCTGATCTGTGAATAATGGGGTTTGGCCTCTCTTGCCTCTACAGTAGTATTCTCCACTGTTAGAATGAGCTATAGACAGTATACTGTAAGTGTTTCTGCTGGACGACTGAATTTCTCCTCCGTTATGGTACCACACATATTCCCATCCGGTGGACACACGAATGGTGCAGGTGAAGACGATGGATTCTCCAGGATACATTTGGTCAAAGGTTGAATTTCTGGTCAGAATGGGCTTAGGCCTGTTTGCTATTTAAAATAAATAGAATAAGGGAATACATTAATAGAACATGCAGAATCCTTCATAGCGAGCCCAACAAAAACACTTTAAAGAAAAAAACTGATGCATTGTGGTGTTTTGCCTGGGCTCCAAATGTAATTCCACTCAACGGATGTTTTGCATTAAGATTAAAATAAAATAAAATCTAAATTCTACTGTGTTCAAAGTCAACAAAATTGTATTACAAGACCGTTATACCAAACAAAATTATCTATCATAAATTACAATGGTGGAAAGATATTAAGGTGTTTTAAAATATAGGTCTTTAACCAAAACAGAGCACACTTATTTTAGTTTTAATAACAATACAAATTATATTTAAGAAGAAAAAAATCTAAAGATATTATTTTTATTTCTGGGTAAAAAACAAGTTATTCTGCTTTTCAATGTTTTTCAGTCATAGTTATAAATAAATGAAATAAAGACCTTATGAATGTGAAGATAGTATTATTTTCAAGCAACAGTTGTCATATTTTAAATGTTGAATTTGAGTCCTGATGAAACAGGTTTATTCTCCCATGATAGGTATTTAAACTCGCTTGTAATACATTAAAGTTTTATTTTTATACCACCTAATTTGAATCTATTTCTAAGGTTAAGTTTCAGGAGTTCAATATGTGTTGGGCAGCTGTCTCCAAATGCTGCTCTGATCTAAATACCTAGCAAGTTGCAGGGAAAGAAAATACTAATTTTCCCCATAGAAAACTGATCCTGAACAGTTTTTGTTGGGCTCCATGCATTTGTCTTTGTTGCTGCCCTGAAGTTTCATTCTAAAACCATTTTTGTTAACTCAGAATTGTGTGGGACTAGGCCTTTTACGATAACAAATTTTGCTGGGTGATTAATTGTCAGAAATTATTGTGATAAACGATAATATTGTTCGAAATTTGACAATAATTAGTAATTATAGTCAAATTTAAGAAGAAATGTTTGTTAATTTGTTTTGCATGTAGTACCTTTTTAAACCACCAGATGGCAGTACAAGACTGTTTGAACCGAATGATGGATAGTGAGTGAGCGAGCAGCATGTCGCTTTAAGAAAAATGGGAGGGAGGCCCCTGACATGACTACTGTCTCTCTTCAGTTCTCAAAATGGCGGACACTTGGTGTGGTTTGAGCTCTTTAGCATAGCATTTTTCACACAAAGCTTTTAATAAAAAATCAGTAACAAATTCTCAGCTTCTTTTCGCACGAAAAAAACCTTTTTACACAAAGGTTTTGGTGAATTTTGGAGCTTCGACAAGACAGTTTTTTTTTTGCTGAGGTCGGCCTGTTAGCTTAGCTCGTAGCTTAGCTTCTCAGCTTAGCTGATTTAACGATCCACAAACACAATTTTGGATCGTTAAAATGGATTTTAAGGAGAAAAAAGAAAGGGAGAGGTCAGTGGAGAGCACCGGAGTTGAGTTTTTTGTCATCCAGTGTCTTCAGTAGAAAGAGAGAGACACAAAGAAACATTAAAGACGATAAATGAAAATGAGGTGGATGATTTTCATTTATCTATTATCTATTTATTTATTTTGATTTGTTGTTTATTGCGACAGGCCTTTGCGGAACGTGTTTTTCATGCTATAAGCTTTTTAATCACAAGTTGGGGTTTTTTGTCGTATTGTTGCAGATGCACTCAGTCCACGCCCTGATTACATCACTGATGCAGAGTGAATAAAAAAAAGGAACCAAAAATTAATAAAAAAAACAAACAAAAAAAAACATGAAG
Source organism: Nematolebias whitei (assembly GCF_014905685.2). Classification (NCBI taxonomy): domain Eukaryota; kingdom Metazoa; phylum Chordata; class Actinopteri; order Cyprinodontiformes; family Rivulidae; genus Nematolebias; species Nematolebias whitei. Next base: position 29,658,020 of record NC_056508.1, on the reverse strand, counting down.
TACAGATAATGGGGAAACTTAGAACTTAAACTTAGATTTCAGCTGGCTTCCATGAGCATCCATCCATCCATTCATTATCTTTACCTGCTTCTTCCTTTTTGAGTCATGGGAGTCACTGAGAAGCAGGGGACACCGTGGACAGGTCTCCAGTCCATCACAGGGACACGTAGAGACAAACAAGACAAACAACCATTCACTCTCTCACTCACACCTAGAGACAATTTAAAGTTACCTATCAGCCTAACATGCATGTTTTTGGTCTGTGGGAGGAAACTGGAGTACCCGGCGAAAACCCACTCATGCACGGCGAGAACATGCAAACTCCACCCATAACACCCTCCCCCACCCGGGATTTGATCCTATGACCTTCTTGCTGAGAGGCAACAACTCTACCAACTGAGCCACTGATCCACCCCCAGTTAAAACAAACAAGCACAAAAATCGTAAACTGACATCTTTCAGCACTCCAGAAAAGAAAGGAACTAAAGACCCTGTTCATCAAGTGACATCAATGAAATCCTTGTGTGTGACATCATGATGTTTGCATCTAGCTTAACTCAACATCTGGGTTTAATTGTCTGCCCAATAAAAGGTGTGTAGAAAGTTTATTGGTAAGATGAATATCTAATTTAGACCTAGAAATAAGGAACTGCCTTTGCGGAACTGCAGGGTGGGGTTTGTTGTATTTTCATGTCTTCTGCGAAATCTAAATTTAGCTAGGTATTGTTAGCATTTTCTGTTGGCAGACATACAAAGATCTTGAGACGAGTTTTCTTTCTCTTCTTTTAGAAATACTATCACGTGAAATTATTATGAACAGTTTCTTTGTGTCTTTATTTTAAGCTTTCACAATACTGGCCAACAACTCACGGGACAATGGAATTCCCAAGATTTGATAACACAACTCATGGGCATAATGACACATAGATTGTTATATATTTGATGGAATTTCTGTTTGGTTATGATACCACGCATATTTCCATCCAGTGGACAGAGCAGAGGACACAAATTGTAGCATTTGCCATGGTATATATGGTATCATCACCTCAATTTGAAATACTGAAGTATGAGTGCAGATCATACAGACAGAAGAAGGCCGATGAAGTAATTTTACATCATTCTTTTTAAGTGACACACATTTTGTCACATTCTTTCCAATTCAGTTCAGTTTATTTATCGCCAAGTCACAACAGAAGTCATCTCAGGGCACTGAACACAAACATTCACATATATAAAAATAGGATTATTTATCAGAGGAGCAGACTGCTTTGAATTTAACTCCATCACAGAACTCTCATCTTGAGCAAGCATGAAGGCGACAGTGGAAAGGAAAAACTCCCTCATGAGGAAGAAACCTTTAGCGGAACCAGCCAGGCTCAGGACAAGCGGTCATCTGCTTCAACCAGCTGGGTTTGAGGGAACAGGAAGGAGGAACAGATACACAATGGCAGGTCAAGAATCATGTTAAGATAGAAATAATATCAAATGAAAACTATTAAATTTTAAAAATTCATTTAAGGAAATGAGCTCAATTTGTCCCCCAGTAGTCTAAGCATATAGCAGCATAACAAGCCAACCCAATTCATAGGATTTATCAGAAAGGAAAGTCTTAAGCTCAGTCTTAAATTTGGACAATGTGTCAGCCTCACAGACATAAACTGGAAGTTGGATCCACAAGAGAGGAGCCTGATAAATGGAAGATCTTCCTCCCATTCTGCTTTTGGACACTCTAGGAACCACAAGTAAGCCTGCAGTCTGAGAGTGAAGTACTCTGTTAGGAAGATATGGAAGATCTTTAATATAAGATGGAGCTAGGTTGTTGAGGGCTTTGTAGGTTAGAAGTAAGATTTTGAATTCAGTTCTGGACTTGACAGGGAGCCAATGGAGAGAAGCTAAAACTGAAGAGATATGATCTCTCTTACTAACTCCAGTTAAGACTCTGGCAGCAGCATTTTGGATCAACTTAAGACATTTTCAAGATGTATTTGGACACCCAGATAATAAACCATTGCAATAGTTCAATCTAGACATGACAAATGCATGGACCAGTTTTTCTGCATCATTTTTAGATAAGATGTTTCTAATTTTAGTGATATTTCGCAGGTGGAAGAAGGTGGTTGTAGTAACGTTTTTAATGTGGGGGATAAACGACATGTCCTGGTTAAAAATAACACCAAGATTTCACACTAATCTCAGTTATTTAAAAAAATATACACTGTAATCTTTTCAAGACATCTGGATCAATGTGACAGTAATACAAAAAACATGAAACTTACGATAAACTGTTATCTCAGCTGTGCTGCTGTCTCCTGATGTGACTCCTCTGGGTTTCAGGTGAGCTCTACAGTAGTACTTTCCTTGATCACTTGCAGTAATTGACCTGATTTTGAACAATAAGTCTTCTTCTTGGAGTTTACTATTATCTTTGTACCAGAGGAACGTCCAACCCGAGTTGTTCACATTGCAAAGAAGCTCCACTGCTTCGGTTTCGAAGACGTCCAACTGTGCTCTCCTCTGTGTCAAAGTAGGAGTCGGTAGGGCTAAAAAAAAAAAAACATATCCACAAAGATATCTTCAAACTAAAACTCATATGTTTTATTGGTTTGTTGATGTTTTTTTTATTTTTTTTTATTTTTTATTAAATGTTAAAATGTCAGATTTGGTCTAAATACTAGTAATAGTATGATGAAAGTACACTGTAATGAATCAGAATCTGTTAAGAGGGTGAAAGAAAAATAATCTAAATATTACTGATTTCATTAATAATCTAGAAGTTGGACCTGTTGCCCCTTTTAAAGAGAGCCTAATATATATAT
>NC_056508.1:29645349-29650204 GCF_014905685.2 Nematolebias whitei | reverse complement strand
ATAATTATCCATAAAGGCACACCATCCTATGTAAATGAATATGAATGAAACTGGCTCATAGTGTAACAACGTTAATGATCTAGCATTAATTTTGAACTTACCAGAGACCTGGAGGGTTAAAGTATCACTCTGATCTGTAGAGAATGAGGTTTGGCCTCTTGTGGCTCTACAGTAGTATTCTCCGCTGCTAGAGTGAGTTATAGAAGGTATACTGTAAGTGTTTCTGCTGAGCGATTTAATTTCTGTTCCGTTATGGTACCACACATATTCCCATCCAGTGGACACACTGACAGCGCAGGTGAAGATGATGGATTCTCCAGGATACATCACGTCAAAGGTTACATTTCGTGTCAGAGTGGGCTTGGGCTTCTTTTCTATTCAGATCATAAAGGGAAATGAAACATTTTAGAATGAGCTTTCAAGGAAAGAGTTCTCAAAGAGACAGGAGCTAGATTAGACCACTTCTTATAGACAATAAAAACAAGTGATACAGAAAAGGAAAGTGTATGAATTTTTTTGGTTTGGTTCACTTTAGCTCCAGAGCAGGTACTGGTAGTTCTAAACATGCAAAGTTTGAAATAATTTAGTTTCCATGTGACTTTGCAAAAAAGAAAACTGGTGCATATGTTCTATATAGCGACTAGTGAGATTAATTTCTGTGATTTACACTAATAGCAGTATTCAGTTTGTGTGAAGTTAAAAATGCTATAAAGCATAAAACTCACCATTTACAGTCAAATCAACCGCGTTGCTGCTTCCAGAGTACACATTTCTGGATTTATATTTAGCTTTACAGGTGTACTGTCCTCGATCAGCTGCAGTGACTGACACGAGTTGGAGCAGCGCTCCCTCTTTATGCAGATCATTTTGATCTTTGTACCATGTGGATGTCCAGTCAGAGCTGCTCACTTCGCAGCGGAACTCTGTTACTTCACCTACAAACACTTCTGACCAGAGTGTCTGCCGATGCAGAGTTGGAATTGGTGGGTCTGGAAAAATGCATCACATTGACATCTTATATAAAGAAAAACTTGAAAGCATATTGAGCTTGTGCTTGTTTGCAAAGTAGAATGAATAAATAAGTTATTGTTGCAAAATAATATCTTGCACTCAAAGAAAATAAAGACAGAAAAATTACTTGTGATGAACTGTAATGAAACTTACCAGTAACACTGATTTGAAGCACACTAATTCCACTAACGCCTCCTTTTGTTTTGTGTTGTCCACTGCAAGAATACTTTCCAGAATCTTTTGTTGTCACTGAACCAATTGTGAGCACAGACCCATCTCCTGCAGCAGACAAGTCTGGATTTGGAAGCAGTAGGTTATCCTTCATCCAGGAGATGGCCCAGTCAGAGCTGCTGGGGATGAAACATTTTAACTCCACTCTCTCAGAGGTGAAGACATCTGACCGGGCTGACGTTAGTGTCAGAACAGGTTCTGGAGGCACTGAAAATGTTACGTGTTACATAATATACTAAAGTTCATGATCAATAATCCAGGTAAAAATCCAACTATGTTCAGTCAGGTCATCTGGATGGTTTCGTTTTTTGTTGAGATGTTTCATCCTTCATCCAAAGGACTTCATCAGTCCGAGGAGCAACAACAAACTCATTCCCACAAGCAGCACACTCATATAGTGGGCTAACAAGTTTGCAGGTGATAAGATGGTTTCTGGGGCCTGCCCTCTCTCCTGTCGACTCCTCTGAGGCAGCCATAGCCAAAGTGATTGAAAACATCACAGTTCATGCTCAATAAAACCTAGAAACATCACCAACAAACTGGTGGACCAAAGAGGACCTGACTTAACTTTGTTGGGTTAAATAATAGTTTATATGTGGCGTTCAAAAAAGGAATAACAGCAACAGTCCTTAAATTATCAACAAAAGAGGTTAAAGCTTGTCATCTGGACCAGTTTCTTTAAGTGAGAAATGCTTCATCCCCCATCTAGAGGACTTCGTCAGTCTGTGGCCTCCAGGTTGGCATCCTTAAATAATCCCATCAGGGTCAAATTCTTACAAAATTTTCACCTAGCTCCACATAATAAAACCCATTTTAAAAGTTTTTCCTGCGCAAAGCCAATAGAATACCAAGAAAGAGCATTTATTTCACTAACTTCAACCTGCACTTTGTGAAAAAATCACTTGAACTTTAAAATACATTTTTATAACACTTAAAAGACACTTTTTGGCAGTTTAATACAACATTAAAGGTTAGCGTCTCACCATAGACAGTTTTTGGCAGAGGAGGTGTTGTCAGATCTTCAGTGGTCTTGGTGGCTGCCGGAGGTGCAAAGTTTAGATTAGAACGATCAGAATTTTAGCTTGAGCTGAAATATTCATCAAACTTAACATTGCGGCTGTAACGAACAGCTGATAGTCTCAAAGTTAAAAGTTAATAATTCATAAATTTTAACAGTAACTCATAAACAACAATGTATCTGGACGCATCTTGTGGAAAAGTACGAGCGTTGCATTCTTTCTTGTAACTCTTAGTGTGGCTCTACTTGATTAAACTTTTTGCTTAAATGGTTTTGAAGGCAAAACAACAAACATTAAATTATACTACGTACAAATGCAGATAAAATGACCTGATTGATCATAAAGCATGAAACAACTCCTTAGGCTTACATTAAAGAGCTTTAATACACGTTGGCGTCTAACTAATGAAATGTCCAAACTCCTCTGACAATAAAGTACTACATGTTCCTCATGTTTAGTTCCTGCACATTACCCCAGTCCGACAGCAACTTGTTTATGAAAATATAAATAAATATATTTATTAAAGTAGGTCATTGTCACACAGGTTAGCTTGGATGCAGTGTGATTTTCATCAACAGTAAAATGTGATGATTTTTAGTTAGAATGCTTAACCGGCTTATCAGATCAGTGTGCAGAATGTAAGTCAGAGTTAGGTTGGTTTTCCTACCAGTAGCATCATCCTGAGCTGCACAAACAGCAGCCAAATCTGTCAAATCAAACAAAGAGAAAAGCTCAGTGAGAAATCGAGCACTGCATATGTATAAAATGTTTATTTGAATAACAGCAATAGATTAAAACAGTTCAAAACTTACATATTACAGTGAAGACCCTGAGAAGCCTCATCTTCCACTGAGCCTTGCATGTATGTGGAGGCAGTGTTGCTGGGCTGAGTCATATATGTGCCATTTAGTCAAGTTCAATAAAAGAACAAGCTCTCAGTTAAGATGGGTGTGTGCAGAGTATTCGTTTCTGATCTCACCTCAGGACAGCAGCTTTCCTGTCAGCCTGACGTCTGCTTTGTGAGTGCGTTTTGTTGAAGCAACAGGAAATGTGTTGGTGAACCACACGCAAACTTTAACATGCTGATTTGTGCTGAAAAGTGGCACAGGGTTAGGGGAAATGAAAGAACAGCGCAAAAACGAACTGATATTTTAAAACTTTCTAAATGCATCGACACAGAGTAAACCCATCGACAGAAGTGTGCAAAAGTGGAAGAATATAAAACTTATGTTGATAATTTATCTCAAACTTATGTTTAATTATGTAGCTAAACTAAAAATCCACGATGGTGACAAATGTAAGATAAAAGTGGAAAGCAAAGTAGGCTTAAAAGCAGGTTGTTGAATTTCAAATTTATATATATATATATATATATATATATATATATATATATAATTATATCTTTCATACGATTTAGGTGTTTGAGCAGAAGCTACAGGTTTTTTTTCTATAATAATGAACCCTTCTGTTTACCACAAACACCACAACATCCTCGTCTTCAGCAAAATTGACACTAAAAAAGCAAATGAGAGAAAAAAAACAATAACTTTACAGACAACCATTACTGAAAGACAAAAAGTTAAAACAATGCACAATGTAATTGTACATTGTAATAAACAATGTACTTCTTTATAGAGTTATAATCAATGATTCTGATGTGAAGGCTGAGGTTTAGCTGCTGGAGTTTTAAAACTGTGGAAAAATACAACTTCCTGTTTGCTCAGCTGTCATTTCAGATACAGCAGGTTTAGTTCCTCATGTCAGGTTTGACTCGCCACACTCACCATAAGGTGTCAGTATACTACAAAATAATCACTGCATCATTCTGATGTGTCTGTGTACCTTAAACTGTCAGTATACTACAAAATAATCACTGTATCGTTTTGATGTGTCTGTGTACTTTCAACTCTGCAGCAGATATTATTCAACTAATTGTGACTTGTGTAGTAAGTATCAATTAATAAATCAATTTTTTTTACTACAGTGTGTTGTGTCAGATCACTCTAAGCTCTAGTATATTTAGCCTTAGCTCAAACTAATGCATTAAAATCTAGGTTCATATTTAACCCTCTGAAACATACACAAGAATTACCAGTAAAGACAGTACATGGATTTTATGTAAGTAGCTGAGTAATTTAGGAAGAGCAAATAGTTAACGTCCAGCTTCCACCATTTTTCATATTACATATCTAGCGAAATACTATACAGATGTAACAAATAAACTAATAAATACATATGTTCTGTAAAACTGTGGTTCAAGTTCAAGTTGTGTTTATTGGTCATATGCAAGGTTAACACAGGTTTACCAGTACAATGAAATGTTTAGGATGAGAAGAACTGATTTGACTCACTAAAACATCAAAGAACAAACAAACAAAAAATACTAAAGCATGAAATTAGGGTACAAAATAAAGTGCCAAAATGTGAAAAAGTAATTATAATATTTACAACGTCCTGAAAAAAGATAGTAAACAACAACATGGTAGAATACAACGATGAATGCAGGATGAATTTGAATTAAGTATTTCAAGGTAGTAATAAGCTAAAATGCACATGATATACTGTATATTATATATATATATATATATATATAT
>NC_056508.1:29641674-29645249 GCF_014905685.2 Nematolebias whitei | reverse complement strand
TAACATATACTTCACAGGTTGTGTGACAGGTTATTTCACAGGTAATGACATCAAGATTGAATTATGATGGTAAGGTGGATACATAAGTACTGTACAGCAGCAGTAAACAATAAACATATTAGCTGTCACAAGCTAATATTAGTCATATTAGTTGTCACAGATGTGGCTTGGTGTAAAGTTATTGCCAGTTGTTCAGTGTTATTTATCGAGAGTTCAGTAATCTGACAGCTGGTGGATAATAGCTGTCCTTTAGTTTTTTTGTACATGATGGCAGACTCTTGTATTGTCTGCCTGAGAGTAACAGATGGAAGAGTCCTTGTGCTGGGTGGGTGTGGTCCTTAATGATGCTGCCTGCTTCACGCAGACACTGGCTGTGGTAGATGTCCTGGTAGATGTCCTGGACGGTGTGGAGACTGCTACCAGCGATGTCCTCTGCTGTTTGCACCACTCTCTGTAGTGCTTTCCAGCTCTGACTGGTGCAGTTCCTGTACCACCCTGTAATGCAGCCTGTCAGCAGGCTCTCAATGGTGCACCTAAAGTTTGTGAGGATGCTGGTGTTCATACCAAATTTCTTTAGTCTTCTTACAAAGTAGAGTCTTTGTCGGGCTTTCCTGACCACAGTGTCTGTGGTGCTTCAAAATTGAGAAAATAAAGGAACAGGTACAAGACAGATCAGCTTCAGACTCCTTTACTTTCACTTCTCTTCTTCTATGACCAGTGTCTACTGTGTTCTCTCTCTGTCTAGTGGCTATAACCACTGGATACATAGTAATATGAGACCAGACTGCCAGGGAAATTTACGAGAAATTGGAAAAGTTTGGCTAAGTCAAACAGGCAGACTTTATAGTACCATGGCCCAACAGTGCTCTGCTTTCCAAAGACTTCCAATTCGAGGAATGAGTCAACAATGATGCAGGGATTTTGATTTAAAGAAAAGTTTAACATCAGACTGAGGAAAAATGCTTTGCTAGATCTACCATGCACAGGAACTGGGAAACGAAGGATCAGACACCTACAGTCCTGCGAAAAGCGCATGCACATTGACAGTTGTGAGGAAACAGGGAATTTTGCAGGTAAGACACTTGGTCATTTTATTTTGTGTCAAAAGTACAGACTTTAAACTATAAACCTTTTAATTGTGTTGACAGGCCAAGCAACAACCAGAGTTTTGATCCACAATTCACATATTTTTCTGAAAATGATCATCATATTTGAATTGCGTTGGAGCAGGAGGCTGCAGCAAAGATGAGCAGTCTCATGGAGAAAACACCCCCACCCAAAACAATCAACCCCCTCATACAGTTCTTTCTGACTGAGGTCTGATATTTGTCAAGCACCAAAAAAAACTACAGAATGGAGAAGAAAAAGACGCAGGAGATGATAGAGGTTAGGCAGCGATAGAGATATAGTAGAGCAGGAGGATGTAATGAGACTTGAGAGATTTGTCATATTTAGCATATTTGTATTTTATAGTTAGGGTGTAGTGTAGTGTGTTCATTGTTTAGTCAGTTTCAGTGTGTTTGATATTAAAAAAAAAGTGGCAATATTTGAATGTGAAGCTGCCGCTTCTGTTTGAGGTGGGGCAGCCGCAGACCCAGAAATGGACGGAGCCATGGAGTCAGAACCTTCTCAGACAGAAGAGGCAGAGATGAAAAATAAACAACGTCTGAGACAGAGTGTGGACTTTGACGAGGAAGTGGGAGATCCAATATTTGTTTTAGATGAAGAAAGAGAGGAAGAGTACACCGAGCACCACTCTGAGGTCTGCACAGTGAAGGGGATGGCGAGGCATGCCCACGAGGTTCAAAACCCTGCCGGCTGGGCCAGCAGAACCAAGATCAGTTCTGAGCTCTGGAGAACTCAGTATGTTGATGTCTATTGTAAACACTGACACATACCAGTCAGTGTTTCCAAGCATGGGATGGTCCTTCTTGTACCAATGAGTATTTTCATAGAGTTGCCACTTCTTGCTGTTAGGCCCTCCTTGTTGAGCAACAATTTCATGAACAGTTCTACTTTCTTCTTCATCACTTGCAGATAAGTCATCATAGATTTCTAAATCACTTGAACTTGCTCCACTGAAATTGTCCTTGCTAGAATATGCCTCTATCTGGAATACATGCTCTTGCCTGTGCCCGTTTCTCTGCATGGCACCATCAGGCTTCTGAAACCATTGACCATGTGCTGTGTGCTAATTCAGCTTGATGAGGAACACAATACACATCCAATCAACTAAAACTGAAGTTTCAACATTTATTTGTTCTAACTAATTTTTTCTTTGAATGCTTTGAATATGTGATGATTTCTAGGCAGAAGACCCAATTGGTGCAGGCAGGCAAGCAGGACTCAGGGAATATAAATAAATAATTTATTATTTACAAAATAAAGATGGCTGACGGGGCAGCAGACTTACATAAATCATGGGACAGGACGCAAGATACGAGGAGCAGAACAGGCATCACAGTGACACAATGACCAGACAATGAGGGATGCAGGCAAACAGATTTAAATACACACACACACTAACGAGACTAACACAGAACACCTGTGAAACATCACAGGTGCAGACATCAGAGGGGGAGCAGACAAATATAGAACAGTAGAGGGAAACAGAGACCAGGGAAAGCACAACTCCTGCAGTACCTCCCCCACAAAGACGTCCCTTGACGTCTCCAAGACCCCCACACCCCCCAAAACGTGGGTGGGAGGAGGGGGGAAGCCAACAGGGAGGAGGGCATTAAGGAAAAAAAAGAGACACAAGGGGAACGAAGAACTGTACAGGGTGCACCAGGGGCAAGGCACAACACACGGAAACACGAGGTTAGAGTTCAGCCGGGCAGCTGAGAGGTCGTCCAACAGGCAGGAACAGGTCGGGCAGAGTAGGAGTGAGGACCTCAGCGGACGGACCAGGAGTGAGGACCTCAGCGGACAGACCAGGAGCGAGGACCTCAGCGGACGGACCAGGAGTGAGGACCTCAGCAGACGGGCCAGCGGTGAGGACCTCAGCGGATGGGCCAGCGGCAAGGACCTAAGCGGACGGGCCAGCGGCGAGGACCTCAGCGGACAGACCAGGAGTGGCATGGGATCCACCTCGGAGGCTGCGTGCAGCTTGGGATCCACTTTGGGGGCTGCATGCAGCATGGGATCCACCTCTGTGGCTATGTGCAGCATGGGATCCACCTCGGGGGCTACGTGCAGCATGGGATCCACCTCAGGGGCTGCGTGCAGCAACAGGATCTGGAGTTGACGTGTCCGAGTCTGTGGACTCAGGACAGGTTGGGTCCTCACACAGCGTGGATGATGCAGAGTCTACAGGAGATGGAAAAACAATGGGGACTGTAGTAGGCATGGGAGCGACCACAGGGGCTGCAGTTGTGAGGACCTCTGGAGCCAGAAGCAGGAACCGAGGAAGTGCCGGGGGTGTAGCTGGAGGCTCAGAGTCTCTAAAATGACCCCACAGCTTGTCTTCCAGGGACAGAGCAGTGAGAGTCGTGCTGCCTGCTGGGTCTTGGTTTGGTCTGGTCATTCTGTGATGATTTCTAGGCAGAAGACCCAATTGGTGCAGGCAGGCAAGC